>NC_081371.1:31647921-31955897 GCF_030684315.1 Stegostoma tigrinum | reverse complement strand
AAACATGTAACTATTGACTTAACTTCATCATTCAGCTTGTTTTGTTTAAATTGTTAAGGTCTACTGATTTAGCAGTTCAAGATCATGAAAAGTCATGATGAGGTACATAATGGTTGAGGTGTTGGTGAGATGACAATGAGGGAGCACAGGGAATGCTAAAATGAAGGTAAAGAGATAATCTTTCCGCTAAGGATGTTTAGAATGCAACATTCGATGTCGTAAATTATTGCTTAGGGAATATTCATGTGCATTTCAAGAAAGTGCTTAGTTGTTTGAATAAAAACATTATAAGAGGCATGGGAAGTGAGTCAGGTAGTGGCACAAGACTAACTGTTGTGTATGGAGGAAAACTGCAGCTTATTGGCTGAATGATCTGTTCGTGCGACATTTTATGGCTCTGTGGTCTAGATTTTCACATACCACTTTCTACCAAGGGACTAACAGTTCATGTAACCATACTCTTAAAAGGATTTAAATTTCTTTCCACTTCTTTGTAAATGTTTCAACTAACTTTCCCGAATAAAATAGCCCCGAACTGATATTTTGATACTAGAAAATGTATTGGCCAATGATCTCCTACATTTTTATTCTTGACTGGCTAAAGCAAAAGGCAGCGTGTCATGCTGCTAAGTGACTGAATTTTCCAAATCCTGTCGTGATTGGTAGGAAGTGGGAAGGCTGGAAATGTGGTGGGAAAAGGTATCAGGAAGGTAGCCAAATGTCTTTCTGCTATCGTTAGGGGTAGTGGGGAGCAGATGAATAGTGGAAGGGAGTGAGGGGGCTAAGAATGACTCTTCCTTTAAAGAGCAAGACTGACTGAGTGATCTCCAATGATGTTGTAAGTTTCCAGACTTCTGTGAATGTGAATGAGTGTAGGTATTGATCCCTTCACCATGCAAATTATTAGTTTGTCAAGTTCTAGGCCATATTGAATTAACACATGTAATACAATATTTTACAGATCCTTTGTTAGCAGTCTAATGTCAGGAGTATTATGGTTAATGCAATTTAACAGTTTCTTCAAAGGTTTTAGTTTGAAAGACTAAAACCTTTCAAGGTTACAGATTATAATGTCAGTTCTAGCAAGTCAAATTGTGATTTGATTAATTGTACACATGGCTTGCTTTTCCAGAGCTATACAATCCTGAATAAATTTCTTTTACTGTCTCCGCTGGAACTGATTTTTTCATTGGCATGCAATACTTCAGTTGACTTTTACTAATGGACTACATATCTGTGGCATAATGTGGGACATTATAAGTGTTGTTCCTAACTATCAGTGCATTAATTTCAACAGCATAATAACAGTAAGGCAAGGCAGTTAATTCAAATGTACTCAGGCAAAATAGTAAGGTAGCTATTGAATTATTATTATAGAAACTGGAAAGCCTCAAAGCTTGGAAAGGTATGTGTGATAAAACTTATTTACACATCTTATTTCAGTATTTTGAATCCATGCTTATGTTGAAATGGTCCAATTAGCCTTCAATAAGTGTTCACAACATTGCTTTTGAAGATCAACGCTTTACTCATCAGCTGATTTGTCAAACAACATATTGACGACGTTAACATATGCATTATCTTTTGTCTGATTAAATGATAATCCAGCCAGATTATAATGTATCACCTTCAACGCACATCTGAATTTATTCTGTTGTGAGTAATAATGGTGCAAATGGCAAGAGAATGTGAATCTTATCTGTCTTCATTTAAGTCCTAAATTATCCTGATGTTATAAAGAAATATAACCCGCTGCATTCGGAAACTGCATCACTTAGCCCAAAGTTTACTTTTATTGTGTTTATTCTTAAGCAGTCTAAGGAAAATTTATTTATGTACCCAGGAACCCTTGATGGGGCTCAGGTTCAATGCAACATAACATTTGTCTCCAAACCTCATGACTGTAGAATAAATAATCAACTCATATCTAACATAGATTTGTGTAATTTATTTGATTTGCTTCTTGGTGAGCCTGCACTGTGGGCACAAAGGTGCAGAAGTCCCATTAAATATAGACAAACTGAGATTAACTGTTTGTCTCTGTTCATGAACTAGATGATTGAACAAAAAATCTACATTGACATTAAATACAAGAAAGAGTTGAGCCACATTATCGACATGACTTTGAAAGTAGCAAACCTCTAACTGCCAGCTAAACAGCGCCAGTAATGTCAAGAAAGAAATTGTATACATTTTTATTTCAAAAGTAATTGTGTAAAAGAGAAAATTGAAGACAGAGTCAAGCTACATCACTTGATCTAAATTTCACCAAAGTATCTTTTCTGTTTGGAATGAGAGAAAAGGAGGAATTGAGTGAAATGAAAATGATTGGCATAGTGTTAGTACTAACTAGGGGAAAGGTAGTGAGGTGTCCTGAGTGAGGAGGTAGCTCAGAGGTTGTGCAGGGTTAGTGTAGGAGGTTATAAGGCACATAAGTAGGAGAGATTTTGCCTGCAATTGTAAGAGTTGTGGAGCATGAGCCTTGGTGGGTGGTGTGTACAGTTGTAAAATAGAGAGAAAGTGAGGTAGCACAGAAAAGATAGTGGAACTTACACCGGTGGGGCAAGGTCATTGAATATCTTACAATGCCATGCACAAGACCACACTGCATAAAACTCCCATTGCTGGTTATTGGGTCCTCTACCAATACAATTAATTCACATCAATTTATTGTTAACTAATATATGCGTTTTGTTTTATTCAATCTCAGCCATTCCTTCAGAATGGGAAGGGAAGGGAGATATTACAATACATTACATTACAATATTACATTATAATCCTTATACTGCTGAATATTCCTCCAGACAGCTGAGACCACACTGACCAGAATGGCAGGGTCTGGTATCGTGGCCTCCTCTGCCTGTCCTGTAGTAAAAGGACATTTCTTCTTTATACCACCTTGTCCAGCAGGACCTCCTGGTCCATGTCCACAAAATTCAGCACCAACTTCCCCTTTTCTGTCTTGTCAGAGGAAAATGTCACAAACTGTGCAAGGCAGCTCTGGAGCAACAGTGCTTGTCTGGGTGCACTGCAGCCTTTTAAAGATTATGCCAAAGCCAGGGATGATGGTCTATTCTGGGAATGGCGTGTTGTTCTGGCTACGATAAGTAGGACAATTCAGTTAATTTTGGACGACAGGGGTACCAAATGGATGTTCCAGGTCTTTAATGAAGTGAGTCTGGAATGATTGTGTGAGAAATCTCAGAGAGAAACCCTGAACAAAAACAGAAGTTGCTGGAAAAACTCTGCAGGTCTGGCCACATCTGTGAAGAAAAAATAAAAACCAACGTTTCATGTCTGGTGACCTTCCTCAGAACTGATGCTGTCAGGCCTGCTGTGTTTTTTCTAGCCACATCTGTTTTTGTTTCTGATTTGCAGCATCATTAGTTTTTTTCTGTTTTTATCAGAGAGAAACCTTCCCTGAAACACAGGAAATTTGACACTTTGCCAAAATGTAGCAAGACTCAGCTGACGGTTTTCATTGTTGCCTAAGTGTTTGGTGAAAGAGGTTTTAAGGATCATTCTAAAGCAGGTGAGAGAATGGGAAGAGGTTCCTGAGTTTAAAGTCCAAGCTGGAGAAAGCATGATGTCGACGGTGTGACAAATTATGTGAGAATGCACGAGGGTTTCTTAATTTTCAGAGAGCTGTGGCTCTGGGGAGAGTTTTAGGGAAAGGTAGCGTTGCCAACTGTAATTAACACTACGCTTGGAGTTTCACCACACGACCAGCTGACACAATCCAGTCGTTTTTCAGCCAATGGACCCATCCTTTTGACACATTCCTATACACACTAACTGGAAAGTCTGTCAGTCATACAGCCATTTTCTTCCCTTTTTCAATACTTTTATGTCTGGTAAGGACAATTGAAAAGAACCTTTAAATATCACCATAACTTTTCTACAGGGTTGCACATAGCAGATTGATCTTCAATTCCTGGAAATCCGAGGCTTATCCTTGCAGGTTTGTAATCCCATGAAAGGAAGGGAGATATTTTCCATATCAACCTGTTATTACACACCGATAGGAGTAGATGAGACTTGAACCTGGGCCACCTAGCTCTAATAGACAGCGCACGAGTGCCCCTAAAATAAATGGAATCATTAATGGAGAGTTGAAGTGTGAGATTTAAGTAAAGACATTGGTGAATGAGAACCAACACAGGTCAACGAGCATAGAGGTGATAGGTAAACGAGTCTTGAGGTGGTTAGAATTTTTGTGCCTCATTCATTTTAATGAATTGAAAATTATGGACCACACACACACACATAATTTCCCAGTCAGCATGCTTAAGGTTTCTCATCAATGTCCCAATTTGTTAAATTAGCCCAACCAAAGAAAGAAGAATATCTATGTTGTCTACTGCTCTTATTCTAACCTAAGCTAAATTATTTTGTATTACTTTCTAACGTCTACACATGCCAAGATAACATGATTATCATAATGAGCATGTCAAATTCTCCAACAGCAGGATTTCAGAGTTACACTGCTGTTACAGCATCATCTGATTCAAAGTCAGGAGATGCCTCAGGCTCTGAGACTATAGTATCAGAGATACAATTCTGTGTCAGTGTGCTTTTCTTGATTTCTGGAAATATGTTTCTAATGCTTTCTATTCAGTTTAGTTTCCATGTAGAGCAATTTAAATGAGCCACATATTGCAGAATGAAAGTGCAAAAGTAAATGACGAAATTGTTCTTACCTTGGTCATTACAACGTCAGGATTAGTATCCTTCCATGAATGGGGACCAGGATGATAATTTTGAATTTCCAATTAGCAGCAACTCAGGAACAAATCAGTCTTGCAACTGCAGGATTAAAACAGCTATATACAGCTATTTCAAAGCTTTCCCTACAACATGGCTTCTCTGTGTATTTTCAGGGTCATGAAATTTGTCCTGATACATCATTCCAGCACAGCAGTGATCAATTTCAAAGGTTTAAGATTGAGCTTACTGATTTGTTAGTTTCTCTACTTTTATTTAATTAAATTAATGGATTATCAGTTGCTCTTGGAGTGAATTTAATGGTATCTCATAGACTCAATGATGTTTACGATACAGAAGAAGACCATCTGTCCCACCGTGTCCGCACTGATAACAAAGTTCTACATGCACTAATCATATTTTCCTACATTTGACAGGCATCCCTGGAGACTATGGAGACTTACTCATTCGCAGGATGAGGGCATCGCTGGTCAGGCAGCGTTTATTGCCCATCCCTAATTGCCCAGAGATCAGTTAAGAGTCAACCACATTGCTGTGAGTCTGGAGTCGCACGTAGGCCAGAGCAGGTAAGGATGGCAGTTTCTTTCCCTAAGGGACATTGGTGAACCAGATGGGTTTTACTGACAATTGAAAGTGGTCTCATGGTAAGCATTAAACACTTAATTCCAGATTTTTTGCACTGAATTCAAACTCGACCATCTGCCATTGTGAGATTCAAACCTGGATCCCCAGAACATTACCTGTCTGTGGATTAACAGTCCCCAGTGATAGGACCACTAGGCTGTCACCTCCCCACACAAGTGAATCCAAGTGAATACTTAAATTTGAGAGTTTCTGACTCAAGTCCCCTCACAAGGCAGTGATTTCCAGACTCCCATTACTCTCTGGTTGAAAACAAAGTTCTCCTCAACTCTCCTCAGCGTTCTAATCTTACCTGAAATCTATGCTCCTAATTATTGACTCATTCACTCATGGAAAATCTGCCTTCGAATCCATCTCATCTGTGCCCACCATAATCTTATACACCCTTATCAGATCCCCTCTCAAATTTTGCCACTCCAAGGAAAACAATATCGGCCTATGCAATGTTTGCTCCCAACATAGACCCTCCAGCCCAGGCAGTATCCTCCTAAATATTCCCTGCGCCCTCTCTTGCAAAATCACATTCCTTTTATAATGTCACTGGAGGAGCCTGCAGCACTTCAGCATTTGATACCATTCCAGTTTAACCTCCTTTCCTCTTGGAAAGGTATGCTGTAGTCAGTATCGCAGTGGAGAAGTCTGGGGAGAATTTTCAACGGTCAGCATTGCATGAAGCAGTCTGCAAAGAATGTCCTGGAGGCAGTTCTTGATGAAAAAAGCAAATGACAATAGAAAATGTGCAAGTTCATTGTAGTACAAAATTGCTGTTAGGGGTTATCTATAACTTGCTATTCACACTATTTGTTTTCTATGTTGTTTGTGCCTGAGAGTGTTGGGACTACTTACAGAATGTGGAGCTCAACAGGCTCTGCGTGTCATTATGTCATTCAGCAATTTTTCCTCAAAGCTCAGACTGTCTAGCCCAAGCAACATTCTAATCTCCTCTGCAGCCTCTCTAGTTAAGCACCAGAAGTAAGTGAAAGTCAGGAGCAATATAACAAAATACTGTAAGCCAGCCAAAGTGCGATAAGGGAAGGAAGGTAAAGTTAATGTAAGGGAAGTAAGTTTAAGATTAAGATAAAGTATGGCAGGTGAGCTCTGTTTAGCATGACCTGCAGTATGCAGGAAATCTGAGATGATCCTAGCAGCCTAGATGACCACATCTGCAAGAAGTACCACCAGCTCGATCAGTTTGGGTGCTGGGTTTTGGAACTTAAGTGTCACATTGAGGCACTGCAGTGGCTGAGAGTTTGGTGGGTAACACATTTTTGGACATGGTCAGCCCACAGCTTAACTAAGTGCAGTCAGAGGGAGCAGATGACCTTCAGTCAGAAGAAGATTAGTTCGACACTGCATCTCACTTAAGAACATATTTTCTGTGTTCGTAAGTGGTGAGAGTGACACTTCCTCTGAAGAATGCAACCAGCTTGAAGCCATACCGTGGGAGAGCTGGAATAACAACTCGATTGGAAAACTTAACAGAATAATAGATTATGTAACTACTAAATAGCTACTGTTCCAATATCCCAGTAAGATCCCAGAAACACAGCCTTGGCAAAGGCTAATTCGGTGAAATAGGTTGTCTCACATACAATTCTTTAGTCTAGGAAGAAAAATACATCATTAAGAGAAAACTCTGAGAGATAGAGAGAGAACTCAATTTTTTTCTGTAGCAGGGAGAAATGTATAGCAGCTTTTCAACTCCAACAGCTGATAAAAGTTAAACTAAAATCTTGGTTCTGTGGAAACTTAAATTCACTCCTTCATGCTGCTTCTATTGTTCCAACTTCAATAAAAACCTAAGTCTCACAAGCTGTTTACTTCATTGGCTGGAAATAGAACACTAGATACATCTGTCTGAATCTGTCTTCATAAAAATAACTGCACAAAATACACTTCTTAAAGCTATAGTATTGTCATGCCTTCCCCCACTTAAAAAATTAACTATCAACTGGGAGTTTGCTTAAAAATAAATTTGCAGAGCAAAGGGGGACATAACAAAACACTGACAGAAAATATTAAAGAAAATCCAAAGGAGTTTTATAAGTATAGTAGGAACAAAAGAATAACCAGCAAAAGAGTATGGCCCACTATATACGACTATGTGGGGCTCAGAATACATAGCTGAAGTTTTAAATGAGTACTTTGTATCTGTACTCACAATAGCGAATGACAATGTAGTTATAGAGTTATAGGAAGGGTCTATGATATACTTGAACAAATTAACATTAAGAAGGAGAAAATCAGCTTAAAATTGAATAAATCCCCAGACCCAGATGAATTATATCCAAGGACTCTGTGCAAGGCAAGGGAAAATATTGCAGAGGCTTTGATATTTATTTTCAAATCCTCTGGCTAGAGGAGGGGCGTCAAAGGACTGGAGGGGGGCAGCTAACGTGGAATTGATATTCAAGAAAGGTGGTAGGATAAACTAGGAAACCATAAACCAGTGAATCTGTGGTAGGAAAACTATTGGAAAGCATTTTCAGGGACAGAATTAATCTTTGCTTGGAGAAGCAAGAACTAATCAAGAATAGTCATGATTTTTAAAGGCGAGATCATGTCTAACAAATCTGATTACATTAGGGCAAACCACAGGGTTCAGTGCAGGGTCTTTTGCTGTTCATATGTACATTAAATGGTGTAAATTTGGTGTAAATATTTGCAGATTCTTGAAGGCAGAAGAATAAGTTGATAAGGTGATTAAGAATGCATATGGGTGGGCAGATAGATAATGAGGAGAGTTTTGTCAGGTCCCGCTCGGCCTCACCGCGAGAAAATTGATGAATGACACTAAGCCAAAAATCTTAAATTTCAGCTATATCTAACACATGGTGTAGATTGATTAGCAAGCTAACCTCCTACCCCATGCCAAACCACTTAACAAAGCATTTAAAGTTGGAAGTGAGAGATAACGGGAACTGCAGACGCTGGAGAGTCCAAGATAATAAAGTGTGAAGCTGGGTGAACACAGCAGGCCAAGCAGCATCTCAGGAACACAAAAGCTGACATTTCGGACCTAGACCCTTCATCAGAGAGGGGGATGGGGTGAGGGGTCTGGAATAAATAGGGAGAGAGGGGGAGGCAAACCGAAGATGGCGAGAAAAGAAGATAGGTGGAGAGGAGAGTATAGGTGGGGAGGTAGGGAGGGGATAGGTCAGTCCAGGGAAGACGGACAGGTCAAGGAGGTGGGATGAGGTTAGTAGGTAGGAAATGAAGGTGCAGCTTGGGGTGGGAGGAAGGGGTGTGTGAGAGGAAGAACAGGTTAGGGAGGCAGAGACAGGCTGGGCTGGTTTTGGGATGCAGTGGGGGGAGGGGATGAACTGGGCTGGTTTAGGGATGCGGTGGGGGAAGGGGAGATTTGGAAGCTGGTGAAGTCCACTTTGATACCATTGGGCTGCAGGGTTCCCAAGCGGAATAAGCCTCATGCAGTGCCACAATGATGCCACCCGAAGCTTGCAGGAACAGCAACTCATATTCCACTTGGGAACGCTGCAGCCCAATGGTATCAATGTGGACTTCACCAGCTTCAAAATCTCCCCTTCCCCCACCGCATCCCAAAACCAGCCCAGTTCGTCCCCTCCCCCCACTGCATCACAAAACCAGCCCAGCTTGTCCCCTCCCCCGACTGCATCACAAAACCAGCCCAGCCTGTCTCTGCCTCCCTAACCTGTTCTTTCTCTCACCCATTCCTTCCTCCTACCCCAAGCCGCACCTCCATTTCCTACCTACTAACCTCATCCCACCTCCTTGACCTGTCCGTCTTCCCTGGACTGACCTATCCCCTCCCTACCTCCCCACCTATACTCTCCTCTCCACCTATCTTCTCTTCTCTCCATCTTCGGTCCGCCTCCCCCTCTCTCCCTATTTATTCCAGAATGCTCCCCCCAACTCCCTTTCTGATGAAGGGTCTAGGCCCGAAACGTCAGCTTTTGTGCTCCTGAGATGCTGCTTGACCTGCTGTGTTCATCCAGCTCCACATTTTGTTATCTTAAAGTTTGAAGTGGACAGGTTCAAGTCGATTTAGCTTCAAGTTCAAAATATTTAAAACTTTCCCAGACAGCCTTGACTGCCTGTTTTGTGTGTAAAATTGCCCTCCAAAAGCTGGAAAGAAAAGTTGGACAAATAGCTGGAAAGTAACACTGTAAATGTTGAGTGATTGATTTTACATTTGACATTTTTATAATCTCCACTACTTTTAAAATTAATGGAATGTAACTCTGAACTTGTAATATCTAATTTACTATACCAGGTCAGTTATTTGGCAGTGATTAATATTTATTTCATTGTTTCAAAATTATTTAGACTGAAATGGACAAAACTTACCTTCGTGTGACACGTTTAGTCCAAAACTATTGTGCAAGTTCAGCAATTTACTGTCATTCAATCCAGTTTAATGGTGGCACACACAGCCAGATGCCATTTATGTGGAGCTAACAGCAAACAGCATGTCTCAAACAGCCAGTTGTGAATTTCCACTTTTAACCTCAGATCTCCCTTTTTTTGAAGTTTCTGTCGCATTTGCACATAAACAGCAGCAAGTGAGATTACCCTCAGCATCATTTTGACAGCAATTAATGACCCATTGTAAATTTAGTGGTCAGTTTAATGGTTCTCTTGTATTTATGGGAAGAAATTGTAATCAGCATGAAAATTAGCAGTGATTAAAATTTAAAAATTATAGACTGCCATTGGCAGACTGCTCAGGGGAAGAACGAAACACTTTGATTTATTTACAGCTAGTGAAGCATGTAATTAATGTTTCTTTCTAATTAAAAGGGTATGTGATAAATTAGCTATACAAAGGATGTGTTAAACTTTATAATTTAGTAGGCTTCATTTAAAAGAGCTTTACTTTGTCAGTCAGCTTACAGCAATGCCCTCCTTGTACCCAACAAACTGTGCCCTGCCTCAATGACAGACACTGTGCATATTTGTGATTCCTGCAGGTTGAGAGTCACTGTAGAAGAAGTGGTTGTACAAAAGCATTTAATTCCCATTTAAAATATTTAACGTTAATTTTTTTAAAGCAATCTGGCTGTGCCACCACTTGTACCTATTATCTGTTAGATAATAAACTCTCCCATGCATTCCTGTTAAATATATATTAAATGCCCTTTTATAAATAGTGAATACCTCATGTTTCTATTCTACTGAAATTTAAATGAATTGTTGTAGAGGGAGGCCTAGTGGTTTTATCGCAGGACTGTTAAAAAAGACCCAGGTAACATTCTGGGGACCGGAGTTCGAATCGCACCACAGCAAATAGCAAAATTCAAAGACGATTAAAAATATCTGGAATTAAGAATCTAATGATGACCATGAATCCATTGTCGACTGTCGGAAAAACCCATCTGGTTGTCCTTTAGAGAAGGAAACTGCCATTCTTACCTGGTCTGGCCTACATGTAACTCCTGAACTACTGCAATGTGATTGACGCTGGGCAATTAGGGATGGGGCAATAACTGTTGCCTAGGCAGCTACTCCCTCATCCTGTTAATGAATAAATATAATACTATTTTTCTAAAATCCTTGCATTTCCCTTATTCCATATTCACCCTCCAGAAAATATTTCATGGTATTTTAGGCAATTCCACTCCATCAAACAAGTTTCACATCATTTAATTTTCCCAGTGGACATTGAGGTTGGTTGGCTCGCTGAGCTGGTTTGTTGTTCCACAGACGTTTCATTACCGTGCTTGGTAACATCCTCAGTGCAGCCACTGATGAAGCATCGGTGTGTTTTCCCGCCTGGTTTTTAAACTCTGGGGTCTGTTCCAAGTGGACAGTTGAGAATCATGGGTTACTAAACTATAAGCAGGAAAAAATAGTTAGATGTTGGGCTGGAACTCAGTGTCTGTTGCACTCTATTTACAGATCTACAATAGGCACAATGCTTTACTTCTTACCTTCATTCACAAAATGTGATGCTACTGATAACATCCTCATTCACTCTACTGATAATCAAGAGGACACTGATGTGCAGTAATTGGCCAGGCTTGTTTGTCCTGGAACAAACCTGGGCAATTTTCCACATTGTTGGGTGGATGTCAATGTCTTAACTGTACTGGAACTGTTTCGCTCGGTGTATGGCATGTTCTGCAGCATAAATCTTCAGGACTATTGAGTGAGGGCTACTGTCAGGGCCCTCTGCAGCCTCTGCAGCATCCAGAGCCTACAGACACTTGGAGATATCACTTGGAGTGAATTGAATTTGCTGATGAAGGATGAGTTCGTGATTATATATGTAGCTCCTATCAAGGCCTTGGTTGCTAAGATGACAAATTACTTTAGCAAGTATCTACAACCATTGAGTATTCTGGTGAAGGAACTTACCGGCAACATGCAGTTAACCAAAGGAAAAGTTTTAAGGACACAGGTACAATGCCATAAGAGTCAGAGTGACACAGCATGGAATCAGGCCCTTTGGTCTAACTTGTCCATGCTGACCAGATATCCTACACTGATGAAGCCCCATTTGCCAGCATTTAGCCCATATCCTTCTAAAGCCTTTCTATATGTGTACCCTTGCAAATGCCTTTCAAAAGTTGTAACTGTACCCACTTCCACCACTTCCTCTGGCAGCTTATTCCAGACATGCACCATCATGTGCATGAAAAAGTTATCCTTCAGGTCCTTTTTAAGTCTTACTCCTCTCACCTTAAACCTATGCCCTCTTTGCAGACTCAATCGACCAGTTTGATCAGTAGTGCTGCTGCTGGGGCAGCTTGGTGACAGACATTGAAGTCCCTTCCCAGGGTACATTTAGCACCCTTGATTCTATTAGTGCTTTCTCTAATTGTTGTTCAATACAGAGGAGTACTGGTTCATCAGTTGAGGTGGTGGAGGTGGGCTAGAAAGCTAAGTGGTGACAAGCAGCATTCCTTGCCCATGTTTGATATGATGCCATGAAACATTATGGTTTCCAGATTTAATGTTGAGGACTCTCAGGGCAAATCCCTCCTGACTGTATACCACTGATCTGTTGGGTCTGTTTCTCAGGTGGGATTGGACATATCCAGGGTTGGAGAGGGTGGTGCCTGGGTGTTGTCTGTAAGGTATGATTCTATATGACTGTGTCAGGCCGTTGCTTGATCAGTCTGTGAGACAGATCTTCCACTTTTGGCACTTGACCTTAGATGTTAGTAAATAGGACCTTGCAGGGTCAACAGAACCATATTTGCCATTGTTGCTTCTGGTGCTCAGTAGTCTATCTGTTTTCACTCCTTTCTTTAGGCTTTCCAGTGGTTTATAGCCATATAAGCAGTTAAGAGTCAACCACATTGCTGTGGGTCTGGAGTCACATGTAGGCCAGATCAGGAAAGGATACCAGTTTCCTTCCCTAAAGGACATTAGTAAACCAGATGGATTTTAAGTGCATTAAGCAACTGTTTCACAGTCATCATAGATTCATAAAGAACAGACAAGGCCCAATGTCCCATTGAGTCTGCACTGACATAAACTACTGCTAAAAGTGTGCTAATCCCAATTTCCTGCACTTGGCCAGTACCCAAAGATCCAAAGGTGAAAGGCCATCATTAGAGTCTTAATTCCAGGTTCTTTATTGAATGCAAATTCCTCCTTTTGCCATGGTGGAACTCATAACAGTGTCATCAGGACATTACCTGGGTTTCTGAATTACGCGTCTAATGACAATGCTCATAGACTATCACCTCCCCCAATTGGCCTGCCAACTACTTCAGTCGAGTTGAGAATTGACAGACCAACTCAAGCACACGAGTGGAAATATCTCTGTCCCATTTCGTTTTCCAACTATTTTGGTACTTGTCTTTATTGTAAATTGCCACGTGTATCAAATGTTTGATAGTGAAATATAACTGTAATGACCAGAAATTATTTTATTCTGTATATAGTAATGTGATTGAGCTGTGTAATACAGCTTGTTGCAAGCTCAATATGATTTGTGGCATCAGATGAAGAAGTGAGGTCAGTTGTCTCACTACCACAACCTGTAAGAAAGTGCTTCCGAAAGTGGTGATTGGGATGCCAACAGAAATCGGGAGCTGCACCTCTGGGGTCACAAACTGTGAAAGAGTCATTACAACTGTAACACCACTCTCACAGACCCTCACTCTTTCTGTCATCACTGAGGGTCCTTGACAATGTGCTGACCTTGAAATGGGGTCACGGTTAGAAAACGTTTGGAAAGCACTGTTGTATCATAAAGAATTTTAATAAGAATGCAAACACGTGCCTTTTATTTGCAATCATTCTCCTTTCACTCCTCAAGAACATCCATTAAAACACATCCTTTTCTTCTACTGGAAAGTAAAAGAAGCCAGAGATCATACTGACTCCAGCCAGAAATATATTGACTTTTTGCTGTAATTGATGGGGCTACCAAGGTGATGACAGTGGGATTCAGAGCCGGAACCTATCATCACACATATAGCTCTTAAGATGGACAAGGTCTAAGTAATTAGATTGAGCTATCATTTGTCAGAGTGCCATAACAGATTTGAAGAAAATCACAAATAGCTTAAACTGAGAGGATGTACCTTTCTGCTGGAGCGAAATTAATTCACCTCTGATATATTAATGTAATTGTGTATCAGCACAGTCTGCGTTATTGAATTTTCAAAATTCAATAACACAGACTGTGCTAATACAAAATTACATTAATATGTCACAGTAGTACCACTTCAATACCATAATATCACAAATTTTATGGCGACACAACAGAACTAGAATTGTATGATTGCTTGCACGGTTCGTTTCAGACAGTTTTAAAACCCACGAAACAAGGAACTGCAAACAAAAACAGAAATTGCTTGAGAAACTCAGCAGGTCTGGCAGCATCAATGGACAGAAAGCAGAGTTACATTTCAAGCCCAGCAGTGACATTTTTCAGATCAAGAGATAACTCGGAAAAGGTGGTATTGATGTGGCTGAGGGGGTGGGAATGTAAATGAGTGAGCAGACAGGTGAAGAGAGATCCCCAAGAGACAGAAAATAAGCAGGTAGTGTTGTCTGGAGCAGGGTATCTCTAAGACACCCCCAGACTCCTTGACAGCATGCACAATATTAGAATCTACCCCAGCACCTTAGTATATATATCAGGAAAGACTACACAGCACGAGTCTGCAGCCAGTGAACCAGGTCACAACTTTATTTTACAACAAATGTTAGGAGTTAAATTTTACACTTATAACACTAACCATATGATTCTTTAGAAACTTGAAATACTTACCAGATGCTTGTAAATGTATTGGTCTAACAAATTGTTCAATCTGTTCCTCTCCTCACAGATAGATTTTCTCTTTTTCTCACGCTCTGTCTCTGTCTCTGTCTCTGTCTCTGTCTCTGTCTCTGTCTCTGTCTCTGTCTCTGTCTCTGTCTCTGTGTGAGCTGCCTCCTGTATCACAATATACCTCTAGGTAGGCTGGAGAGTGCGAGCGTACCAACCTCTGCTAGGCTGGGTTCTTATAACCTTCTAGTTATCTTCCAGAACTTTTCAAGGGCCTGACCAATCAGAGGTTGTAAGATAATTGGCTTTGTCACTTTAAATGCTGCTAATGGCTCTCAATGGCTTGCTTAACAGTGACCCCTTTGATATGTCTGTTCTTGGAGCCTGGATGTTTGGTTTTATCCCAGAATAGACAACTGGTCTTTTGTCTTACTGAGCCACGTCTGCTTCATGCATCCAATGTTGTTTGTCAGCACGGGTTGGACTGATCTTTCACACTTCCTGATGTGTTCTGGTGCCTCTCTGGTTTCAACTGCCTGAGCTTGGATCTTGCAAGGACTTGTCCCCAGGCAGAATTGTCTCAGGTAAGACGATGTGGAGCTGGAGGAACACAGCAGGCCAGGCAGCACCAGAAGAGCAGAAAAGCTGACGTTTTGGGGCAGGACCCTTTTTCAGAAAACTGGAACATCAGCTTTCCTACTCCTCTGATGCTGCCTGGCCTGCTGTGCTCTTCCAGCTCCACACTGTGTTATCTCAGACTCCACATCAGCAGTTCTTACTATTTCAGAATTATCTTTCGTGTCTGTCTCATCTCAGGCATTCTTAGCATACATTGCTTGTTGGCCGATTTTGATGCCCTGTTTCTTTCAGTGCTGTTTTTGTATTTCTGGCCTCGCTTCTTTAGATTTTTACTTCATTTGAGCATTTGCAGCTGCCACAGCTCACAAAGGGATTATTGATGGTAAGCCAGAGAAGAATAGAAATCTCCTGTACACTGGGGAGATGAAATGTGAACTGGGTGATCATTTTGTATATGACCATGGCCCTGAGCTTCCATTTGCCTGCCACTTCAACAGACCGCCAACATTTCTGTCTCAGGCCTGCTCCAGAGGTACTTGATGCAAGCTGGAGGAATAACACCCCAGCTCCCTTTTACGCACCTTAAAACTTTCAGGTCTCAACATCGAGTTTAAGAATTTCCGAACATGAACATTTCTGTTCCTTATTTATTACCTTCTCCCACAACCCCAGGCCCTGTCATGAAATGGATTACTTTCAGTAGTGCCAACTTATTTTCAACTATTCAGTCCCCATTATCACATATATAGCTTCTCTTCTTAAGGTCATAAAAAACAGAAATTGCTGGAGAAACTCGGCAGGTGTGGCAGCACCAAAGGAGAGAGAACAAAGTTTATGGTTTGAGGTTTTCGACTTCCCTTCTTCCTTGGCCTACCATTAACAATCCTCTTGGCTGCCTATCATTTGTTTTATTCACAGCTCCTTCTCCACAAATCTAGAAACTCCTCTTGCCCACCAACACCCCTGTTATCAGCATAAATGTCACCTTTTCCTCGCAGCTTCTAGTTTTGAAGAAGGGCAACATTAACTCTATTTTCTCTCCACAGATGCTGCCAGACCTGCTGAGTTTCTCCAACAATTTCTCAGTTTTTTTTTGTAATAGAATTATTTGATTTTTCTCAAACTTTCTTACTGTTTTGGTGAATTGTCTCCATGCACAGGAGCCTGGATTTTTGATTCGGCTAGTATTCTCTTTTGTGTGGACCATCAATTTTGCATCTGTTCCTGATCCTTTGTGGTGGGGTCATATGGATAGTTGCAATTCAGTGCACAATTGGCACGGATGTATGAGGAGTTTTCCTAGCAGATCTGAGAACTCGTGGCCTCCAAACACTTTGTATAGCCTGCAGCAAATATTTTACCCTGAAGGTAAATGCTGAATTTGGACATGTCTAAGGTCTAGTTGGAAAAGGTTTCAGTGCTGTATCAGTACAATATTTTTCAATAATAAAACGTTTCAGTAGAAATGTGACAAGAAAAAAATCAATGAGTAAATGATCAATCTTCAACATGTCCAGTTTTATTTCTGGCATTTATTCGAAATAGACAAGACATCATCTCAAGTTCTTCTCAGCTGGATGTAAATGCTCTTTCTGAGTGTTAAATTAATTATAATTTTGAACAAAATCCCATCAAATATGATTCTATGACTCTAAATGAGAAAATGTATAATTTTATTATATTACAAGCTAGATTTGTGGGCTAATATTTTAACGGGTGGAAAATAAGAACATAAGAAATATGGCTTTCAGCCATTCCAACCCCAACTTCCAACAAGATCATAGCTGATCTATCCCATGCCTCAATTCCTCCTTTGTGCCAACTCAGCACAGTCTATTATTCCATGATATTTCAAAACTCTGTCTTCCTCCTCTTCAAATACTTTCCACACGCTCCAGGATAGAGAATTCCAGACATCCCCTGCCCGCTAGTTGAAAAAATTCCTTTGCATCTCATTTCAAATAAGCGTTCACTTATTTATTTTCAAGATTCCCTCACTTTTGGAAACATCTACCCAGTCAAGCCTTCTCAGAATTTTGTATGTTTCAATAAGATCACCCCTCGTTCTTCTAAACTCTAATGAGTAAATGCCTAATATTAGCTGTTCTTGATAAGTTAATCACTTCATCCCAGGAATTTCTATTGAAGAAAGTCAAATGCCAGTATATCCTTTCTTTAATATTGGGACAAAAACTGTACTCAAACCTCCAGGTGCATTCTAATCAACATCCTGTACAGTTGTGACAAAATTTCCTGCTTTTAAATTCCAGGCCTCAACAATACGGTCCAAAATCCCATTTGCCTTCTTAATTGTTTGCTGTACCTACATATTAACATTTTGTGTTTCATGGACCAGAACATCCAGATCCCAGGACACGAGTCCCAGCATGGTTCAAATGAAGCCTATTCCAAAAAAAAAGCTCCATCTTTCCCTAATACTGATGCCAATTCCCCATGATAAGAAATCATTTCTCCAACATCAATCTTTAAACCGTGCTGTCGCCTCTCCAATCTTATTTACCCTACACCAATTGGCACGTGGCACCCAGTCATTATTGCCTTGAGTGGTTCAGTTTTCTAATTTAGCTCTAAAATATTTGTAATCCCTCATCAAAGCCTCTTCCCTAGTCCTACCTGTACTATTGATATCTGCATGATCCTTCCCCTCCCTCTCCAGAAAAGATATGCTGAACCTTGACACCAGGAGGGCAATATAGCCATATTGTGTTGAGCTCAGTGTTTGCTACAGTAGACAGTGTTTATTGCCCTGATTATGTATCCCCTAAAATTATTACATTTCTTTTTCTCTCCCCACTTGAATGGTGCTCTCAACCAAGGCCCCGTGTTCAGTTCAGTCATACTCCTTGCAGTCTGTGCCCTTGTCCATTTGGGAGCAAGAATCGCATGCCTACAGGATGAGGGCACTGGCTGAGGCACCTCCAGAGCTAAATGCTGGATCGCCATGCCCGCCTCACTTGCAGTCACACCCTCCTGTACTGACCACTGGCCAAGCTCGATGTAATTAGTCTAAAGGGTATGACTGGTTCCTGAAACACACTATTCAGGTATCTCTTCCCCTTCCTGGTGAGCTGCAGCTCAGAACTCCTGCTCATCAAGATAACAAAGTGTGAAGCTGGATGAACACAGCAGGCCAAGCAGCATACCCGGTGTGCCTTCCTCTACATTGGGGAAACCAAGTGGAGGCTTGGGGACCGCTTTGCAGAACACCTCTGCTCGGTTTGCAATAAACAACTGCACCTCCCAGTCGCGAACCATTTCCACTCCCCCTCCCATTCCTTAGACGACATGTCCATCCTGGACCTCCTGCAGCGCCACAATGATGCCACCCGAAGGTTGCAGGAACAGCAACTCATATTCCGCTTGGGAAACCTGCAGCCCAATGGTATCAATGTGGACTTCACCAGCTTCAAAATCTCCCCCTCGCCCACTACTGCATCCCAAACCCAGCCCAGCTCGTAACCTCCCCCCACTGCATCCCAAAGCCAGCCCAGCTCATCCCCGCCTCCCTAACCTGTTCTTCTTCTCACCTATCCCCCCTCCCACCTCAAGCCGTACCTCCATTTCCTACCTACTAACCTCATCCCGCCCCTTTGACCTGTCCGTCTTCCCTGGACTGACCTATCCCCTCCCTACCTCCCCACCTATACTCTCCTCTCCACCGATCTTATTTTCTCTCCATTTTCGGTCCGCCTCCCCCTCTCTCCCTATTTATTCCAGAACACTCTCCCTATCCCCCTCTCTGATGAAGGGTCTTGTCATACAGGTCTGCTCTTTGTGAAGTTGCTGACTCTCTCACTCAGATTGTTTAAGAAGCTGCTGATTTTGCCCACTCTCCTGTTCTTTATGAGGCTGCTATCTCCACTCTCTCTCTCACTGTTTCAGAAGCACAAGCTGCAGATTTGTTTTTAACAGGAATAACAAAGTGTGGAGCTCAATGAATACAGCAGGCCAAGCAGCATCTGAGGAGCACAAAAGCTAACGTTTCAGAATTTTTTTTTCTCATGAAGGGTCTAGGCCCGTAACGTCAGCTTTTGTGCTCCTAAGATGTTGCTTGGCCTGCTGTGTTCATCCAGCTCCACACTTTGTTATCTTGGATTCTCTGGCATCTGCAGTTCCCATTATCTTTAGTTTTAACAGGAAAGCAGTTTCACTATGATCCTATTAGTTACAAAAGCACTCCTTTCCAATATTCAAAACACCTGAGAGAATTTCCAAATCTATGACATAGGGGTTTGACTTTGCTGCAGCTTAAATCCCTAGTTTGGAGAATTTTATTGTCTCTTCCTTGAACTTTGGTCCAATTAAGATCGGCGTTCTCAGCTTTGAGTAAAACCTTCAGAGATTTAACCAAATATTTATGGTCTGAAACTTTACAATAAAATTCTCTATACTGAGGTAACCTATTCCTTAAGTTTTGAACTATCTCACTTCTTCAGGAGCAACAGTTTTATTCATTCAGTTTCAGCCATGACTTCTGCAGAAAACTGCCAAGCTAAAACCCAAAAGTATTGTCAGACACTGGGTATTTACCTGATAAAAAAACCCCACAATTTCCAGAAGCTTTTGCACTGATAGCTAAATACACTACGCCATTTATATTGTTCACTTACAACAAACCCCTATTACACACAAAGAACTTTCTATCATACTGCTTTAAAACATAATCATCAAGACTTCAGAATTTTTAAGTTAATCATTAAGCCCCTTCAGACACAAACCAAATCCATACGTCAATAGCTCAAACCCAAACTCAAAAATAAATTAGGTCAAAATATAGATAAATCACACACTCTACATCACAGTTGGTGATCTTCCCTGCTTGCTTCTGTTAGATCAGAGATATAATCAGTCTGCTGAAAGAACATGTAGTAATGTAGCAGTCTGAACTAGAAGAAGGCCTTAGACAGAACTAAATGGATGAGCTATCCAAAATAGCATTGAGTAGGGAATCTCCAAATGCATCTGACTTCTCCACACAAACAACAGTAGCACATTTTTCATCAAGGGGTGGAAATCAGGAACCTTTCAGATAAATCTGGTCTCAGGAAGCGCTGCCATTGCTGCCTTGACCTGTTCATTTTTAGCATTTGATAGATCTGTCAGGAAGCCTGTGAGCATACAAGGGATGGTATTCTGAGGTAGTGAAGCACTCAGGTCAAAACTCACGTTCCTCATTTTCTACTTGGATACCTGCCCCTTGTGGAGAAATTTACACATAGAGCACCTTACACCATGAGTCTCGCAGGCAGTGATCAGAAAATGTATCTGAGAGGCCTTGTGAGAAATAGAGAAGGAGGATCCTGTCAGTTGGGGTCCTAAGCCATCTCTCAAAGTCATGTGACAACAAAGTGTGGAGGTGGATGAACACTGCAGGCCAAGCAGCATCTTAGGAGCACAAAAGCTGACGTTTTGGGTCCAGGCCTGAAACATCAACTTTTGTGCTCCTAAGATGCTGCTTGGCCTGCCGTGTTCATCCAGCTCCATATTTTGTTATCTCAGATTCTCCAGCATCTGCAAGAACTGACAAAAAAGCACCAAAACATTGCTTGGAATAGCAAGAAAGACCTTCCCTATCACTTCTTTCCAGAGGTCTCAAACCCTCCATTTGTTTCCCTCAAAGTTGCTGCACTGAGGAAGTCCATTGTCCATCTCCTCGTGGACTGTGCCTTTGCAAAGAATATCTGAACATAGATGCAGTACAGATATCGATCATTTTTGTCAGGATTTATCCAGATCAGCTCTGTGACACAGGGGTCTGTACTCTATTGGCTTTTCAGAGGCATAAGGTAAATATCAAATACAACTGGAGTACCATGACCTCAGTGAAAGAATCTCTTTGGTCTGTCCGAAACCTGCATGTCCTTGGTCAAGTGCTGCTAGTTGATACATTTCAATGTTTAAATAATGTTGAGTAATGCACAAAAGCTTGGGCTTCCATTACAGAAGTGAATTGGGTATAGGCCACTGTTTAAGGTCTTTCAGCCATAATATGCCAAGTGGATGGATATTGTAAAACCACTTGGGGTGTATACCTAACAAAGTTTTTACATTACAAACTTCATGAATATTGAAATTGTAACTGTTGGAGTGAAATATGGAGAAAAGTTTATTCCTACTGTCCTCTCTGAAGTTTGCAAAACTAACATGTGTTTCCCTCAGATCTCATGTTTGACATGGAGTGTAAATTGTAAATATTAAAACTATTACAGTTATATTGATGGTCTTCAGTGTGAAACATGCTGTATGGAGACTGGTTGAATTTGAACTTTTAATTCCCAGTGGAAAGATTATGTGATTGTACATTTACATTATTTTATGAGCAAAGTAATTTTTAAGCTGAGAACTCTGTGACAATGCATTCTATTAGAATAGTGGTAGGGTCTATCATTTTCTTTTAAATATCTATTCCCATTTTCAATCATGGCAGCTAAACAATAACTGGGAGAATTTAAAGATGGTTTTGATTGACTGGTTATTTCACACATTTTCTTTAAAAATATTTTCTATTGTACTTAGCATTGTGGAGGGCACAAATTGCTTACATACACTCAGTTGGACAAAGTACAAAATGTTCACACTGATCATTTCACTTAGGGAGGAAGAACTATTTGGTTCCTTTTGGAATAATTGTGACGTGTTGGTTTTTGTTAAATCGTACAGTTTTAGTTAAATTAATGACTCATTGGCTTAGGCCCTGAAAATCCAGCTCTGTTATTCCTGGAGTCATTACAAAAATTAAAGATTTTAGAAATGTATGCAAAGTTCCCCAATTTAACTAAATTTTCAGATCCCGGTTGTTAGAAACATAGGCTAGGTTTCTGTACTGAGCAAGAATCATGATTTATTATAATAATTAGTTTCTAGCTACAGATAAACTATTAATCATCAGCATATACTACTAATTAAAATTATTCATCCTCATATTGACAAACAGATAGCATTACTTATGTTAAGGGTAGACAGGGAAAATCAGGACAGTCAGTTCAGTGATATTGGGAACTGCAGATGCTGGAGAGTCCAAGACAACAAAGTGTGGAGCTGGATGAACACAGCAGTCCCAGAAGCATCTCAGGAGCACAAAAGCTGACGTTTCGGGCCTAGACCATTCATCAGAGAGGGGGGTGGGGAGAGGGAACTGGAATAAATAGGGACAGAGGGGGAGGTAGATCAGAGATGGAGAGAAAACAAGATAGGTAGAGAGGAGAGTATAGGTGAGAAGGTAGGGAGGGGATAGGTCAGCCCAGGGAAGACGGACAGGTCAAGGAGGCGGGATGAGGTTAGTAGGTAGGAAATGGAGGTGCGGCTTGAGGTGGGAGGAAGGGATGGGTGAGAGGAAGAATAGGTTAGGGAAGCAGAGACAGGCTGGGCTGGTTTTGTGATGCAATGGGGGAAGGGGAGATTTTGAAGCAGTTCAGTAGTCTTTTTGCCATCTTCAACTATTGAGATGATTCTTATGACTCTCATGCTTTTTCAATCATCTTTCTCCAGATGCTTCCACTGCTTGATAAGAGATACAAGGTGGCTGGTTGACTCATAAACTGTCCTTGACTTCTCACTTAAAAGTCACAGCTTTTAACTGCTGCCATAGAAAAGATAAACTGATCTATTTCAAATTTACAGTGAGTTTTGGTAGCAAAGATCAGAGAGACCACTCCTGAGCTCAGGAAGAACAGAACACTTCATTCTCTCTGTCTGTAACTTGTTCTTAGCTCCAAGCTGTTCAGGTACTGAAGAACCTATCACATACTCATTGGCAAGCAAAAAAGATTTATCACTGTCAAATGGTGCACAGACCAATCAACTTCTTCTTGCAAGCAAAAGCTGCATCTGTATACTCAACTTAGTTCCAAATTGTCTGCAATTTAAACTTCAATTTCTCCTTTTTCACACAGGTGTTTACATAATGTTTGCAATGGATATTAGACTACTTGTTTTTTAAAACATACAGGGAAACTAGAATTCACTTGTTTCTGTATTGGATATAGACTTCAAAGTGTTGAAAAGTGAAGAACAATCTCAAAATCTCTATTGCACAGTCGAGTACATCTTCCAATACTTGTTTAATTTCTTACAGAAGTGCCCACCAGTGACTAAATAGGTACGTTCCCAAAGTCTCCTGTGTTTGAGGATGATATGTAGTTGACTTCAATTGTTTTAAACCCAAATTGATGATTTCCTAAGATACTTTAGACAATGTTAGAATCCTAATCAGACTCAACCCCACTTGGTAGTATACAATGTCGCGACACAGCGACAGACAGCCAAATCAAATCAGCTCCCCTATCCATTTATTCATAACACAGCAAAATTAAAATATTCAATAACCCCCAAATTGATCCCAACAATTCCTAAACAGACCTTTTGAATAAAAGTACCAAGTTTTGTGTTAACTTTTTCTAGACACCAGGTTCCAGACACCAAACAAAAGGCATAACAATTTGTTAATAGATTAATCGCTTTAGCCAAGCAAAGTTAAATCACAAGGTAATCAAATTAACTTCTAAAGTTTAAACCCAGCCCTCCTTAAATATAGCCCCCACTCTCATACAAAGACAGATGGATGAACAGACACAGTTAATGATAAATCAAAAGGGAAAAATAAATGGTGTAACTGGCGTGTTTAATTAAGCTGTTTCCACAATTTGTAATCTCACAGACACATGTGATTGTGTCTTTTAGATTTCTGACAATACTGTTGCACACAGATAACTTCCAGTTGGCTCCAAGGAATATTCACATAATACTTATAATATGACATTCTATTCTCTGAACACTCAGTAAGTTGAAAATGGGAAGACAGCCTGCATGCTTTCAAATCTTTGTGCTGTAGTACTAAATGCCAAACTCCTCTCAGAAACCCCCAGTTCAAAACAGTTCAAGAATATTCTGGGCCCTCCCTCCACTTGATCAATATTTTCTCCCCGACTTACTGGAGCCACTTCCCAGGGTACTGAACTCAGTTAAGGCAAAACATCTGCAATCTGATTAAACATACTATCACTTCAGAGTTGAAGAGCCTATAGAATTGTTTTGATCAAGAACCTAACTGCTATTAACTTTCAGGTCTGGCCTGAAAAATAAATAAAAGCTTGTTTGTTCTCTTGTTTTTTTTCCAACTCAAGCTGATGCCCACAATCCAAAGGTCACCTTTCAGCTCTTATCTCACAGTCACAGCTCCAATCCAAAAATGATTTTTATAAAATGAAAAATCAACAAGGGTTCTAACAATAACAAGTAAATAACTGAGTTACTTTTTCCACTACTAACCGAGCTCCAATTATCCTCAAAGGAAACCCTCAAGTTGTCTTGTGAGGATATACTGATGTCCTACTTTCAAAGGTACTTGATAACATGTCAAGGCTTTGGTTCCATCTGACATGGTATGACATGTTATATAGAACTACACTATACCTTAATAAAATCCTGGCAGTTCCTACTATCTCTGAAACAATTTAAAATACCTATTTATTGATACCTGTGTTATTTGGATTCCTAAATGTTCTGCAATGGAAATATCATGTCCTACTCGAAATATCTTCTGATGATATCTAGGTGATGCAACCATCTGATGAACAATTATCCATTCTCCATCTCTGTGTCAGGGAGAATGTCTTCACTTACTCACCAAAACTCTGTTACTTACGTAATACCTCCAGAATCAGAGGATAAAAAATAAGGGGAAGGCCATTTAGAACAGAGTTGAGGAAAAACTTCTTCACCCAGAGAGTGGTGGCTATATGGAACGCTCTGCCCCAGAAAGCAGTGGAGGCCAAGTCTCTGGATAATTTCAAGAAAGAGATGGATAGAGCTCTTAAAGATAGTGGAATCAAGGGTTATTGGGATAAGGCAGGAACAGGATACAGATGGTGGATGATCAGCCATGATCATAATGAATGGCGGTGCTGGCTCGAAGGGCTGCATGGCCTATTCCTACATCCATTGTCTATTGTCTATTGTAATAACATCCAGGAACGCCTCCGATATCAGTGCAACTGAAGCCGGTTGGATTACTTAGCCCCGTATGTTGCATACTGCTTCTGCTCTTTGGCTTACAAGTAGTCCCATGGTGTAGTTTCATCAGGTTGACACCTCACTTTCGAATACACCAGCTGCTGCTCCTGGCATGCTCTGCTGTCCTCCTGCATTACAATGCATTTAATTTTGCAATTTATATCTCCTGTATTTTATCACTGCAACAAAACGTGTTATAGTTCATTGGGGAATTATAAACCTTTCTTGTATTCTGTAATCAGTATTTATTAGTCTAAGGACTGTGCTGACTCTAGATTTGTGGGGGGGGAAAATATACCAGCAAGTTTGTTGATAAGGTTTGTGAGTATTCAGTAGTATTTAATTGTAAAACCTCTTTTTTTTAACAAGATTCCCAGAGTTGGCTAAAAAGGAAGAAGGTAAGTAACTATAGTTCTCCTTATGGCCACTGGGCATCCCACAATGTTTTGCAACCATTGTTGTGCTTTAAAGTGTGGTTTCTGATACAAATATTTGCTACAACATAAAATAATTATGTTTTTGTTTCTTGTGTCCTAATTTGAAATTACTAAAGGCTGATAATTTACTTTCAGATGATAACATAGAAACTAATACACAGCTATCTTTACAGGACTGTTATGCAGTAAACACAAACTATTGGGGCGGCACGGTGGCTCAGTGGTTAGCACTGCAGCCTCACGGTGCTACGGACCCAGGTTCGATTCCAGCCTTGGGTGACTGTCTGTGTGGAGTTTGCACATTCTCCCCGTGTCTGCGTGGGTTTCCTCCGAGTGCTGCAGTTTCCTCCCACAGTCTGAAGATGTGCAGGCTAGGTGGATTGGCCATGCTAAATTGCCTGTAGTGTTCAGGGGTGTGTGGGTTATAGGGAGATGGGTCTGGTTGGGATGCCTCAAGGGGCAGTGTGGACTTGTTCAGCCGAAGGGCCTGTTTCCACACTGTAGGGAATCTAATCTATTAAATAATGAAGGTCATCTCAGCAATTTATTAAATGGTTTTCAGCCATCTAGTGGTCAGCAATGGGACGGTTGGATAAAACATGTCGGACCAAAATTCCTCGAGTCTGGACAAATAAGAACTGGAAATCCTCTTTCCTGATTCAGTTGAAAAACCTGGGTCACAATGAGGTCATCTAACCTGGCAAAAAATGGTCGGTAATGTGCCTATGTCATTGTGGGCATCACAGGAGAAAAGTGGGGCAAGAGCATTTGTCAGCCACTGTTTCGCAGCATGGTGGCTCAGTGGCCAGCTCTGCTGCCTCATAGCACCAGGGATCCAGGTTTGATTTCACCCTCAGGAAACTGCCTGTGTGGAGACTGCACCTTCTCCCTATGTCTGTGTGAGTTTACTCCGGGTGTACCAGTTTTCTCTTACAGTCCAAATATATGCAGGTTAGGTAGATTAGCCATGCCAAATTGCCCCATAGTGTCCAGGGATGTGCAGATTAGGAGGATTAGCCATGATAAATGCACAGCTAAGGAGGTGGGACAGAGTAGGATGCCCTTCAAAGCTGTAGACTCAATACGCCTAACGGCCTGATCCACGCAATGGAGATTCTATGATTCTATGTTTCAATTTTCCAAAAACATAGCTGAAGAAATATTTGTTGATGGCTCAATAATTCCCTGACACTGTTATAAGCAGACAATATTAATAGTAAGATCTGCTGATGCTGGAGTCAGAGATAACACAGTGTGGAGTTGGATGAACACAGCAGGCCAGGCAGCATCAGAGGAGCAGGAAAGTTGACGTTTTGCATCAGGACCCTTCTGTTGTTGTTATGATGAGAGGTCCTTGACATGACCTCCAATTAGGCCCCATTTCTGCCAATCAAAAACGTTGGCTCATCCACATATGATGAATGTGCAGTCAACTTTAAGATAAATGATACAACCGTATGTTTCAAGCCAATCACTGAAATATAGTGCAATGTTGCACCATTGTAAATTACACAAGCTAAGTATAAATGTCACTAAAACAAATGGCACTCTGACTATAATATAGAGTTGACCGAAAAAAAAATCTAACATGATGTGTTAATACAGATAAATATGAGATCCCAAAATTTCATCCTCTGGAACAGTGCCTCACAAACTATGCTTGAACATTGATGTTCCGAAGAAGAGTCATATTGAACTTGAAATGGTGACTCTATTTCTCTTTCACAGACGTTGCCAGACCTGTCGAGTTTCACCAGCATTTTCTATTTTAATTTGGATTAATTTTTAATCTATGAATTAATCAAAAGAATTGACATAGTCTTTAAAAATAAATGCCCTAAGGTGACAGAGAAAAATTCTGATATATTTAAAGGATTGTAGTACATAACAGGAAAAGTTTACACTCAACTAAGGCATTGACTTTCAGTGAAGGAAATTACAAGAGTCACTTTTGATACAGTTTGTGCTGAACTAAGTAATCTGAAGAAATTTGGTATTATGAGAGAAGTCAAAGAACCAAGTCAGGAGTTAAACAGTGTGATGACAAGAGTCATACTAACAGTGAATCAGCGATAACAATGAACCTAAGTAATAGAGAAAGAACACTTATAAAATGCAGGAGGAAGAAGATGTACAATTATTTCTATCAAATGCTTAAACTATTATAGCTAGATGCAGAAAGTTCGAAATAACAAGGTGTAGAGCTGGATGAACACAGCAGGCTAAGCAGCATCTTACGAGCAGGAAAGCTGATGCTTCGGGCTTAGACCCTTCATCAGAAATGGACGGGTTGAGGGTTCTGAAATAAATAGGGAGAGAGGGGGAGACGGATCAAAGATGGATAGAGGAGAAGGTAGATGGAGAGGAGACAGGCAAGTTAGAGGAGGGGATGGAGCCAGTAAAAGTGAGTGTAGGTGGTGAGGTAGGGAGGAGATAGGTCAGTCCAGGGAGGACGGACAGGTCAAGGGGGCGGAATGAGGTTAGCAGGTAGGAAATGGGGGTTTACCAGCTCCATCCCCGCCTCTTTAACTTGTCAGTCTCCTCTCCACCTATCTTCTCCTCTATCCATCTTCAATCTGCCTCCCTGTTTCTCCCTATTTATTTCAGAACCCTCTTCCCCTCCCCCACTTCTGATGAAACGTCTCGGCCCGAAACGTCAGTTTTCCTGCTCCTAAGATGCTGCTTGGCCTGCTGTGTTCATCCAGCTCCACACCTTGTTATCTCAGATTCTCCAGCATCTGCAGTTCCTATTATCTCTGCAGAAAGTTCTACCTGTGCAAGAAATAATGTGGTGAAGATATAAATATTGTGGCAGCCCTCAAGCAACATCACTTAGATATTTGGTCATTTTACAATTGCTGTTTGTGAAGCCTTGTTATGTGCAATTTGGTTGATGGCGTCCTCCATTACAAAACAGTGTTTCCTCAAATTTTTCCCAGCTGCATGTGCCTCTGAGGTTCACGCACAGCAGTGACCTTTGAAACCTTGGAGCAGTTGTATGAGTACTTCATTCACTGTAGAAAGCTCTGAGGTATCTGTAATTATGTGTTATTGTAGGAGTGTTGTTCCCGGCCTGGGACAAAGACTCAGGAGGCAGGGAGGATTCAGTTAAGTGAAAGATGTTTATTCAAGCAGAAACCAATTTACGCAGGGAGAGGGCCAAAGGGTCTTCCCCAAATCTGGCTTCAGAAGATAAATCAATGACACACCCTCTGCTTTTACAAAGAAATACAGCATTTTTATACATCTTGTGTTACAGTAATCAAATACAAGGTAGTTATCATCAATTCAAACACCCAATCAGCCGAGCTTCCCATGATCTTATGGTATTAGCTAGACATTGTAATCTTTAGATAAAAACTGAAAGAATTGTAGATGCTGTAAATCAGGAACAAAAACAAAGTTGCTGGAAAAGCCCAGCAGGTCAGGCAGCATCTGTGAAGGAGAAAACAGAATTAATGTTTCAGGTCCAATGACCCTTCCTCTGAGCTTCTCCCTATCCCTGATGCGTTAGTCAATGTGATGAAGGGGGTTGGTCATGGGGGTAGTTTAATTGAGTTGGTACCATCCTGTAAAGGTGTTCAGATTATACCCTGCTGATTTCCATTATGCCCTATCTTGGTCAGTCGTTACTATGTACTTTCCATTATTGGTCGGATGCCTGTCTCTGTCTCTCTGTTTTGAGCTATTCTGTCTTAATACCCATCTGGTTAATTCTGTAGCAGTAAAGGGGATGGGTCGCATTGGTATATTGTGTTAGAGTTAGAGTGCACAGGGACATGGATGCAGACCCAGCAACTGGAAACATTATGCTCTTGAGCATAAACATGTGATAAATACAAAAACATTCTAATATTCAAATTCCTTTTCTCCACTCACCTATCAGCCTCTGATGGGATCAAAAGTAAGAGGATCCAACAGAGGATTAGCATTTTCATGTTCATGTTAATGTCAGCAATGTTCATATTTA
Organism: Stegostoma tigrinum; assembly: GCF_030684315.1. NCBI lineage: Eukaryota > Metazoa > Chordata > Chondrichthyes > Orectolobiformes > Stegostomatidae > Stegostoma > Stegostoma tigrinum. The sequence goes on along the minus strand of NC_081371.1, from coordinate 31,926,304 downwards.
CAGTCTTTACCACTAAACTGCGTCATGTGACCTTACATGTGACCTTAATCAGTTCTGGCTGTTGTCCTGGGGTTGTGGATCCTGTTCCTGCTGTTTGTTGGTGTACACAGATGAGGGTCCTCTAAAGCCTGCAAGAGGAAGAGAGTGAGAGAGAGAGAGAGTATACCATTCTAGCAACCTTGACAGTCACCCCATTAACAATTATATATTCTTAACTGTGTAGGGTGTCTCCATTTACCAATTCCATTTCCATTAATAAACGTGTTTCTGTTACCTGTTAATATGACCTCATGAGGTCTGTCGCACTGCAGTGACAAGGCTCCCTCGTTTGGAATTATTTTTACCAGGACTTTTGATCCTGGAGCTGGCATTTCTGTTTGTTCTGGGTGTCCCTTAGACTCCCAATCCTCTCATGCCTGTCCATGAAGTATGTGTAGATACTTACAGAGGGATTTCATATAATCCCAGACACATCTTTTTCTGTTAGTCAATTCTGCTCCCCCTGTGATTAGGTTCTGGGGGAGTGTCATTTCTGGTCTTGTCGTGTGTTCAAAGGGTGTTAGTCCAGTGGTCCTAATGAGCATTGCATTCTCGACCATCAGAGTAGATAGCAAGGAAAGGGTCCCTTTAACCCCTTCCCCTATTATTGCCTTGGCCAAAGCATTTTTCAGTATTCTATCCATCCCTGAATTCTGTGGATGGTGGGGGATGTGATACCTTTGTGTTATTGCCAGTAATTTACATGCTTCCTTCAGGTACTTGACAGTGAAGTGGGTCCCTTGGTCTGAATCTATTTATTGGTGGACCTCCCCCTCACACCTAGGTATTATTATTCTTTCAGTGTTTTTGCCACTGACGATGCAGCACAGTCTTTTGTGGGGAAAGCATCTACCCATCTGGCAAACCGATCAACCATGCCCAGACAGAATTTTTTATTCTGACTTTGTGGGAGTGACCCAATGAAATCCATTTGAATGTGTTCCCATGGCCCCCTTGGACAGAACTGATGACTCATTTTAATTCCCTGTTCTGGTTCTGTCTGTGCACATGCAGTGCATCATTGACAAAATTTGGCTATGTCTCTTCCCATTCCTTTCCACCACCAGCTGTTGGATATTAGCTGTATCATTTTATTTCTCCCATTCTTCCTGTGAGTGCTACTCCTGGCAAACATTGCATGACGTCTGCTAGCAGAATCTGGGAGCTACCACTTTGCCTTACTTTCTACAAATATCATCTGCTTCTAACGCTGCCCCACATTTAAACTATCTTGTTTTTTCTTCTGAACTAGCTGCAGCTTATAAATTTAAAATGCTTCCCGCTCCCTTGTAGCTGCTATCGTTATCACTTCCTGTTCTGATATTGCTTTTGCTGCACTATCCACATGACTATTCCCTCTTTGGTCTGGTGTTTGAATTTTCCTGTGTGCTTTTATTTTAATTACTGCTGCTTCTTTTGATTCAGTAGCTGCAGCCACTAGGTCCTTGATGGGGTTCTCATGCTGGATTACACTACCATTAGAGGTAGCATAACCTCGCCTTGCCCATGCCCTCACATTGTCATGGACCACACCAAAAGCATACCTACTGTCTGTTAAATGTTAACCCTTTGTCCTCTTCCTAATTTCAGGGCTGCAAATAAGTGCCTTTAATTCAACTACCTGTCTAGAGTGGCAGCCTTCTATTGTCTCTCCTGCTAAAAGCTCCCCTTTCAAAATAGCGACAACTGTCTGGGCCTCACCATGATAATACATCCACACCCCATCTACAAACATACATTTTACCTCTGGCCCCTTGAATGGCTCTTCCTTAACTCGATTCTGTCTTTCTGCTCCCTGCTCCAAAGAGGGGGATACAATCATGTCTCTCTCCTTGTTTCTCCAAATCTTTCATAATTTCTTTAACTGCCTCAACAGCATCGATGGGGTACTGACTTTAGGTGGGTGTACACTTGCAGGTATTTCAATCAGTTTTATATCTCATCTCCCAAATTTGGGTTTTGGTGGTTGCCCATAATTCGGGGCACATCATTGCTAATTTATGATAGCGATTCTCAGGGTCCCATTCCGGAACAGCACAGATGTTCTTAAGGAAGTATGCAATCCTTGACCTTCTAAACTTAAACCGACAATCCCAATCAATTTTCACTTCTCATATGTTAATTACAGCTCCAAATTGTTCCAGCTAATCCATTCCTAATATACTGCCTTCAGTATTTATATACAGGCATTGATCACTCAATCTGCAATTTTTGTTTCAATCTGTTGGCTGAGGGTGACTGGTTGATTCCTGCTACCACACACTGTAACAACTGTGCTAGTTTCTTATTATTCCCTTGGTTCTTTTCTGCTTTCATGGCCCAATTGAGCACTTTATTAATTTGTGTTTGCTTTTTATCCTCCAGTTTTCTATCCACAGATTACTTCACCCAGTAGCAGTAAAATATCATGGTACAAAGACTTAAAATTTCTCAGCAAGTCTCCACCTATTTCATGTCAAGCAGAATAGGTTAATTAGTATTGAACCACCTCCTCTGTTAAGTTTGCCTTTTCTAATTCATCTATCAGCTTTCCCAGACCTTAGAACATATCAGAATTTTTTTCAAAGAGAATTGCATTGCCAAGATTCCAAGTTTCCTATTATTTGCATACTTTCACATCACAGTACCTTTTCAATGATTAAATCTTATCATCTGGAGTTAAAGATTCACTTGTGCTGAAACAATGTTTGGAAGTTCATTTCTGGCCAGTAAATGAAATTCCAAACATGGTAATTTCTGAAATTAAAATTTACCCAAAGTCCAAAATTTTCCACAGTCCTTCCCTGGCATTTCCCCAGACTCTCTCCAAACTGTGGCTCCTTCTATTTTACAGTTTTATTATTTCCCAGCCCCTTGTTCTTTTTCTACCTCGCAGTTCTCTCGTGCCAGGGATTTCTGGTATTTTTTGTGCATCGCTTCCCCCCTACCCCCCACCTGCTTATTTCACTTCATTTTTCTTCTAATTTCACCCCTTTTTCTCTTATTTCCACACATGATAGTGGTGGGACTAGCACACTCCGCCCCAACAATTTTACTCCTATTTTGTGCACTGGGACTCTCAAATCCCTCTTCCTTGTTTCGTGTTCTCACATTATTTCACGTGTTCTCACGTTATTTTGCATGTTTTCACATCATTTCACATGCCCTTGTGCTGGGTGCCCAATTACACTATGCCTGATCCTGTGTCTCATATTCTCTCCCATCTAGAAGTTTGTTTTATGCCCTGGCTTACGGAAGCACCAACCTCCCCCCCCCCCCCCCCCCCCACCCCGGCCAAAACAAGTGCCACACTGGCTAGAAAGCGTGGCAAATGAACATACTCACCCCAGAATGTGGTCTGAGGTGTACCAGCTTCAGGCAGGGCACCCTGCTCACAGCGCCAATCTGTAAGAATGTTTTTCCTGATCCAGGGCAAAGACTCAGGAGGCAGGCAGGATTCAGGCAAGCGGAAGATGTTTATTCAAGCAGAAAACAGTTAATGGTTAATGCAGGGAGAGGGCCAAAGGATCTTCCCTGAATCTGGCTTCAGAAGCTTGATCAATGACACATCCTCTGCTTTTACAAAGAAATGCAGCATTTTTATACATGTTGTGTTACAGTAATCAAATGCAATGTAGTCATCATCCATTCCCTTAATTCAAACATCCAATTCTGTGGGACACCTAATTATTGAGAACTGACCTTCAGATATTCAGATTTTCTGAAGAAGGGTCTACGCCCTTTTTCAGATTTTCTGAAGAAGGGTCTAAACCCAAAACAATAAAATGTGAGGCTGGATGAACACAGCAGGCCAAGCAGCATCTCAGGAGCATAAAAGCTGACGTTTCGGGCCTAGACCCTTCATCAGAGAGGGGGATGGGGGGAGGGAACTGGAATAAATAGGGAGAGAGGGGGAGGCGGACCGAAGATGGAGAGTAAAGAAGATAGGTGGAGAAGGTGTGGGTGGGGAGGTAGGGAGGGGATAGGTCAGTCCAGGGAAGACGGACAGGTCAAGGAGGTGGGATGAGGTTAGTAGGTAGCTGGGGGTGCGGCTTGGGGTGGGAGGAAGGGATGGGTGAGAGGAAGAACCGGTTAGGGAGGCAGAGACAGGTTGGACTGGTTTTGGGATGCAGTGGGTGGGGGGGAAGAGCTGGGCTGGTTGTGTGGTGCAGTGGGGGGAGGGGATGAACTGGGCTGGTTTAGGGATGCAGTGGGGGAAGGGGAGATTTTGAAACTGGTGAAGTCCACATTGATACCATATGGCTGCAGGGTTCCCAGGCGGAATATGAGTTGCTGTTCCTGCAACCTTCGGGTGGCATCATTGTGGCAGTGCAGGAGGCCCATGATGGACATGTCATCAAGAGAATGGGAGGGGGAGTGGAAATGGTTTGCGACTGGGAGGTGCAGTTGTTTGTTGCGAACTGAGCGGAGGTGTTCTGCAAAGCGGTCCCCAAGCCTCCGCTTGGTTTCCCCAATGTAGAGAAAGCCGCACCGGGTACAGTGGATGCAGTATACCACATTGGCAGATGTGCAGGTGAACCTCTGCTTAATGTGGAATGTCATCTTGGGGCCTGGGATGGGGGTGAGGGAGGAGGTGTGGGGACAAGTGTAGCATTTCCTGCGGTTGCAGGGGAAGGTGCCGGGTGTGGTGGGGTTGGAGGGCAGTGTGGAGCGAACAAGGGAGTCACGGAGAGAGTGGTCTCTCCGGAAAGCAGACAGGGGTGGGGATGGAAAAATGTCTTGGGTGGTGGGGTCGGATTGTAAATGGCGGAAGTGTCGGAGGATAATGCGTTGTATCCGGAGGTTGGTAGGGTGGTGTGTGAGAACGAGGGGGATCCTCTTGGGGCGGTTGTGGCGGGGGCGGGGTGTGAGGGATGTGTCGCGGGAAACCTCCGCTCAGTTCGCAACAAACAACTGCACCTCCCAGTCGCAAACCATTTCCACTCCCCCTCCCATTCTCTTGATGACATGTCCATCATGGGCCTCCTGCACTGCCACAATGATGCCACCCGAAGGTTGCAGGAACAGCAACTCATATTCCGCCTGGGAACCCTGCAGCCATATGGTATCAATGTGGACTTCACCAGTTTCAAAATCTCCCCTTCCCCCACTGCATCCCTAAACCAGCCCAGTTCATCCCCTCCCCCCACTGCACCACACAACCAGCCCAGCTCTTCCCCCCCACCCACTGCATCCCAAAACCAGTCCAACCTGTCTCTGCCTCCCTAACCGGTTCTTCCTCTCACCCATCCCTTCCTCCCACCCCAAGCCGCACCCCCAGCTACCTACTAACCTCATCCCACCTCCTTGACCTGTCCGTCTTCCCTGGACTGACCTATCCCCTCCCTACCTCCCCACCCACACCTTCTCCACCTATCTTCTTTACTCTCCATCTTCGGTCCGCCTCCCCCTCTCTCCCTATTTATTCCAGTTCCCTCCCCCCATCCCCCTCTCTGATGAAGGGTCTAGGCCCGAAACGTCAGCTTTTATGCTCCTGAGATGCTGCTTGGCCTGCTGTGTTCATCCAGCCTCACATTTTATTATCTTGGAATCTCCAGCATCTGCAGTTCCCATTATCTCTAAACCCAAAACGTCAGCTTTCCTGCTCCTGTGATGCGGCTTGGCCTGTGTTCATCCAGCTCTATACCTTGTTATCTCAGATTCTCCAGCATCGGCAGTTCCTACTATCTCTGTAATAATTAGTGATAGGCAGTTCCATGGACAGCCCCAGGTTCCCATGATCTTATAGTATTAGCTAGACATTGCAATCTTTAGGCCTTGGGATCTTCCCATGTATCCTATTCATTGTAGGAAATTAGAAAATTTTAATGGCGATATTCCTTCAGGTCTTCCTCGGGCTTGTTTATCAGTAAGGACAGCCCAAATTCTATTACCCACTGTTTTTTGGTGCTGTCTTTTATGACATTCAGTTACTCCATTTATTTTCCCACTGTCCCAATTACATAATGTAAAAATAAAATCTCAGTTAGTCTGAACTGTTTGCTATAAGGTTAACTTCTGTTATAAAGTTAATTATGATTGTAACGTTGTGCAACTACTTCTACTGTCGGCATTTTGTTATTTATGGGTTGTGATCAATCTGTCGCATTCAGGGCATAAGAGAACATGTCTTCTCAGGCTCGTTAATCTTTACATCTAAGCTTAAATTTTTTTTAAGGCTTGTTTTATATCCTGGTTATACATTGAAACCAACTTCTAAAATTAGAGCAATTTTAGCTAGAAACTATTTAATATCGCTGGTAGCTTCAAAGAGGCAACTGTTTACTACAAAATGACTTTACCTGTTTTCCTTGCAGTTGCTTGAGGACCTAATCTAGCACCTGACATCATTCATTTACTGGGGCAATCACCCTATCATTAATAAGGCTGGAATTGGCCATTTATCTGTCCCAAGACATCTTTTTATCAGAACTGTCTTGGATAGGAACATACAGTATTCCTTTACTGGCCTTCTAGCAATTCTGTTCAAAGGTACCATTATAGTTCACTGTGTGAGCAGGCTGCTTAGTTTTGCTTAGATTCAGTCTGCCATCTTGTAAGCAGGCATAAGCCACTTGGCGTGTTCGGATACAAGCTACATTACATGGCCAGGTACAGGTCACCCCTACAGTTCTAAAGCAGAGGTTGACACCACCCACCACCCCCCACACCCCACCACCCCCCGGCCCATTGACAACTAAAAGTGAAACACCCAGAGAGGCATGCCTCACCCTTTAATCTGTTAAAAGAGCCCCCAGTCTGGTATAAAGGAGTGGTTAACGAAACTAAATCGCTGACACTTTACAATCAACAAAAAAACTGCCATTAGACCTATTCGTTTGTTATATTCTTTGTGCTTCATGACAGAAAATGTAACAAGATCTTTCCTCGCATGAACACCTTGTCTGATATCATTGTGACATTTATAGTGTAGTGTAGATGCATAATATTAATTTAAATTATCTGTAATTTCCCTGCCCCCATTATCAATCCCCCAGTTGCATCCTTTAAGAATACCACACTTATATTAGCTACTCTCTTTTTATTTAACTATAGAAGTTAATGTTGTTTGTTTTTACAGTTTTGCCAATTTAATTTCCTAATTAATTTTGTCTGCCATTATTAGCATTTTAGTCAATCACTGATTTCTTTAGAAAAATCCTTATCTTCAGGCCTACCAGGAATTTTCACTGCTTTGTATATCTTAGTTTTTGACTGGACTCATTCCTGCACGGAATTTGTTAGCCACAGTGGTTCATCACTCTCATCAAATCCTGTCTTCTTAACTTGAATAATTTTCTGATGAACAATTTGAAATTTCTGCTTAAATGTTTTCTACTACTCAACCAATGGCTTTCCCCTCGGTCTATTTTCCCATCCAACTTGAGACAACTGTTTCTCCATATCTCTGTAATTGCTGTTACTTAAGTTGAGGACACCAGAGTTCCCTCCCTCTGACTGAACTGAAATATGACTATGTTATGATTGCTGCCCTGTGGACGATCCTGAACGATGACACCTCTTATTTATCCTACCTCACTACGCACTACTAGATCTAAAATAGTCTGTTCCCAGTTAGGTTCTGCAACAAACTATTCTCAGAAGTAAACCTTGACATAATCTAGAAATTCATAAATTTCCAAATAAGAACTTTTGCTTCTCTTGCTGAAATATTCAGAGCTCAAAGATTGCTGTGAATAACTGACTAAGAAGTGTTCTTGCATCTGGGAAAGAAATTCCTGAATTGTAGAACGGGAATCTTCATTTAAGTTTTCAAAAGTCAATCCTGATAAAAGAAGCCCTTATTAATGAAAGCAATCAACTACAGAATTGTATGATCTATTGAAGAAGGAATTAGACAAAAATGTGAAGTAAGTTACAGAGCTCAAGCCCTCAGCATCTAACCAGTTCAAACTCTTGGATGGGACTACAACTAATAGGGAGATGACAGATTCTGCATGTGCCGCCATTTCCAACCTTCCATCAGCAATCAACAGTGAATGAGTAGAATGCTTATAAAGGTGAAAAAGAAGTTGATCACAGTATTGCAGAAGAGCTTCCTGGAGGTCCCATTTCTGATGAATGAATCCCTGAAGGCCTGCTTTTGAAGCCTTTTCTTGCTTGTGAAAATGAAGCTTCACTTTTCCCTGGTATCCTAGGAATCTTGATCTAAATTGTGATGGGTGAGTCTCCAGTTGAAGTGTGTGTGTCAGTCCCCCTTACTATTACAGGAATAGTGAATTTTTACCCTGAATCCAGAGGTGTTGTTGTCGACTACAAACCAGCCTCAAGCATATGATAGTGCAGATGTAGTGCCATTGCCTTTACGTTTGATTTATCATCTGAGGTTTGAGCTCCAATCTGCTCTTGTGTTTCTTCCTTTCAAGCAAAAACACATGAGTATTTCCAGCCAACCTGGGCTCAAAACGGGCCAAGAATACAATATGACATTGAAATCTTGGCCAGAGGAGACTTTGAGGGGTTAGTCATTGAGGTTGGATGAAGAGACAAATGCTCATAGATGTGCATTAATGGTAAAAAGGAATACCATTAACGGTAAAAAGTATCTTTAATGGTACAAGAATGCAGATGGTGACATAGAGTGATGGGAATGATACTTTACTCTGAGTAAACCATAGAGACTTTGCCATGTGGAGAGGGAAAGTGGTATAATAGTGTGAATTGTGTATATAGTCAAGGGTATAAAGATCTGAGGGGAGATTTGGAATAAAGCATTAATTATAGCTTTATTGAAAGAAGAACTACTGAGAATTTGCAAAAGGAACTATGTGATGCCAATGTCAGAGGCCCTTGAATGGAACCTGAGTCATTAATGTTCCGATAGTATGTCCTTTCTTAACATGCCTTGTCAGTAGTTGTTTTTAATACAGTCTGTTAATGCCAATCATTTGAGTGTGGATCTCACGTCACAGCATAAAGAAAAACTTAAGTCACCATTAGGTTCAGCAGCAGTCTGCTAGGAAAATGGTGAGTTTTTAAAATTGATGATCTGAATGTGGAACTGGAAGCCAGATTCTGAGTCCAATTCAATCTCACTGCCTGTCTCTATTGTTTCCACTCTTCACGCATTCATTCTTTATTGCCTCCATCCCTCTCTGATTACCTCCCGCCTGAGTGCACCTATTCCCCTTGTAAAGACTACCAAAGATGAACCAATTTGAGACAGCCTGCTGGCGTTCCCAGACTGATGTGGCTGGGGACACAACCGCTGGTCGGCTTTGGACCTATCCGTTCTGGCATACAGTCTTTCAGGGCCAATGATTAGGATTATTACCAGACACATCATACAATCCCATCATGGCTGCAGACTATGTTACAAAAGTTGAAAACTAACAATAGTGTGGTATCACATATTTTGTAAATAGATTGGGCCAGGCCTGAACTTATCCTTTTGCAAGACTGTCCAGCAATATTTTCCCCTTAATCACATGTGAACCACTGCTTGATGCCATGTTGGCACAGACACCTGCTTACACCTGGTTCCTGAATTGGAATGGAATTCGGGACCATTTATAAATCAGGGAAAAGTTCCAATACCACTTCAATTCCTAAAAAATCTGGGTGTGACTTCCAGCCTCAGTTAGTCAGAATAGGAAATGGCAAGCTTGAACAAAGCTTGAGGCATATTGTGAACAGTTTCTGTTCAAATAGCCATTAGGCCTTTATAATGTCCATGAAATATGCACCCAGTCAGAAAATATTGAGTTGTGTTGATGGTGCATTAGTTCTGGAGCAGTCAAAGGCTGAAACAATGATTGCTGAAAAGAGTGTGGAGGTGTAAAAGTAAAAAAAAACTGGCATTTAATTAAAATGCACACTGTGTGGCTTTACAGTTTCAGGAAGCTCCATGATAAATGACTTTGCAAAAAAATGTACTGAACTAATGAAGAAAAAGTGCATTATGGCAAGAAAATCGGCTGGAAGTTGATCAGAATTAATAATGCATTAATTTGGCAAAGGTATGATTTAGCTTTCCTAGCCGTTTGGGACAAAGCCATTGTCAGGTTGGAAGTGAGCTCTGTGCAGTTTTAAATGAACCTGTGTGTTGTTTTGGAGATTGTGCTGCAGTTAGCATTTCAGCAAACTGCTTAGGGACTTAAAAATATTTATATGATTAATGGTGTAAAAGCAGCTTTGAGTTTTAAGACAAAGTTTGCAGACATCACATGACTAGGAGTGGTGAAGACGGGCATGAAGGGAAATAGGCAGCTTTCAAAATAGTGCCATGATGTACAGTTAGAAAGATATTCATGCATATTACTTTATTTGCATTTTGTAATTGTTTCTAATTATTTGATTCTAATTAGAGATTCTGATTTAAAGTACAAATAAAACTTAATGCAAATTTTAAAATTATTTTTGTTGAATACTGATTCATTTAAAAGAATTCTGTTAACTCCAAAATGTGTGAAATGTAACAAAATTATCATGTTTTGATAATTCTGTGATCATGTTAAGGATTATTCATTGTGATAATGCCCACTATTGATGTGAGGGGAGAGGTGAATGACCAAACATATTTACCGCACATCTGATTAAAGTGAACTTTATGCTGCCTCCTATCTCTATAATTGTGGAATGCAGCACAGTGCTAAACATGCCTGTCTCTGGTTGTATGATCAGTATAGGACCCAGGTTTATGTCTGGCAAGCTGGAGTAACTACTGGGCTGCTCTTCTTAGGTTCAGTGTGCAGCTCTTAAAGTTGACATACATGTTGGCTATGACAACTCATTCTAGTCTTACCTACTCAAATCTGGTCACAAATTCAAATTTGTTCCTGCGCTGCATCAGGTCTTTAGAACAATGATACCACTATTTACAGAAAGCCAAAGTTCTTTGGATGCTGGAGATATGAATAAAAACAGAAAATGCTAAGAGTCCCTGTGGTCTGGCTAACACCTGTGGATGGAACAAAAATCAAAGAAAATTACAGCAGAAGAACAGACCCTTCGGCCCTCCAAGCCTGTGCCAATCCAGATCCTCTACCTAAACCCGTCGCCTATTTTCCAAGGATCTGTATATCTCTGCTCCCTGCCCATTCATGTATCTGTCTAGACACATCTTAAATGATGCTATCATGCCCGCCTCTCCCATCTCTGCTGGCAACGCGTTCCAAGCACCCACCACCCTCTGCGTAAAGAACTTTCTATGCATATCTCCCTTAAATTTTTCCCCTCTCACCTTGAAATCATGACCCTAGTAATTGAGTCCCCCACTCTGGGAAAAAAACATCCTGCTATCCATCCAGTCTATACCTCTCATGATTTTGTAGACCTCAATCAGGTCCCCCCTCAACCTCCATCTTTCTAATGTAAATAATCCTAATCTACTCAACGTCTCTTCATAGCTAGCAGCCTCCATACCAAGCAGCATCCTGGTGAACCTCTTCTGCACCCTCTCCAAAGCATTCACATCCTTTTGGTAATGCGGCGACCAGAACTGTACGTAATATTCCAAATGCAGTTGAACGAAAGAAAAAGGAGAGAAACAGATTCAATATTTAAAGTCCAACATGATGTCATCACAACCATTGGTATTCACTTGTTCCATCAGGTTTCTTCCTTACTGCTGGACAATATGGCAAGGTAGCGGGTGCCTATCACAAGGGAAGAGAACCTCCTTCATAATACCGCTGGTTCTGTGAGCACCATCTCCGAGCTGCATCAAAGAACTTGTAGTGAAGGTCATACTTCACGAACTCAGCCTCGATTAATCACCTTTGCCAATCACTGTACGGGTACAGGGCCTGGGTTTGAATAGGGATGCTACCAATAGCAATTAATGAAAGTCTCAACATGAAAATTAACAGGAGCATAACCCAATGCTATTGCACAGATTTAACAGACAAACCCACGCATTGCCAGTATCACTGCCTGCCCAATATTTGCTCAAACAAAATCTTGTCCCGACAGTACCCAGCATATGTAATGATGGAAGAGCAGTTTATGGTTCCAACTGGACACTTCTCAACAAATTCAAATATCAAATTCCATTTTGTTCATACAGAATACATCTTGCCTTTGAAAGCAAGTTTTTGCTCAAACAAAAGTAGAATCATACAGAGTGCAGAGATAATGGGAACTGCAGATGCTGGAGAATCCAAGACAACAAAATGTGAGGCTGGATGAACACAGCAGGCCAAGCAGCATCTCAGGAGCACAAAAGCTGACGTTTTGGGCCTAGACCCTTCATCAGAGAGGGGGATGGGGTGAGGGTTCTGGAATAAATAGGGAGAGAGGGGGAGGCGGACCGAAGATGGAGAGAAAAGAAGATAGGTGGAGAGAGTATAGGTGGGGAGGTAGGGAGGGGATAGGTCAGTCCAGGGAAGACGGACAGGTCAAGGAGGTGGGATGAGGTAGGTAGGTAGATGGGGGTGTGGCTTGGGGTGGGAGGAAGGGATGGGTGAGAGGAAGAACAGGTTAGGGAGGCGGAGACAGGTTGGACTGGTTTTGGGATGCAGTGGGTGGAAGGGAAGAGCTGGGCTGGTTTAGGGATGCAGTTGGGGAAGGGGAGATTTTGAAACTGGTGAAGTCCACATTGATACCATTAGGCTGCAGGGTTCCCAGGTGGAATGAGTTGCTGTTCCTGCAACCTTCGGGTGGCATCATTGTGGCACTGCAGGAGGCCCATGATGGACATGTCATCTAAAGAATGGGAGGGGGAGTGGAAATGGTTTGCGACTGGGAGGTGCAGTAGTTTGTTGCGAACTGAGCGGAGGTGTTCTGCAAAGCGGTCTCCAAGCCTCCGCTTGGTTTCCCCAATGTAGAGGAAGCCACACCGGGTACAGTGGATACAGTATACCACATTGGCAGATGTGCAGGTGAACCTCTGCTGAATGTGGAATGTCATCTTGGGGCCTGGGATAGGGGTGAGGGGGGAGGTGTGGGGGCAAGTGTAGCATTTCCTGCGTTTGCAGGGGAAGGTGCCGGGTGTGGTGGGGTTGGAGGGCAGTGTGGAGCGAACAAGGGAGTCACGGAGAGAGTGGGGTTCCAGTGGTCTCTCCGGAAAGCAGACAGGGGTGGGGATGGAAAAATGTCTTGGGTGGTGGGGTCGGATTGTAGATGGCGGAAGTGTCGGAGGATGATGCGTTGTATCCGGAGGTTGGTGGGGTGGTGTGCGAGAGCGCCCTCGACCGCATCTCCCGTATTTCCCGCAACACGTCCCTCACACCCCGACCCCGCCACAACCGCCCAAAGAGGATCCCCCTCGTTCTCACACACCACCCCACCAACCTCCGGATACAACGCATCATCCTCCGACACTTCCACCATCTACAATCCGACCCCACCACCCAAGACATTTTTCCATCCCCACCCCTGTCTGCTTTCCGGAGAGACCACTCTCTCCGTGACTCCCTTGTTCGCTCCACACTGCCCTCCAACCCCACCACACCCGGCACCTACCCCTGCAACCACAGGAAATGCTACACCTGCCCCCACACCTCCTCCCTCACCCCTATCCCAGGCCCCAAGATGACATTCCACATTCAGCAGAGGTTCACCTGCACATCTGCCAATGTGGTATACTGCATCCACTGTACCCGGTGTGGCTTCCTCTACATTGGGGAAACCAAGCGGAGGCTTGGAGACCGCTTTGCAGAACACCTCCGCTCAGTTCGCAACAAACTACTGCACCTCCCAGTCGCAAACCATTTCCACTCCCCCTCCCATTCTTTAGATGACATGTCCATCATGGGCCTCCTGCAGTGCCACAATGATGCCACCCGAAGGTTGCAGGAACAGCAACTCATATTCCGCCTGGGAACCCTGCAGCCTAATGGTATCAATGTGGACTTCACCAGTTTCAAAATCTCCCCTTCCCCAACTGCATCCCTAAACCAGCCCAGTTCGTCCCCTCCCCCCACTGCACCAGACAGCCAGCCCAGCTCTTCCCCTCCACCCACTGCATCCCAAAACCAGTCAAACCTGTCTCCGCCTCCCTAACCTGTTCTTCCTCTCACCCATCCCTTCCTCCCACCCCAAGCCGCACCCCCATCTACCTACTAACCTCATCCCACCTCCATGACCTGTCCGTCTTCCCTGGACTGACCTATCCCCTTCCTACCTCCCCACCTATACTCTCTCCACCTATCTTCTTTTCTCTCCATCTTCGGTCCGCCTCCCCCTCTCTCCCTATTTATTCCAGAACCCTCACCCCATCCCCCTCTCTGATGAAGGGTCTAGGCCCGAAACGTCAGCTTTTGCGCTCCTGAGATGCTGCTTGGCCTGCTGTGTTCATCCAGCCTCACATTTTGTTATCATACAGAGTGCATTTGTGTATAAAATCTCCTCTCTCTGAATATGAAATAACATTATTTTTAATACGATCTTTTCTGTGCTTGTTTGTAATTATTTAATGATCATAAAAGAAATGCCACCTGTCATCTAGTTTCACTTCATGCAGAGAAGAATCTCAATCAGCTAGAGTGGAAGTACTTGTTTACACGGTTCATTGATGGGGTTCCAGGAGGATTATCTTTGACATGATTGAAACTTTGAGCTGATGGTATAGATAAGCAGGTGATCTAGTTTACTTAAAGCTGAGTAGAGCTGCTTGTAATGTAAATACTCTGAAAAACATAAAGAAAGCAACTGTTTTAGAACCGTTGGTGAGACGCTGAGGGAGTGTGTAATGAATGAGGAAAGTAGCAGTTATTGTATTCAGATGGCAGTTCTACTATACTAAATTAATTTCCTTCTTTTATTACTCTAAGCCTCTTGTGACCTCCCTCATAAGTATTATTTTGTTTATTCTCATCATCACAGCAGCCCACCAATAATGTGTAAATAAGGACCTACAGAAATCAGTCCCTATTATATGTACTGAAAAATAATGGCATTCAACCTTAGTTTCAGAATGGCTGTGTGCAGTAAACCTAGAAACATATTGTGTCAGCAGATGAACACTACACACATTGCTGTAAAATTCTTCTGAGAGTTATTTTAATGGGAATATTGGCCGATTCAAAATAAATGAATGTTGATTTTAAAATAGGCAAACTATTGTCCACTAATGCAGTAAACTATTGGGGCAGCACGGTGGCTCAGTGGTTAGCACTGCAGCTTCACAGCACCAGGACCTGGGTTCGATTCCAGCCTCGGGTAACTGCCTGTGTGGAGTTTGCACATTCTCCCCGTGTCTGCGTGGGTTTCCTCCGGGTGCTCTGGTTTCCTCCCACGGTCCAAAAATGTGCAGGCTAGGTGGTGCTAAATTGCCCGTAGTGTTCAGGAGTGTGTGGGTTATAGGGGAATGGGTCTGGGTGGGATGCTTCAAGGGGCGGTGTGGACTTGTTGGGCCAAAGGGCCTGTTTCCACACTGAAGGGAATCTAATCTAATCTAACATAGCTAATATGAATTTATAACTTAGAAGGCAATTCAGCTCGAACATTTCATTTATTCACAGCTGTCAACAATTGAAAGGAGAAGCATGTATAAACAGGAGGGCTCTTATGATGGAGTATTAGTGTCCCTACTACTAAGCCAGGAGGCCTGGGTTCAGGTCCCACCTACTCCAATAATGGGCCTGTTGCCTTGTGGGATGCACAACTCTGGGCCCCTGCAGGCAGCTTGACACCTGAGTGAGTGCCACAGTCAAAGGCAAAGCAGTGCCTGATCACAGCTGGACATTAGGTTTGTTACTGATACCCCGTTCCATCTCTAGTTGATTCCCAACCTGAGAAACCCTCCTCCCACCACATCGCTTACCTTTGTCATGGATCTTCTATAATCCTGGGACTCTAATGGTGCTCTTCTAGCAGCAGCCACAAGCCTCCTTTGTGCTGCTCTGTAGAGCTAGCTCCCTCTGAATGCCTGGAAGCTTACATAAAACAGGACTTGCAAAACCAAGGTCATGATTCCAGTGGAAGGCCAAACAGTGGATTGGCTATTGCCTAATTGGCGTATGGTTTGGAGGGAATTTCCTGCAAGAGGCAGTGCAAAACCAATTCTCCAATCAGCAAATGCAACTTCTAAAACTCTGGAAAATTTGTCCTAAATTTTGAAGCTTCAAGTGACTGAATGTCATGACCAAGCTTCTGAGCACAACTGCTAAAACCTAGTTCTTTGCCATGCAATTTTTCATGCCTCACGAGGGTGTTTCTTAAATTTGAAACCTCTATGGAAGTTGTCGTCCAATTGCTCTCTGTGTCATTGTAACTATGATTTATGCAAAGAACAAAAGGTATACTTCATTTCCTTTTTTTATCTCAAAACTCCAGCCAGTTACACAACCATCTTTTGGTTTCCTGCTCCTGGAATGATCATAGTACTATTTATTGTTGCAACGTATTACAGCAGTGATATCTACCAAGCACTTAAACATAAAATGCCAGAAAAACAAATTTGTAGTTGCAAATTAATTTTAACGTTCAAACACATCTCATTTCCTGTTTGAAAGATCTAATTGCATACAACATTGCAATTTGCATTTTTGGCATACATTCAGTATAATCCCAGAGAAAAAATGTTCAACAGAATGCATTTTTCTCAATTATGTTACATGAAGCTACTGTCACATGCCTGATAAGTGAGGCTCATGGCCTTACATTAAAATGAAATAAAAAGCAAATTGATAGAGTCAAAGAGCAGTTGCAATGGCAAGGAGGTCATTTTGTCCAATGAATCAATATCAGTTCTGTGCAGAATGATCCAGTGAGTCACATTCCTCCAATTTATCCCTGGACAGAAGCTAGGTTTATTTCTCTAAAGGTGCCTGTACAATTTCTATGTATAGAAATGTATTTTTTTAAGTTTGAACATTTATTTACCAAGTCTCAGAAGTATGCTGTAGATGAAAGTTTCAACATCAGGGTAAGAATTATGGGATATTCACACTATTCTAAATTTATTTTACCATTGAGGCATGAGGGAGGTCACTTAGCTTAAGCATCCAACCATAAATTTTACAATCCATTAAAGCTTGTGGTACCAAGTTGAACAAGTGGAGCCTTAATTATGGCCCATATGATCATACCCTCATCATTTTAGCTAGTGATGGTTTTCTGGCAAATAGAGCTAAAGTCATTTTACCAACAAAGAGATTTAATTATCCAGCATGGGACTGGATACTTCCCTTGTCTGCATTGAGTTGGCCAATGGAAGATTCATGGCTAAAGGAGCTCTGAAAGAATTTGAGCTTTCATTTTCACTCTTACACAATACATTTTTAGCCAGTCTCTTTTCATTCTTGATGGAATATATTTTCTTTCTAGCTTGTTTGTATATTAAAATTACACAATCTTTGTAATTAAAAATCAATTGTAACTTAAATACATTCAAGACTTCAAAAGAGAACTGGATAAGCAACTAAAAGGAAAATTATTAGAGAGTCATGGTAAGTGATGCGGAGCAGGACAAACTAAAGCACTCTCTTTAACAGCAGCATATGCTCCACAGGTTGTAGGTCCTCCCCTGTGCTGTAGTCACTTTATGATTCTATTCTGCAATTCAGTAGACTGAAAGTTCTGAAAATAAGTTATAAGTAACCCTTATGTATAATTATTACAAATATTTACAAAACCTTCAGAAGCAAGCCGGAAAAACTAACTGACTAGTTCATCAAATTCAGTGTTCCTTCCTATCAGCAGGCAGACAACTTCCCAATTCTTGTTTGGAATTTAAGGGTTTAAACATGCAGATTCAGAGTTGTCACCAAGTGGTTGAAAATAATTAAACAAATTATTTGGCACCATCATATCTGAGTCACAAGGCTTTGGGTCCAAATCATACTTAGGACTTGAGCACAAAAAGCAAAACTGACATTCCAGTGCAGCAATGAGATATGCGCTGACTTTCAGAGGAAATGTTAAGCCCATGTCCCATCTGCCTTCTCGGGTAGATGTGAAAAGATTCCCCACTGTTAATCTGCATTGTCCTGGTCAAAATATATCCCTCTAACAACCCGATAAAAAAATTAGGTAGTTATCACGTTGTTGTCCTTGGCCACTCCATTTCCAACAGCACAACACGAAATACAAGTCAGAAGTAACTTAATTGACAATAAGGCGGTTTGAAATGTCAGAGTGTCTGATGATCTGAAGAAAAGTCAATGAACTCAAAATGTGAAGTCTTTTTCACTCTCCACAGATGCTGGCAGACCTCTTGAGTTTCTCCAGCACTTTCTGTTTTTAATTTATTTTGAAATGTCCGATGGTCCCTGAAATGTGCTGCTTAAATGAAAGCTTTATTTAATTCTTAATATTTTGCCTCTAACTCCTTCCATTAACAGTAACAGCCAATGTGATATTAAATAGATAAGGGACACCAAGGCCACTACTCTCATATCATTCCTCAGTGAATAATGATGGACTCAGAGTGAACCTGTACTAAATATTGGAACAGATTGACAAGAACACCCTGTGGAAATCATGCTTAGTACTGGCCACTTAAATTCTTGGTTTATCTTACCTTGATGCCTTTTAAAGAGTGTGATCTCCCATTTTTGCTCAGAGTATATAACATTCACCCTGGTCAGGCATGTTAGATTGACTTGCTTGCATGGGGTGTTCTAAAATGCCAAAGAGATCAACTGTCTTTGCAACCAGTTCAAAAAAAATCTTTATTTCCAGTTTCTGCAAAAATTGCTGCCATATGTAACATATATGCTAGAAGATACTTTAAACTGTAGCAGGGATTTTCATAATGTCAGCTAATTAAGTTCTGCCATGATATTTTCAGAGTGGTGGCCATCATATTTCCAATTAGATACAATTGGTGGTCGTTAGACGTGTTATAAAAATATTCTCCAGTGTAGCAAAATGCACTGTTTACTTGCTCATTTGAGGCTTTTATAACCAGCAAACGCCATTAAAATTATGAGTTTTATTGACAATTATTTGTTCCTCTGAATTATGAATGAAAGCAAACTTGAACCATTCCTATTTCTAACATTTATGCCATGAGACCAACTGGAATTCAAGGAATTCTACATAGAACTGTGGCACAATTAGAGCAGTTCCTAAAGAATTCCTGGGGAAGTTAAAAGTAAACCTGAGGGTATAACATATGTAATTCTAGACCAAATTATTTAAATTAGTAGTGCATCCATTGATAAATTACTTTATATGCAATAAAGCTCTTGTTAAAAAAGTGAAATTGTGTAGTTCCATTAGTTAAAACTAGTGTTCAGATTTCTCTGTAATTTCAATGGTTCATAAGTAGATAGTATTACATTTAAGCTAAAAGTCCTCACTGCTTTACAAGATTTCTTCTGCCTGCTTCCAAGGTGAATTTTCCAGAATCCTGTTAAACAAAGCCTTCTGCACTCACCTCATTGTGTATAAGCCATTGTTAGGTATCCTGTAATGGTGCTGTGGTCTTTAGTTGATCACTATTCTTGATTCCTTGAACATGGGTTCCATTCTCTGCCTGGTGATTAGCTCAAAATCTGTCCTTTCCTCTGCAAGGCATAACAGCATCTGCTGCATGTTTTCTTCTCCAAATCTCTTGGTTTAACTGTCTCTGTGAGTCACTGAATCTATTAACAACAAGTGCAGCTGCATTCTCTTAAATGAACAGATGTTAAAATTGGCACCTTACATTAAATAAATGCAGACCTGGACCTCTGCTGCATGGCAACCAGGTGACATCGTCTTCTATATGAGCAGATTCATATGCGGTCACATGCCTCTCTCAAAAATTTCATTTTACCATGAATTAAGGGAAACTGTTTAAACAGGGAAATATTATCTTCAATACAAAAGAATTTAATAGTCTTCCCTTAAGTCAAGGGCATGACTGTTGATTAATTCTCTACCCTCAGCATTCTAGTGGTCACCACTGACCAGAAACTTAACTTGACCAGCAACAACAATACAATGGCTGGAAAACCAGTGAAAGACTGGGCATTCCTAAATCCCAAACCATTTCATTCACCTACAGCATACATGTCAAGACAAGTGCAGCTCCAACAATGCTCAAAAATCTTGAAATCATGCAAAACAAATCTGCCTGCTTGATCAGCATAACCTTCGCTCCTCTTACCAGGGACAGTAGTATGTATCATCTCAGAGATAATAGGAACTGCAGATGCTGGATAAGCTGAGTCAACAAAGTGTGGAGCTGGATAAACACAGCAGGCCAAGCAGCATCTTAGGAGCACAAAAGATGACATTTTCGGGCCTAGATCCTTCATCTGAAACATCAGCTTTTGTGCTCCTAAGATGTTGCTTGGCTGGCTGTGTTCATTCAGCTTTACACCTTGTTGTCTAGCATGTATCATCTCACACTTGTCTGCATTCAACTTAATTTGCCACGTGTCAATATTCCACCTGGTGTGCTTGTGGTGTTCTATTTGTTTGTCCTTGAACATAAACTTGAGTGTTGTATTCATATTGAGTCAGATATTACTAAATATGTACACTAACACAACATCTGACTTACATATACAGTCTGGATTATATAATTACTTAGATTACAAGTAAATTACATACAAGGTTGACTGGTTGATTGACTGACTAAATAGCAGATTGGTTGGATGTTTACTCATGTCAAACTGAAGTTCTGGATTGGTAACTTCATATTAGCTGAATTCATGCCAGCTTATCATGTGACCATACAATTCAGAATGTAATTCGATTACACTATAATGTGAAATCACAGGCACACCATTAGTTAATATTGAGATCTATGGGATCCTAAGAGAGACCCCTTGTGCAATTCTACAAGAATGGCTACATCTGTAAGGAAGTTGTAAATGCTATCAATTGGAAACAAAGTGAAAATGGTACAAGGTCTGTAAAACCATGATGCAAAGCAAACAAAAATGACATTGTCAGGGAGTGGGAGATTATACCATTGAGTTTGCCAGCTATTCTGATATACAAGGTGAAAAGCTCAGGACAGATTGACCAACAAGGAAAGATCATTCCCATCTCCAGTTCAATCTTGCAGGAAAGGAGAATCTCCTTGGGAAAGAGGCTGGGCCACAAGAAGCTGACCTGCAGCAACGAATGGCTGGACAGATTGAAAACAAAGCGCACATTGTCTTCATGTAGTAAACAATGACAGGGCAGCAGTTATGACATGATTGCCTGAAAAATGGACTTACCCACTTCCGAAACAGGATGCACCAACTGACATTTTTAGTGTGGTTGAAATTGGCCTGTTTTACCATCTTTTACTGGATCATTCCTACAAGTTTAAAGAAGAAACAGGCAATGATGGAAAGTGAATGAAGAAACATCCAGCTGTTATGGCCTATGCCAGCCTAGATGGCACTAAATAGTTGCTGCTTTATTGAAGAATCCACATTGCTTTCTACCCACACAGTACAATGCTAACAACACTGCCTGAATGATCTTCTGAAGATTTCTTGATTTTTGATCAGGAAAAATGAACAAAACATACCAATGGCAGAAAAGCAAGTTTATCATTGCTACAGACAGTTGTCCCTTGCAGACCAACATCAATGGTCTCAAAAACATCAAGCAGACTTTCTTGCCTTCCAACAAAATAGCCAAGCTTCAGGTCATGGATTAAGCAGTGATTGAGAACCTCAAAGCCAATTATTGCAGGCAATGAATCTCTCAGGTGATCAAGACAATTGATAAAAAGGAGGACAACCCTAACTGTTGTAGGTGTCATCTTCATTGAGATGGCAACAGAAATCATAATTGTCAACTACGCCTGCCACTCTGGTTCAAACAGGCCACAATTGCACGACACACCGAGAATGAGAATGAACAGTGTGGGATGAACAGGTGCAATAAACAAGTTATATTGGAAGGTTGGCAGGCAAATTCCAGCAGAGGCTTACCCCAATGTGGATGATGCTGTAAGCTGCACAAGTGAACTCACAAATAAGGCAAATGTAGATGTGGTAGATTCTTCAATCAAGAAGACCGATGACCCTGAAGAGTCCGATGAAAACAAACACACTCACTTGCCTGTTTTCCTAGGTGAAGCAGCAAAGACTGTAGAAATGTTCCAGGATTTTGGATTCCAGCAGAAAAACACAGAAAAGATATTTGCATTGACAACGTAGTGACTGTTTTGCACTTGTCTAAATACAGTGCACTAAGCAGCTGAAGGTTACTGAGCTTTTCCAGAGCTATATCCTAACATTTTCAACATATTTTACAATGCAAGATAACATCAAAAAAAAATTGTATACATATTTATTCTGTTATTATACTTCTATTTGTTTGTTTTTGAGATATAGCACATTTGTAAGCACAGCTAAAATACATTGTTACTTCCTGGATTATTTCAAAGCACCACTTACCTAACACCAGTTTGGGAACAAGCCCCTGAGACTCAGTTGAAGTGATTTTATTGCATTTCCAAGTTCGATGACATCTGCACATTTTGGACATTGTGCCTTCAGCATCCATGTTCACACCTTTAATATGCATCAGTTAAAGCTGTGGCCCTCACATCATCCCATGGAAAACTCTATTGTTTTCCAGTCTGAAAAGCAACTGTCCACAACCACTCTCTGTTTTCTATCATTCAACCAATGTTGCAGCATCCCTAACACCTTCCCTTTTATTTCATTGACCCCATGCTTATGGGAGGCTTATTATGTGGTACTTTATTACATGCTTTTTGAATAGCCATAAAAACCATATCGGTTTCATTACTCCCAACAACCATCTCTGTTAACTCCACAGAAGACTCAGTCAAGTCAGTAATCTGTGCTGGCTTTCCCGATCGAATTTCCAAATGACTCCTAATTTCTGCCTAGATTATTGTCTCTGAAAACATGCATGTTGAATTAACTGATGGGGTAATCCTTGTATTCCTTTCTGAAAATGATTGCGAGAATCTTGATTCTCAAGTCCTCTGGCATCATTTTCTGATTCTAAGGAAGTTTAGAAAATTATGACCTGTATCCCCTGCTAATTTCTTTAACATTCCCAGATACATCTATGCAGTGCTAGACACTACAGATAACCCCTGTCCTTCTCTGCGGCTAGTTTATGTGGTGCAGTATCCCTTTTTGGGACAATCTGAAATCAGACAGATCTCAGTTGATTCCTCTCAAATTTAAGATAAGAAAAACAGATCTCAGATTCACTAAAGTGAATTTGAAGGAATGTTCCAACACCCCACACGCCTGAACAAAGCTGAAATGCCAGTCACGATTACCACAATATTCTGGACAGCTTTTCAGTAAGTTAAAGCCAGTTTATAATTTTTTTGGATATTATATCCCCACCGAAGGGATTATGAAATCAGATTCTCAAATCACTGATACAGAACACAATGTGAGATAATATAAATTCTAAAACAGTTAAAAATTCATTAAATAATCACATACACAACACAAAGTCCCTTATCGGTTCAGTCTAAGAAAAAGAAAGGTAGTGCAGTGTTTTTCCTAGTAGAGAATTATAGTTTTAAATTTTAGTTGTTACCATAAAAGTATTTTAACGAGGTAATGTTTACCTTAAACCCACGTGTTAGTTAGACTTACCTAAGCTAGCTGTGAATCTGACATATCTGGTTTGCTTCTCAAATGGTAGATTGACTTTCACTGCAAGACAAGTTGAGTTCAGACATAGCAATATCTTACTGCAGTTATACAGGGCCTTAGTGAGATCACACTTGAAGTACTGCATTCAGTTGCAGTCTCCCTTCCTGGGAAATAATATACTTGTCAGAGAAGGAGTACAATGAAGGTTCACCAGGCCGATACAGGGATTCGCAGACTCTCCTATGAGGAGAGATTAGTTTTACTGGGCCGACCTTCGCTCAAGTTTAGAAAGATGAGAGGAGGTCTGATTGAAATGTATAAAATTCTAACACTGATCAGACTAGATGTAAAGAGGATGTTTTCCCTGATTTCCCTGATTCAGCAAGGAGATAGCCAACTCTTTAGATTTTAAAGACATCAAGGAATATGGGAAGAAAGCAGAAATTGAAAGCAGATTGAGATGGAGGATCACCATGATCATACTGAATGGTGGAGCAGACTTGAGGGGCCCAATGGCCTACTCCTGTTGGTAGTTTCTATGCTTCTAATGTAAGGCAACTAAGTTCCCTCTCCTTGCAGTTAGAGCCTTTGTGACTTTCTGATGCAGCAATGCAACAAACTAAAATGTTTGAGCTTCAGCCTAGCAGGCTCCTGAGCCTTTCAAATTAAAGACCAAATGGATTTTGAAAATCACCGTGAATGCTGATTCGGCTTTCATTGTCATAATGCCAGTGACAGGAAACTTGCAGTGCAGTTGGCCATTGATTGCCCAATTAAGGGCACTTACCAGCTCAGTGGGCATTTTGCACACATTGGGAGGGTTTGTTTCCATACAGATGACCACTAGGTAAACTCACCAGAGGATGGCTAAGTAACCTTCCAGGTGATGGTTCTTCTTGATGGACATGCCACATCCCAACGAGGGAATCCCCTGCTGGCATCAACCTTTGTGACAAATACGCCAACATGCTCCAAGACCACCCACCTTTTGATCTCCTGAACCTAACTTCTTCCCCCTCAAACATGACCGCTACCTTCATGGCTGTTTCAGGATCTTGTCCCAGGGCCAATGAAAGAATAGCAATGCAGTTCCAAGGAAGGATGCTCTGTGGCTTGGAGCGCGATCTGAAGGTAGTAGTGTTCCCATGCTCTGATGTCACTGCTATTGTGGTACAGGACCCAGGTTTGCAAACTGCTGTTGAAGGATCCTTAGTAAATTGTTGCAGAACACCATCTAGATGGTTTTTTTGCAGCATGTGCACCAGTGGTGGAGGCAGTAAACGTTTAAAGTGGTGAACGTAGTGCTAAATAAGCAAGCTGTTTGGTCGTAGAAGGTGCCAAGGCTCTTAAATGTTGATGAAGCTGCACTCATTCAAGCAAATTGAAAGTATTTCATCACAGTTCCGATGTGTGACTTGTCGGTGGTGGAAAAGCACTGGGTATCAGGAGGAATGCTGCTTCAAAACTGTGCAACCACTTGGACATACAAGAACACCTGTCAGTCTAGCAAGCATCTCTTTCAAGACTCAGCAAGCTCAGTTAGTGTTAAATGATGTCAAGCACTCTTGGTGATGGATACGAACGCACACAATGCAGTGTACATCCTGTGCCCCTAGTTCACTTCTTCCAAGTGGTTTTCAACGTAGAGGGATATTGGCTTATCTTCAGAGGGAGGGAGGGCAGTAGTTGATCAGTAACAGGAAGATTCTCTATTAGATCTGATGTCCTGAGATTTCATGGGGTCTTGAGTTAAAGCTATAGACTCCCAGATCACACCCCCCCCCCCCCTTGATTTGTATCACTGTGCCACAACGTTTGGTCTGTCCTGTTTGGTGGTGGTGGTGGTGGTGTTGGGTGGGTGGGGTGGGTGCCGAGTAGTGGAGGTGGTACGCAGTATGAGAATGTAGTAAACAGGACTTTGCACATTTTCTGGGCATTCAGTTTCATCCTTTTTCATGGTTTCATACAACTGAGTGACTTTATGAGCCATCAGAGGACAATTAAGAGTCAATCACATTGGTATTGAACTGGAGAATACAAAGGCCAAAATGGGTAAGGATGACAAGCTTCCTTCCCAATGAGCAAGGTGAATCTAATTTTTTTATGACAATCTGACAGATTCATTACCACTTTCACTGGCATTTGTACATCTAGTTTTGTCTTTGTAGCAGCATTAAATGAAGATCTATTCTTGTGAAAAATGCTGAAAATATTGTTATTTTACAAGGACAGAGTGTGTTAAGGGGCATCTTGTATAATTATAGCAACTAAAAATATTTCAGTCTAATGGGGGCTTGATAGGGTTGGCATGGTGAAATTGTTCCCACTGACGGGGTAATTTAGAACAGGCTCACGGATCAGGATAAGACAACAATCACGTGGATGACGAAAAGTTTCTCCATTCAAAAAGTGGTGATTTTTTTGTCATTCTTTTTTATAGAGATGTAGATGTTCTTTTATTGAATACCTGTAAGATTGAGTCATATTTTCAGTTTCTCAGGGAATCAAGGGAGATGGGAAGCGAGGATCAGCCACAATTTTATTCAACAGTAAAGGAGGCATGATAGGTCATATGGTCTGCTCCTATCCTTATTTCCTACATTCCTAGCCTAAACTCTTGGTCCAAACTCTATAAATAAAATCCTTTTCATACAGCACACTTGATTCATAGTAACTAAAAATTGGGAGTTACATTTGTCCTATTGTCTATTTTTGCCTAGAAACTGACTTCCAAACATTTAATGCACAGATGGCTCTACCATGGGTTTTCAAGGTCACTACAAGCCCATTTCTTCCTTATGGCTCAGGGGCGAATCACTATCTCCCACATTCTCTTGTCATTGCTAACTCTAAAATTAGGTGAGAGTTGGCTATCCATAAATAATAAGGCTGATCTTGGAACATGCTGCAAGACTGAAGCAATGAACTTCCAGCAAACATCTGTTCATTGCACAGAAGTCCCATGGCTTCAGCAGTGGGACTGGAAAAAATCTCTAAATGAATGTTAATTAAATAAGTTGAAAGATAAATGTCAATGTTAACATTTACCCCAGTTGTAGTTTAAAACTATTCTTTCAAATATGTTCTCCCACTTTTATACATGACCTAATTCAAATGTAAACAATATTTATTGGCTGAAAGTCAGGATTTTAAATGGTTCTACAACTATATATTCTGAAAACATCTTTATGAAAATGTGAGAGTCGTCAAAGACTATTCCAACACACAGGCATATGTGAAAGAACCTGCTATCTTCATTAACAGCTGTGCTGTTTTTCCCAAAGTATCCATTTTCAAAAAGTGTTGCATAAAGAATGCTTCTTAATAAGACCTCTGCGCTGTACAATGCAAACAGAACAATGGATAATAAAATGTGAGGCTGGATGAACACAGCAGGCCAAGCAGCATCTCAGGAGCACAAAAGCTGACGTTTCGGGCCTAGACCCTTCATCAGAGAGGGGGATGGGGAGAGGGAACTGGAATAAATAGGGAGAGAGGGGGAGGCGGACCGAAGATGGAGAGTAAAGAAGATAGGTGGAGAGAGTGTAGGTGGGGAGGTAGGGAGGGCATAGGTCAGTCCAGGGAAGACGGACAGGTCAAGGAGGTGGGATGAAGTTAGTGGGTAGCTGGGGGTGCGGCTTGGGGTGGGAGGAAGGGATGGGTGAGAGGAAGAACCGGTTAGGGAGGTAGAGACAGGTTGGACTGGTTTTGGGATGCAGTGGGTGGGGGGGGGAAGAGCTGGGCTGGTTGTGTGGTGCAGTGGGGGGAGGGGACAAACTGGGCTGGTTTAGGGATGCAGTAGGGGAAGGAGAGATTTTGAAACTGGTGAAGTCCACATTGATACCATATGGCTGCAGGGTTCCCAGGTGGAATATGAGTTGCTGTTCCTGCAACCTTCGGGTGGCATCATTGTGGCAGTGCAGGAGGCCCATGATGGACATGTCATCTAGAGAATGGGAGGGGGAGTGGAAATGGTTTGCGACTGGGAGGGGCAGTTGTTTGTTGCGAACTGAGCGGAGGTGTTCTGCAAAGCGGTCCCCAAGCCTCGTTTTGTGATCCTGAGATGCTGCTTGGCCTGCTGTGTTCATCCAGCCTCACATTTTATTATCTTGGAATTCTCCAGCATCTGCAGTTCCCATTATCTCAGAACAATGGATAGATTAGGGTGTTCCAAAGTAGTATACAAAAAAGAGATGCTTCAGGTTATATTGATGATAAACAGTGCTATGGATGATAAACTAAAATTGTTAGCCAGACTCTTAAGAATAATCATGAGATGACATTCCACATTAAGCAGAGGTTCACCTGCACATCTGCCAATGTGGTATACTGCATCCACTGTACCCGGTGCGGCTTCCTCTACATTGGGGAAACCAAGCGGAGGCTTGGGGACCGCTTTGCAGAACACCTCCGCTCAGTTCGCAACAAACAACTGCACCTCCCAGTCGCAAACCATTTCCACTCCCCCTCCCATTCTCTTGATGACATGTCCATCATGGGCCTCCTGCACAGCCACAATGATGCCACCCGAAGGTTGCAGGAACAGCAACTCATATTCCGCCTGGGAACCCTGCAGCCATATGGTATCAATGTGGACTTCACCAGTTTCAAAATCTCCCCTTCCCCTACTACATCCCTAAACCAGCCCAGTTCATCCCCTCCCCCCACTGCACCACACAACCAGCCCAGCTCTTCCCCCCCACCCACTGCATCCCAAAACCAGTCCAACCTGTCTCTGCCTCCCTAACCGGTTCTTCCTCTCACCCATCCCTTCCTCCCACCCCAAGCCGCACCCCCAGCTACCTACTAACCTCATCCCACCTCCTTGACCTGTCCGTCTTCCCTGGACTGACCTATCCCCTCCCTACCTCCCCACCTACACTCTCTCCACCTATCTTCTTTACTCTCCATCTTCGGTCCGCCTCCCCCTCTCTCCCTATTTATTCCAGTTCCCTCCCCCCATCCCCCTCTCTGATGAAGGGTCTAGGCCCGAAACGTCAGCTTTTGTGCTCCTGAGATGCTGCTTGGCCTGCTGTGTTCATCCAGCCTCACATTTTATTATCTTGGAATCTCCAGCATCTGCAGTTCCCATTATCTCTGATGAATCTAGCTGATCTTTTAAAGGAGACAACAAACATGATAAGTCGGAGAATGCCTGTGAATGTTAATGATGTAGTTTCCCAAAAATCAAGAATCCACATAAGAGACTGCTCATAAACATAAGAATGATTGAAACTGAAGGCAAACTATTGACTTTCCAAGGGATCTGGTTCGGGGTTCAAAGACAAATTACAGCAATAATGACTATGTACATAAATAGACATCATGTGACTATAATGGCAGCCCCAGGGATTTGTACTGGGGCCTCTGATTTTCATTATCATTACAAATGACATGGATAAATGAATTGAAAACTCTAAGTTTGCTTGTAAAGCTAAATTAGCTGGCACAGTACATAATGTAGATCAGAATAGAAAGATTCAAAGAAGTATTGCTAGATTAACTCAATGGGCAAAACTTTGGCTAGTGCAGTTTAGTAGGAAAGTTAGAGGTCATCCACCTTAGATCCAAGAAGGGCGCATGAGAGTGTTTTACAAATGATAAGAAACTGGAATATGTTTGTGAGTGGAGAGATTTGGAGGACAGTAGTGGCATCACAGAAATATCCATGGAGGAATAATCCAGAGACTCAGGTCATGAGGATATGGGTTCAAATTCTACCACAGCAGCCAGTAGAGTTTGAACTTTATCAATAAATCTCAATTTAAAAGCAGTTGCCAATGACCACAAAATGATCAGAAAAACCTTTCTGGTTCGTTGACATTCTTCAGGGAGGCAGACTGATGTGCCTTCATGTGATTCTAGACCCACAGCAACATGTACCTGAACTGCTGGGTCTCTCTGTTCTACAACACTACCCAATGCCCTACCATTGATTGTATAAGTCATGCCCTTGTTTGTTTTACCAAAATGCAATACCTCGCATTTGTCCAAATAAAACTCCATCTGCCACTCCTCAGCCCATTGACCCAATTGATCAAGACCTCGTTGTATTCTTAGATAACCTTCCTCACTGTCCACTAGACCATCCATTTCAGTGTCATCTGCAAAGTTAAAACCATACCTCTTATATTCTCATCCAAATAGTTTATATAAATAGATAAAGAGCAAGCAGAGGATGTAATACATTTTGATTTTCAGAAGGCATTTGATAAGGTACCACATGCCAGACTACTTAATAAGAACCTGTGATTTTAGATGTAGTAGATTAGCATGGAATAAGGATTGGCTAATTAATAGTAGACAGAATAATGATAAGGCGGGTTTTCAAGATGGCAACCTGTTAATTAGTGGGGTGCTGCAGGGATCACTTCTGGGACCACAACTATTTACAATATATAGTAACGGTTTGAATGAGGAAAGTGAATGTACAATAGCCATGTTTGCAGATGACACAAAATCAGGTGGGAAAGCAATTGGTGAGAAAGGCAGAAGGATCTCCAGGATGGCTTTGACAGGTGAAGCAAGTGGGGGAAAGACTTGGAAGGTGGAATCTAATGTGGAAAAATGTGAAGTTATGTACTTTGGCAAAAGAATTGCATAGCTGAATATAATTAGGAAATGGAGGAACACTGCACAACAGAATGATTTAGGTTTCCTCATGCATAAATCACTGAAAGCATACAAGTTGGCT
The DNA here is from genome assembly GCF_030684315.1 of Stegostoma tigrinum. Taxonomy (NCBI): domain Eukaryota; kingdom Metazoa; phylum Chordata; class Chondrichthyes; order Orectolobiformes; family Stegostomatidae; genus Stegostoma; species Stegostoma tigrinum. Next base: position 31,896,154 of record NC_081371.1, on the reverse strand, counting down.
AGCTCATTTGGATAGGTGACTAGCGCGTGATGAAGTATAAAGCTAACATTGAGGGTTGCTGACTGTGGCAGTTGATAGAGGCCTAACTCCTCACTTTATCCCACACTTGTGGAATGATTATCTCAAGCTACACAAAACCAGTCATCTCTCTCTCTTACTATCTCACTCATGGATAGAGATCCCTGTGATCCTTCATGGACTATTGCTCCTTACATTTCTATTGTATAGGGTGATATGATCAGGCACAATCTGTAATAAATCTTTGTTACACCCTGTCCAAGGCCATATCTTTCCTGATGCACTGTACTCAGATTTGAATGTATATGTGGTCAATCCAGGGCTCTGTACAACTGTAATAAATCCCATTTCTTCGTAGTCCAGCCTTATTGAATCACCCTTAGGCTGGGACTTCTTTCATTGGAGTGTAGAAGGTTGACGGGCAATCTTATAGAGTGTGATAAAGTGAATACAACTTAGCTAGCTCATTTGGAGACTAGAGCATGGTGAAGTATAAAGCCAACAGTGAGGGTTGCTGACTGTGGTAGTTTATTGAGGCCTGACTCCTCACTTTACCCCACACTTGTGGAATGGTTATCTTGGAGTGGGAGTCAAAAAATGAGGGGGCATATTTTAAGGTGAGAGGAAAAAGTTTTACAAAGGACATGAGGGGCAACTTCTTTACAAAAAGAGGTTCGTGTGTGGAATGAACCATCAGAGGAAGTGGTGGATTCAGATACAGGTACAACATTTTAAAAGTATTTGAGTAAGTACACAAATACGAAAGGTTTAAATGGATATGGGCCAAAAGCAGGCAAAAGGAACTAGTTTCGTTTAGGAATTTGGTTGGTGTGGACTAGTTGGATCAAAGGATCTGTTTGCATGCTATCCTCGGTGTTTTTTCTACTCAAATAATTCTAAAGTTAAAAGGCATGATGTTCTCTTCACAAAGTTATGCTGACTCAACTTGATCATATTATGTATTTATGTATTATTTATGTATCATTTATGTATCATACGTGATCATATTATGTATTTCAAAATGCTTTGCTGTGACATTCTTCATAACAGACCCTAGCATTTTCCTAACAACAGATATTAAGTTAACTGGTCTATAGTAACCAGATTTTGTCTCCTTTCCTTTCTAAAGAAAGGTGTTTCATTTGTAGTTTTCCAATCCTCTGGGACTTTTCCAGAATCTAAGGATTCTTGGAAGATTATTATCGGTATATCCACAGTCTCTACATGTACATCTTTTAACATCCTGGAGTAATATTATTGACCTTTAGCCCCGCTCATTTCCCTAGCACTTTTTCTCTAGCGATATTTATTATATTGATTTTCTGTTTTCCTTTTGCCCGTTGTTTATTTAGTAATTTTGGAATGCTATTGGCGTCCTTGGCCCATTCAGGCAGTGCTTCCATTTAACCAAACATTTTAGGAGTGCAGGGAAGTGGTTTGGCAGATTTCAAATATTGGAAGATATCCACAATATTTTATGACCCAGAAAAAGTTAATTTCAAAACATTTTTATCTTTGTGGATCCATTGGGCAATATTTCTTTGGTATGCCTCTCACCACACCACCTCACAATCTTGCTTTGCTCTTGACTGATAATATCATGTTGAACTTGCAGCCATAAAATCTGTACATTAGTTTGCTGATGCGCAAAGCTGATTCTGGTCTTCTACATGCCAACTTCATTGCACCATATGACCTCTAACCTTCAGTCAGGTTAAGGCAAAGACTTTATGGTTAAAAACTATGAGCACATTAAACCATTGACCCACAGAAACAACCGAGGAAATAATTATTAACTGGACTAATTGTCTGCTCTCTGTAGCTGACAAAACAGCAACGTCAGCTTTCCTGCTCCTAAGATGCTACTTGGCCTGCTGTATTCATCCAGCTCCACACCTTGTTGTCTTGGATTCTCCAGCATCTGCAGCTCCTACTATAACTTAAATCTTGCTTATGCTGTGAATAAGGATAAACAATTTAATAAATACCATTAAAGGCAAAAGTATTATTTCTCCAAAGCAATAGTGAATGAGGTTTCAATTGTAAGATTGATACATTCATAAAGTGAAATCCATTTGCCTGTCATTCAATGAAAACCGAGGTAGTGTACAGTTAATTTTACCGTAAGCACCCCCAATACATGAAAGTATCTACAGGGAGCAGTAGCTGGAGAAATTCGAAGCACAAGATCTAAATTTTAATTAATTAATATATATAATGAAAATCATATACTCTTCCCAACCTGTAGAGGAGCAATTGTTCCTCGTGTCGCTGAAGAGAAAGTATTGTTAAAAAAACGAGTTTTATCCATTTATGTTGGCATTAACACTAGTTTACCAATTTACTAGCTTAAAACTCGACAGTTCTAAGGCAATATTCATGAAAAAGTACAAGTTGATTCCACGATCTAATCACTTCATGCAATTTACTACTGTTTTAGAATGAATTGCGTGTTTAAAAAGAGACATGCGTGGTTTGCACATGACCCTGTATATGTTTTAATTCAATACAGATTTTGATTTTTTATATTTTAAAAAAGTGCTTCCAGCGCAGAGATCATTTGGCGGTATTACTGTTCCGAGGCTGCGTGTGTGTCCTGAAGCTTTAAGCAGCGGAAAAATAACTAAACGTCAAGGCTGCAGGCGGAAGTTGTGAGCAATCATCTGATACGGAGAGAGAGAGAGATATCAAGTGATTCGGCTGCCACATGCAACATGGCTTCCTGGTGGGTTTGGCTAGCGATTTGGATGTACTTGTTGGCTCTGCTGCCCGGAGCGCAGGCTTTGGACGGAGGGGACGCGGTGGCACTGCTGCTGGGGTTGGCTCTCAGTGTGGTAGGAGTCTGTGCGTGTCTAGGCTGGTACTCTCGGAAGAGAAACGCGCAACTCTGAGAGCGGGGCAAGGAAGGAGGAAAGAAGCCAGAGTCTTTCCAAAGCAGCAACAAGCAAAGGGTACCCCCCCGGTCGCGAAAGCCTTATTATCCTCAGAGACACAACAATCCTCCGGAGAGAGAGGGAGGTCACGCCGGAACAGACGGAGACACGTCTTCTTGGGTCTTACAGACTTTTTTTTGCACCAGCGCCGTGAGAAGTTGCCTGTTTGATTGCTCCTGTTGGCGCGATGCTGAGCCCCGTCGCACGCACACACACACACACACACACACCTTGTGTCTTCCCCAGGACCACCAGCTGCCCATTGAGGAGCATCCAACTCCATCCTCTTCGGAACCACAGTGCGAGGGAAGGCTGCACTAACCAAGTTTTACAACCCTCGGGACGTTTCTGAAAAGCTTCAGTGAAATTGTACTTTAATTATTTCCCCACCCAAAAAGAAACCACTCCGATTTTTGGAGCGCCAAACCCAAAATGAAACACGGAAGTTGAAGTTAAACGTGCTCGCTTTCTCCCGGTCCGCACTCTGATGCAAACGTCGTCATGTTTCTGAGCAATTGTGACACTCTTTCCTCTCCCTCCGTTGTTGCACCAAATCGTTAAAGTAACTTATTTCAAGCAGTAGACGTTTTTTAGGTTTTGGTTTAATTTTTTCCATCCTTGTGTTCCTGAATTCGGCTTCGCTTGATTATTGCCACCTAGCGTCGTTTCCCTTTGAAAGGGATGTTCGTCATAAATGCAGTTCCTTGTTTGTGTTCTCTGAACATTTACCCTCCATCACTCTCTGGACTTCTCACCGGCTAATGTAGAGAAGACATTTGGTTCATCCAGCAAACTAATACAATGATTGGGAAATGGTAATGTGTGATTTGTATCAACTTGGATTTTCATAAGGACATCATAATAAATAACTTTTGATGTCTTGATTTGTGCAAAATGAATTTTAAAAGTTGTAATTTATTTATTGACTGGTATAACACACAGCAGTCTTAGTCTGTGTTCAATAACTGCAAGTTAAAGATCAACACCACTTTGTAGCACCTTTCTACAGTTGGGTTGCTTCTGTAAATCTTAATTGCCAAAATGAAAATCAAAGCCCTTTGTACATTTGAGATCATTTTCAGTTTTGTTTGTCTCCATTCCTAGTAGTAGTTTGTTCAGTTGCTTAGATGAAATATAGGGGTTGGTTTAGTTCAGTTGATTGGATGCTTGGTTTGCAAACTAGTGTGATGCCAACAGTGATAAAAGAAACTGCAGATGCTGGAGAATCTGAGATAACAAAGTGTAGAGCTGGATAACACAGCAAGCCAAGCAGCATTAAGATGCTGCTTGGCCTGCTGTGTTATCCAGCTCTACACTTTGTTATCCCGTGATGCCAACAGTGTAGGTTCAATTCCAGCACCAGCTGAAGTTACCACAAAGGATTCTCTTTCTCAACCTCTCTCCCCACCTGAGAGCTGGTGGCCCTCAGATTAAATCACCACAAGTCATATCTCTCTCTCTCTAATGATCTGGTAAGACTGTGGGAACACAATTTTTTTTAAAAAGTGAAGAACCAGCTGTGTAGTAAAAGTAACAGAAGCCCTGGAGTTGTGCTGAGATCCCAGTTTGAACAAGATGAATTCTTATTTAGGTAATTTTTATCCTTATTGAAACTGAAAGTGCCACCGGATAGTGTTGACAAAACATTTTTCACTGTATTTTCAAGATGTATGTAACAGTAAATAAATCATTCATTGTTCAACGAACTGATGAATCCTCTCAACATCCCTCATTTTATATATTGATTACAGACCAGGCTGAGAGCTGAAGTTGATCTAATCAAACAGGCTGAGCACTATTTGGGTCTGCTTAGAGAACTGCTAACAATCAAGCGATGGCCAACCCATTCACTGTGAAGGCTGCTAACTTTGAAATGTAAAAATCTTCCTCTTGTCATCGGATTTTATTTTTTAAATGTGTCGTGCAGCAGGTATTAGCAGTTAGTGGCCTTTGACATTGTTATATCATGGCAATGTAGTTAAATGACAAATTTGAGTGGGTGGAGGTGAAACACCTTAAATACCCTGGATGTTTGTAGGTTTTGTATGGTTTTTCTGCCTGTTTATATAGATGATACAAACATTAGAGCAGTTCAATGAAATCACTTACGCTTGTTTATTAGTAGCCCCAAAGCTTCCTTGAAATGATATTTACTTTGCACTGTGAATTGGACGTGTTTGTTTCAAGCTTTTAGGATCAATTAAACTTGTGATAGGTAAGGACTGTCAAATTTATAAACTAGGCCTGCAAAGTTGTTTCAAAACTTTGAAATCAAAGTCAAATGTGAAATTTACTTAGGCTGCACTTGCTGTTTTTTTTAGCTTCCAGCTTGATCTTTTTTCTTCTTGGTGCTTCAGTGACTGTTATTTCTGAACATGCTGCATCATGAAATTCATATATCCTGTGGGTTATTTGTAGTGCACAATGCATTGACATTGTATTCATGATATGTACTAGATTTTATGAATTATGCACACATCAAAAATTGTGTTCAAGCAATTGCATTTTGTATGTATATACATCTTAAAATGTTGTGCTGTGCTAAGTGTATACCAAAAGATACACCAGATTTCCAAGTATTAGCAAACTTAGTTTAAATTTAATCACTCAAATTGTTGCACGTGCCAGTCGTTGAATCTTCACTGAAGATTCCATCTTGTCAAAAAAAAAGGGTGTTTTAACTAGCCATCTGCTGTGGTGATGTTTTGAGTCATGATGGAACAGAAATGCAAAACTATACCTATGTTTCAGTGTCATCATTCCTTTTGGTGTATTGAGGTCTGTGTAACTTCTCCCCTCAAGCTGTACTCTGGGGAAGTAGTGGCATAGTCACTCGACCAGTAATCAAGATACCCAGATAATGTTCTGGGGACCCGGATTCAAATCCATGTCTGATCCATTGCATTTGGTGAAATCTGAATTCAATAAAAATCTGGAACTACTCCAATGATGAACATGAAACCATTGTCGAATGTCATAAAATCCCATCTGTTGTCTTTACTGTAGTCTAGCCAACATGTGACATCATGACCTACAACAATGTGGTTTTAACTGCTGTCTAAAATGACCTAGCAGGCCGTTTGTATCAATTGCTAGAAAGTTTTAACAATGAGTGAAACTGGACCTCAATTAAGGTACTGGAAATGACATCAGTAAACACAGCTCACCGACCCTGCAAAGACCTCCTTGTAAACATCTAGGGGCCAGTACAAAAATTCAAGAGCTGTCTCACAAATCATTCAAATGACAAAGTCATAGTCATGGAATGATACCCAGACAATACTGTCACCACCTGTGGTATGTCACGTCTCACTGGTAGATTGATTATACAGTCAGGGTAGTGATGGAAATGTCCTGGAGTCCTCAGTATTGCCTCTGGACCCTGTGAAGTCTCATCACATCAGATTAAACGTTGATAAGGAAATGTCCTAGTCAAGTCCTAAAGGACATTGCCTGTCACCAACCTAGTTCAGCAACAAGGACGGAACCAACATCAGGCAAACACACTTTACCTCGCCCTCTCAGCTTGTGTCGTCTAGCACCACCACTATGCTAAAGGGGACAGACTTCAAACAAATTTAGCAACTCAAGATGGGTATCAATGAGGTGCTGTGGGTCACCAGAAGCATGATTTACTTCCAACATATTGAGTAACCTCATGGCTCAGCATATGCGCCACTTTCCCCCAGTTTGATGTTAATGCTGTCAGCCCTGGTTAAATTAACAGTGCAGCAGGGCATGCCAGAAGCAGCACCAGGCACATCTAAAAATGAGGTGAAGCTGTAAAGCAGAAATAAGAAATTGCTGGAAAATCTCAGGTCTGGTAGCATCTGTGTGGAGAAAGCAGAGTTAACAGTTCTGAGTTTGTGCAATATGAAGCCCTGATGCTCTGAGCAAGATGCTATGCAGATACAGTGTAGAACTCAAGCGAGTTTTGCTGGTCAACTTTTTTCTGCTGTTGATAGATGAGGAGCCATTTTAAGTCAGCAAGAGGACACATGAGGCTAAGGCAATTTTGAAGTCCCTGATTCTTGCCTCAAGCTCTAATTGCATTTCAGTTTGAGCTGGAAACACCCAGCAAATGTGAGCATTCACATGCAAAGCGATTGAGGAAAACCATGAACCTCATGGTAAAACTAGATATTTAAGGTGCCTTGAAGCAGGAGAATGAGCAATTAATATTGCCAGAATAGTTGAGCTATGACATTGAGAGTAATGTGTGATAATGCCCACAAAATGCTGAGTGCTAGAAGGGTGAGTTGGTCTGGAGGCAGCATCAGGGAGAACATAGAAAAACTTGACTTTCTGGATCAAAAATCAAAACCAGCATCAACTGCCTTAAATTAATGATAATTCAAGAAAGAGCCAGATGCCAGCATAAGAATTTACACAATGAGCAGGGTGAGATTTCACAGTCATTGAGTTTCAATGCTAGTCTGGATGGTTTGCATGTTGTTGCAATGTCTGGTGAGGCAGCTGGTGCAGAAACAGGAGCAGCTCATGAAATTGCTGCCTAAGATTCAGCGAGGAGGATTGCTACTTAGCAAAACAACTTTTCAGTATTAATCAAATGTGGTGTTTTAGGAAACACATCTCCCCCAGAAATCAGAGATAGTAGGAACTGCAGATGCTGGAAAATCTGAGATACCAAGGTGTAGAGCTGGATGAACATAGCAGGCCAAGCAGCATCACCGGAGCAGGAAGGCTCACGTTTTGGGCCCAGAATTTCTGAAGAAGGGTCTAGGCCTGAAACGTCAGCCTTTCTGCTCCTCTGATGCTGCTTGGCCTGCTGTGTTCATCCAGCTCTACATCTTGGTATCTCCCCAGAAATCATATGTTTGCAAGCAGAGGAGACAGCATCAGATTTGAAAGCTACCAAACATCCCCTGATTATATTATCCTGGAATGTGGTGGTTTTACTGAAAGGAGCATCTGCATTTCATTTGGTGCTCGAGTAAGAAAGCCTGGAGAATGGGGTTACTCTTTGAGGAATGATTCACTCTGTCTGCCATCCCACTTGAACAGAATATTGTACTGTTAATGTTAAGTACCTTTTCTACCAGTAGACACAACCTTATTGCTACAACCCATGGATCAGGGAGCAGTCGTGGAATTCTAATTCAATCAAAGGAGTGAATAAAAATTTACTGATGACCATGAAACCATTGTCGATTGTCAGAAAAATATCTGGCTCACTAATGTCCTTCAGGAAAAGAAATCTGCAATCTTCACTTGATCTGGTCGGTTGGACTGCAACGTCTGTTTCTATGCTACATGGCTCTTCTGACTCTGTGACTCCTGACCCACAGCAATTTGATTGAATCTTAACTGCCCTTTGAAATTGCCTAACAAGTCATGCAGTTGTAACAATTGCTGCAAAGTCTCAACAAAGAAATGAAACCAAATGGCCCACCTGTTACTGACCTAGGTACTAAAAAGACAATGACAAATACATTTCCCCCAACCCTGCAGAGTTCTCCTTACTAACATCTGGGTTCTGGTGCCAAATCTGAGACAGCTGCCTCACAGTCTGGTCAAGCAACAGCCTGACAGTAATACTCATGGTATCACACCTTACAGACAATGTCTCAGTTAACATCATCACCATTGTTGGATATGTCCTGTTCCACTGGCAGGACAGACCCAGCAGAGGTGACAATGCAATGGTATACATTTGGGAGGGAGTTACCCTAGTAGTCACCAACATTGACTCTGGACCCCATAAATTCTCATGACTTCAAGTTAAACATGGGCAAGGAAATTTTCTGCTGATTACCACTGATTATCTTCCCTTGGCTAATGAATCAGTACACCTCAATGTTGAACAACACTTGGAGGAGGCACTGAGAATGACAAGACAGCAAAGTATCCTAGGCCACAGAATTCTAATGTCCATCGTCAGCAGTAGCTCAGCAACGGCAGTACTGATCAAGCTAGTCGAGTTCTAAAGAACGTAGCTGCTAGACTTGGTCTGCGGCAGGTGGTGAGGAGACAAACAAGACAGAAAAAAAATAATTGACATCATAATTACCAATCTGTTGATGCAACAGTCCATGACTGTATCAGCAAGGGTGACCACCGCACAGTCCTCTTGGAGACGAAGTCCCACCTTCACATTGAGAATATTCTCCATCATGTTGTGTGGCACTAGCACTGTGCTAAATGGGATAGACTTCAAACAGATCTAGCAACTCAAGACTGGGCATCCTTGAGGCTCTGTAGGCTAATGACAGCAACAGAATTGTACACCATGCACAATCTGTAGCCTCATGGCCCAGCATAACTCCCATTCAACCATTACCATCAACTCAGGGGATCAACGTTGGTTCAATAGAGTGTGCAGTACAGCATGCCAGCAGCAGCACAAGGCATGCCTGAAAAGGAGGTGTCAATCTGTTAAAGCTACCAAACAGGACTTCTTGCATGCCAAATTGCATAAGCAGCAAGTGACTGACAGAACTAAGTGATCCCACAACCAACAGATCAGATCTAAGATTTACTATCCTGCCATATCCAGTCATGATTTGTGGTGGACAATTAAACAACCCACTGGAGGAAGAGCCTTCACAAATATTCTCATTCTCCATGATGTAAGAGCCCAACACATCAGTGTAAAGATAAGACTGAAGTTTTTGCAACAATATTCAGCCAGAACTACCCAATGGATGATCCATCTTGACGTGCCCCAGTGATCCCCAGCAACACAGATTCCGGTTTTCAGCCAATGTAGTTCAAGTAGAGGCACTGGATACCGCAAAGACGATGAGGCCTGATAACATAACAGCAATAGCACTGAAGAGATAGTAGGAACTACAGGTGCTGGAGAATCTGAGATAACACGGTGTGAAGCTGGATGAACACAGCAGGCCAAGCAGCATTATAGGAGCAGGAAAGCTGACGTTTCGGGCCTAGACCCTTCATCAGAAACAGGGGATGGGAAGGGGGCTTCTGAAATAAATAGGGAGAGAGGGGGAGGTGAATAGAAGAGGGATAGAGGAGACGATAGGTGGAGAGGAGACAGACTGGTCAAAGAGGTGGGGATGGAGCCAGTAAAGGTGAGTGTAGGTGTGGAGGTACGGAGGAGATAGGTCAGTCCAGGGAGGATAGACAGGTCAAGGGTACGGGATGAAGTTAGTAGGTAGGAGATGGATCTAGGCCCAAAACGTCAGCTTTCCTGCTCCTATAATGCTGCTTGACCTGCTGTGTTCATCCCGCTCTACAACTTGTTATCATCAATAGTACTGAAGACTTGTGCTCCAGAACTTGCCACTCATCTAACCAAGCTCTTCCAGTACAGTTGCAACATTGGCATCCATCCAACAATGTGGAAAATTACCTGGGTATGTACTGTCCACAAAAAGTAGAACAAATCCAACCCAGCCAATTACCGTGTCGTCAGTATGCTCTCAGTCATCAGTAAAGTGATAGAAAGTGTCATCAACAATGTGATCAAGCGACTTCTGCTCATTGACACCCTGCTAGGGCCACTCAACTTCTGACCTCATTACAGCTTTGGTTCCAACATTGACAAAGAGCTGAATTCCAGAGGTGAGGTGAGAGTGACAGCCTTTGATATCAACACCACATTCGACTGAGTGTGGCATCAAGAGCCCTGGCAAAAATGGAATCAGTCGGCATCCAAGAAAGCTCTGTGCTGGTTGGAGCCATACTTGACATGTCGGAAGATGGTTGTGGTTTTTGTCATCTCAGAGCCAAGATATCTCTGCAGGAGTTCCTAAGGATAGTGTCCTAGGTCCAACTATCTTCAGCTGCTTCATCAATGACCTTCCTTCCGTCATAAGGTCAGATATGGGGAGATTCACCAGTGATTGCACAATGTTCACCATCATTGACGATGCTTCAGTTACTGAAGTAGTCCATATTCAAATGCACCAAATTCTGGATAATATCCAGGCTTGGGCTGACAAGTGACAAGTAATTTGGTCACATAAATGCCAGACAATGACCATCTCCAATAAAATTTTTGATTTGATTTGATTTATTGTCATGTGTAAGTAGAGTGAAAAGCTTTGTTTGCGAGCAATACACACAGATCATGGTAAGCAAGGACATACAGATATAAGAAAAGTTAGAGTAAGATCTGCTGGAGGGAGCTCGCAAGGAGTCACCTGGTGTTGGCACCATCTTGAATCCTAGAAAATCGAACAACCGTTCCTTGACATTCAGTGGTGTTACCTCACTTAAATCCCCAGTATCAACATGCTTAGTGTTACCACTGATCAGAAGTTCAACTGGACTCACCACATAAACGTAGTAACTACAAGATCAGGTCAGAGGCTAGGAATACTACAGCGAGTAAGCCACCTCCTGACTCGCCAAAGTCTGTCCATCATCTCAAGGCACAATTCAGGCTTATGATTGAATGCTAGTCATTTGCCTGGATGGGTGCAGCTACAACACTCAAGAAACTTGGCACCATATAAAATAAAGCAGCCCACTTGATTGGCACTGCCTCCACAAGCATCTACCCCATCCACCACTGACGCACAGTTGCAGCAATGTGTACTTCCTACAAGATGCACTGCAGAAATTCATCAAAAATCCTTACACAGCACTTTCCAAACCAACAACCATTTCCATCTTAAAGGATAAGGGCAGTAGATATATAGGAACACCATCACCTGTAGGTTTCACTCTAAGCCACTCACTATCCTGGCTTGGAAATATATCAATGTTCCTTTGTTGTTGCTAGGTCAGCGTCCTGGAATTCCCTCCCTAATGGCATAGTGGGTCAACCTACAGCACTTGGATTGCAGTGGTGCAAGAAGGCAGCTCTCCACCACTTCCTCAAGGGCAACTAAGGATGGGTAACAAATGCTGGCCAGCCAGCGACACCCACAACCCATGAGTGAAAAATAGCAATATTCAAGGCCTATTAACTCCACCATGTTTTTTCCTAATTCATGAATGCAACAGACTGCAAGAATAAAGCCATCAATCAGAGAATTTTGGTATAACGGCAATATCGACAATATTGCTGATTCATAGGATGAAGTTATGTGTATGTGCCCAAAAACAGCAGGCAATGGTTGTGGCCTAAGAGAGCCAAAGGCCAAGATGAATCTCAGATCAATGCCTCTGGGGTACAACATAAACATGGCCTTGGTGAGGCAGACTGCTTTTGATGAAATGAATGAAGCTGATCTAATTTGCTTGAAACCCATGGAGAGGAATTGTCTAATTAGGTCTCACTGAGGAATCAATGAGCTGAAGATGAAGACTGTACTGAAAGACCACTGTCCACTTAAATTTTGACAAAGAAACAGCTGACAAGTTTTCCAACTTTTGGACAAGGTGATGGAAATTCTCACTGTCTCAGAGTAAACAGAAGGATCATTGATGCTATTAACTTTTACACAGAGATATACCCAGAAAAGCAAATCAGAACTTTTCAATTGTCCTCGGATAGATTTTTCAAAGCTCCTGGTAATCCTAGCCCTTCCTCTTATTAATTCCACCAAGAGTTGCATATTGTCATCAATTCAAAATCAATGTCTTCAAAAGATGTGTCCTCAAAAACCTAGTGACAGGAAGGCTGGTGCAAGAACAAAATCTTCCCCCAAGACAAAATGCCCAGCATTGAAGCTCTAAATCAATCAAAGCCGCTGAAAAGCTTTATGAATATGCTGCAATGTTTCTGAAAATGTCAAATTTCTCCAGCAACTTCTAGTAATCAAATAGATTGGGCGGTAGTACATTTGTGAAGGCACCAACACAGAGACACTAATCTTCCAAGCAACACCTGGCTATAAATACAGAGTCTGCAACTCATGCAGTGGATTCAGAACCCATCTGCTGGAGCAGAAGCATATCATCTTCAACCCAAGGGATTGCTCCTTGAAGATTGGTGAGTGTTCTCAAACTTGAATTTATATTATGTTTCTGCTATATTCACTATTTGTTTTGCAAGTTATTTCAGATAGGATTGCACAGTTCTGCACATGGATGATACAGTGCTTCAACTTTTGCTTTCATTTGCCCAGAAAGAAATGTCCTCTTGAACCTAACCCTAACTACAACATTGATTTTTATGAGAAGCTGCACTTAAAGTCTTTCCACTTAAAGTTGTGATTTTCAGGAATGTAACTCCAACTTTATTTGAGGACACCCTGTACTTGTGTATCAAGTGACATAAGTAATATGCGTCAGACAGAACTATACAATCCACAGCCAACTGATCAGATCTAAGTTCTGCAGTCCTGAACAGTTATGAACAATTAAACAACTCACTATATAAGGTGGTTTCACAAATTCCCCCCACTCTTAATAATTGGATGGCTTAGTATGTCAGTACAAAAGACAAACCTGAAGCAGCTTCACTCACTTTCAGCCAGAACAGCAAAGTAGCCAATCCATCTCAGTCACCACCTGAGGTTCCCAGCATCACAGATGTCAGCATTCAGCCAATTCAATTCATTCCACATGATATCAAGAAATGACCAAAGACACTTGATGCTACCAAGAGTGTAGACCCTGACATCATTCCAGCAAACGCACTGGAAATTTGTGCTGTAGAACTAATTGCACCCATAGGAAGGTGTTGCAGTACAGTTAGAATAGTGACATTTACTTGATAATGTGGAAAATTGTCCAGGTATGGCCTGTCCACAAAATGCCAGACAAATCCAACTAGACAAATAAATGCCCCATCTGTCTACATACAATCATCAAGAAAGTGATGAAAAGTGTTTTCAACAGTGCTATCAAGCAGAAAGTACATGCCAATAAGTGCTCACTGATACCCAGTTTGGATTCCGCCAAGCCCACTCAAATCCTAACCCCATTATAGACCTTTGCCCAAATGTGGACAATAGGGCTGAACTCCCGTGATGGTGACTGTCTTTGACATCAAGGCAGCATTTGACCAATCATGTTATTAAGAAGACCTGGCACAAAGGAACAAGGTTTCTATTGCTGGAGGTCAATTACCATTGCAGGAGTTTGTCAGAGTAATGGCCTCAGCCCAATCATCTTCTGATGCTTCAGCAGTGAACTTCCCTCTATCAAAAAGTCAGGATTAAATTTGTTCACTGATGATTGCACAATGTTCCGTACCATTTGTGACCCCTCACATGCTGAAACAGTCCATGACCCCAAAGCAGCAAAACCTGGACAACATTCAGACTTGGACTAGTGCTGTAACTACAAGAACAAGTCAGAGCTTGGGAATTCTGTAGTATGCAATTCACTTCCCATCTCTGAAATACCTGTTCATCATCAGGCAAGAGAATGGGATTGAGAATGGTATCAATCATGATTGAATGACAAGCAGGTGGTATGGACCAAATGGCCTAATTTTGCTCCTATATTCTAATGGTCAATCACATTAATAAAGGTCTAGAGACACATGTTGACGAGGCTGGGTTAAAACCACAGATCTCCTTTCTTGAAAATCATTAATGACCTAGTGACCTCAGAATCTACTCAAGCATTGGCCTGATACATGTTGATATTCATACTTAAAAGAGCCTACCTATGCCCTTTGCTCCTCCTGGAGGATGAGTTATTCCACTAGCAATACAGACCCATCAGTGATGTAGAAATGGTGGTTGGCAGGGACTGGCCCTAGAAGATATCGACTTTGCCCATGAAGTGTCGTGGCTTCCAGCCAACATGAACTGACTGCCACCTATTGCTTTCTCCGTCAGCCAATGAATTACTACTTCTCCATAGCTTAACACTGATTTTAGAAGAAAATAGAATATACACCAAATACAGGACCTCTAAATCCATTACCAAGAACAGCTCAGCTGTGAATCAATTGAAAGAGTTCTGATGGAAAGAGTTGTCAGACTGGGCCTGTAGTGAGTGATGTGAGAAATAACACAATGTAATTTCCTTGATCTCATCCTCACTAATTAGTTTATTTGTAAATGCATCTAGCCATGTCAGTGTTGGTAGACATGCCACCACACAGTACTCATGGTGACTAAGTTTTGTCTTCACAGTGCAAACAATCGCAATTGTATTATGTAGCACTATCACTGTAATTGGTGAAATAGATTAACAACAGAGTTGCAACTCAAAATAGGCATTCACAGGGAACTGTAGGTTTTCAGAAGCAGCAATTGTGTTTTGCTGCAGTGTGAACCTCACAGTCTGGCTGATTATCCACTGCCTTCTCCAGTTGTTCCAGTAATCCCAGATGCCAGTCTTCCGCCAATTTGATTCCATCCAGGTGCCATCAACAACCAGCCAAATGCATTGAAAAAACAACTGGATCTGGCAAACATTCTGGTTATATGATTAAAGTCCTGTACTTCAGAACTGGTAGTGTCATTTACTGAACTCCCCCAGGGCAGGTGCAATGCTGACATACAGAAATAGGGAAAACCAGCCTGTTATGTTCTGTTACCAAAAAAACAGAACAATTCTAATATGGTCAGGTGCCAAACGCATTCTTTACAAAAGTGGATGAAGGAATCATTAACTGTTTTACAGGCACTTATTAACTGACAGCTTGGTTATTGATGCTTAGCATTCTAAATCTGTCAAAACCATTTATCGATGTTTATGGATACCTATAAATGAACTAGAGCAGGATTACACCACTCAGCCCCCCAAGCCTGTTCCACCATTCAATAAGATCATGGCCTACCTGATTACTCAGCATTCCTGCAGAGCCCAATAACCTTTTTCTGCCTGGCTTATCAAGAATCAATCTACCTCTGCCTTAAATAGTTAAGGACCCTGCTCCACTGTCTTTTGAAGAAGAATGTTTCAAAGACTCACAACTGTCTGAGGGAAAAAAAATCTCCTTCTGTCTATCTTAAATGGGTGACCCTTTATTTTGCAACAGTGACCTCCCATTCTAGTTTCTCCCATAACAACAAATATCTTTTCCCGTGGACCCTGTCAAGACACCGCTTACGTTTCAATCACATAACCTCTTTCTCTTCTCAGCATCAGTGAATGCAAACCTGGCCTGTCCAACATTTCCTCATAAGATAACCATTCCAGGTATTAATCTGGTAAACTTTCTCTGAGCTGCTTCCAATGCATTTACATCCTTCCTCAATAAGGAATCCATTGCCATGCACTACTCCAGATGCAGTCCCAACAATTCCTGTACAACTGAAGCATAGCCTTCCTACAATCGTATTCAATTCACCTCGCAATCAACAACGACATTCTGTTATCTTTCCTAATTACTCCTGTACCTGCATGCTAACTATTCAATTGGTCTTATGGCAAGTGGAAGTTTCACCACCTATGTATCTGAAGGTTTGGTTCAAGTGCCATCTGACCTATGGTGTGCCATATCTTGTCCAAACAGGTTGATTTAAAACAAAATCCTTTACAAATCACGAGAAAACCCAGATCCCTCGGAATCTCAGATCTCTAAAATATTTCATCACTAATTGTTTTGACATAGTAACATGCAACTTAGGAACACAAATGAGCCAGTCAACCCCTTAAGGCTACTTTGCATTCAGTATGATCATGCCGATCTGTTTGTTTTGAATTCCACATTCCCATTTGTCACCAATAATTTTTGACTCCATTGTCTAAAAAAAAATCTGCCTCCACCTTAAAAATATTCAACAGCACCAGCCCTCCCCACCTTCTCCACAACCTTCTGAGGCAGAGCTCCAAAGTCACACTACCATCCGAGAGAAGGAAAATTCTCTTCATCTCTGTCCTAAAAGGTTGACAACTAATTTTTAATTAGTTCTGAACTAGTTCCTAGTTCTGAACTCACCTACAAGTCAGCCTTGTCAAGCGAATTCAGGACTCTCATCAAGTCACCCTCATTGCTCTAAACTCCTGTAGAAATAGGTCAAGTTTGTCCAACTTTCGTTCATAAGGCAGTCCATTTATTCCACACTGAAATCTCGTAAACCTCCTCTGAATTGCCTTCATTGCATTTTTTTTGTATACTTCTTTAAATAAGGAGACCAAAACTACATATAGTATTCAAGATATGGTCTTACTAATGCCCTATATAACTGAGTCATAACATCCTTACTTTTATGGTCAATTCCTCTCATTGTGAAGGATAGCATTCCATTAGCCTCTATATTTATTTGCTGTATCTGTGTGTCAAACTTGGGTTGGTTTAGCTCAGTTGGATAGATGGCTGGTTTGCAATCCAGAGCAATATTAACAGCCTGGGTTTAGTTCCTGCTCCCAGCCAAGGTTATTGTGAAGGATTCTCCTCAACCTGTGTTCATCCAGCTTCATACTTTATTATCTTGGATTCTCCAGCATCTACAGTTCCCATTATCTCTCCTCAACCTCCACCCTTTTTTGAGATGTGGAGACACTCAAATTAAACCACAACTAGTTGCCCCTGTCTATAATGAGGGAGCAGCTGTATGATCTGATAGGTTGATGGTGACTTTACAATACACCAATCTTATGTGACTCATGCACTAGAACACCTAAATTCTTCTGCATCTCAATATTCTGCACTGTTCTCTATTAAGATAATACTGTGCTTTTCTCTTTATTCTTCCTGCCAAAGCAAATCTACTATTAAGGATAAAGTAACAATGTACAATTTACACAATTCTTTGTGATCACACACAGCCAATATAGTTTTATGAAAGGAAAGTCATGTTTGACAAATCTACTGGAGTTTTGCAGGTATAATTATTACAGCAGATGAAGCACAACAGTAGATATAATATTCTTGGGTAAAAGGCACTCAGTAAGGTGCTACACCAGTGGTTAAGATAAAGATTCACGGAGTTTGGAGTAATATATTAGCACAGATAGAGCATCAGTTAACAAGTTGGCAGGCTGTGAATCATGCAGTGCTGCAAGGACCAGGGCTGAAATCTAATTTATTTATAAGTTATATGAATGATAGAGACAAAGAGGCCAAGAATAGTATCTTTAAATTTCTAAAAGATCCAAAGCTTTGTGGGAGTGTTAGTTGTGAGGAGGACACAAAGAGGCTACAAAGGGATATAGACAGGTTAAGTCAGTGGGGAGAAAGATGCCAGATGAAGCATAATGTGTGCAAATGTCAAGTTATTCACTCTGGTTGCAAAAATGGAAAACGAGATTTTTTTTTCAAAAAAGGGCGTGAAACGTGTAATTGTCGATATGCAGACAGATTTTAGTGCATTCTAAAAAGGGATGCTGAAAGTTAGCATTCAGCAAGTGGTTTGGAAGGCAATTGATATTTTGGACTTTATTGCAAGTAAGCTTGAGTAGAAGAATAAGAATTATTGCTAAAATTGTACAGGATTTTGCTGAGACCATTCCTGAATTACTGTGTGTAAGTTTGGCCTCCATGTTGTAAAAAGGATACATTGCATTAGAGGTAGTAAGGCAAGGGTTTTTTAAATTGGATAAAAACATTATTTTACAATGAGAAACTGAGTAAATTGGATTTATAATGTCTAGAGTTTAGAAGAATAGATGTGTTCTAATTGGAAAATGCAAGATTGTTAAGGGTATAGGCACTGTAAGATTATTTCCCCTTTGCTGGGGAGTCTAAAACATTGGAACAGTCTCAGGATAAGGAGATGATTATTCAAAACCAAGATGAAGAGAAATATCTTTACATCAAGTGTTGTGAATCCAGAGGTTTTTTTGTTGATGTCCCGTCATTAAATATATTAACATTGAAATAAACAGATTTTTGGTCCCTCAAGGATTCGAGAGATACAAGAACATGGGATTGAACTTGAGGATCATCCATGATTGTGGTGAATACTTGCCATGGATGGATTGGAATGAAGGCTTATCAAACTAATTCCTAGAATGGAAGGACTATCCTGTGGAGAAAGATTCAATACTCCAGGCTTTCATTCTCTGAAATTTCAAATAAGAGGTCACCTCATTGAAACATAGAAAATTCTTACAGTGATTGACAGGGTAAATGGGGGGATGGATGTTACACCTGATTGAGGGTCTAGACCCAAATGATGTGGTCTTTAAATTAAAGAAGGACGTTTTTTGAACTGAGATGAGGAATATTTTAACTCAGAGGGTGGTGAATCTTTGAAATTCTCTGCCCCACAAGACATTGGAGATTAAATTGTTGAATGGGTTCATGACTGAGATTGATTTCTACATATTAAATATATTAAACAATATAGGATAATGCCGGAAAATGGTTTTGAAGTCGAAAATCAGTCCTGATCTTACTGAATGACTCAAAGGGCTAAATACTTCACTCCTGCTCCTATTCCTTATGTTCTAATGAATAGCGGAGCAGACTCAATGGGCAGCATAATCTACTCCTGTTCCTTTTCTTCCTTTTCTTTTATTCTATGCTCTGACATAAACATTCATTCAATGATCATCTGTGTAATCTTTAGGATGTTCTGCAACATACTCAGAATGGCTACAGCACTGAAGTAGATAATTCAGCCAACACATGCTGTCTTTTTGCATGAGTAATTTAACTAGTCTAAGATCCCAATCCCTCTCATAACCCTGCAAATTATTCCTTCAGGTAATTACCATTACCCTTTTAAAGTCATGATTTAATCTGTCTTCAGCACCCTTTCAAGCAATTCATTCCAGATCACAACACTACACTGCATAAAACAATACTTATTTGCATGTCGCCTTCAATTCTTTTGGCGATCACTTTACATTTAGTGTCCTCTAGATTTCAATCTGTCTGTCAAATGGAACAGTTTGTCCCTACCCTTTCTGCCCTGCTCCCACTTAATTTTAAACACTTCTATCAAAGCAATTCTCAACTTTTTTCTGAGGAATGATACCCAAACTTCTCCTAATCTGTGGAATGATTCTCGTTGGACAAACTTTTAGCATAACAGAATTATCCTTCCTACCACCTGAAAAGTTAGTTCGGAATGTGCCTCCCCATCAACAATAGCAGCTCCATGGCCAGCAGTACTAAGCGGATGGAGATGAGACTTCTGCCTCACAATCCGGAAGGAATGGCCACAATCTGATTGGTTGGCAGGTCTCTTTTCTCTGCAACTCCAGCAGTAGTAATGGTCAAATTTACGAATACAAGCTGCCACCAAAAGCCAAGTCCCCAATAAGGTATTCAAAAGACCAGTTTATAGCAGTGCCTCTCAGCTGGGAGGGGAGATGAGATCTCTGGAGAGGACACCGTTTGCAGAGAAGAGGTCTATGTGTTAATAAAGAGGCCAGGGGAAGGGTGGACCACTTGGGGAAGAACTGGCCAGGGGAGTAGCTGATAGGAGCTGGTCAATACTTTTTATTTGTTTATAATGTATGGGCATCATAGGCAAGGCCAATTATTATTGCCTATTTGTAACTGCCTTTGAGAAAGTGCTGGTTAGGCCTCTTCATGAACCACCACAGGCCTTATGTACACACAGCCACTGTGCCATTAAGGGTGGAGTTTCAGATTGAAGGAACTGAAATAGATTTCCAGCTCAGGGTGCTTGTTTGGTGGTGGGGCAGGGTCATTATATTTGCATATCTTATTTTTCTGATCATGCTGATTTCTTTCCTTCTAGTCAGTAGAGATTGCAGGTTGGGAGGTGCTGGTGAATGAGAATTAGTGAATTGCTACAGTGAATTTTATAGATGAAGCACGTTGCTGCTATATATACCAGCGATGCAGAAAGAGAATGTTTACGTCCTGGATGGTGCTCAGTTTCTTGAGCATTGTTGCAGGCACACCCTTTCAAGCAACTGGAAAAGACTCCATCACACTCCTGACTTGCGCGTTGTGGCTGGATTTGGGGAATCACGAGATGACACACTCAGCATAAACTTTTCAGCCTCTGACCTGCTCTTGTAATCAAAGCATTTATTGCAGCTGATCCAGTTAACATTTTGGTCAATGCTCACTCCAGGGTGTTTATAGTGGGGGATTCCACGAAGGTAATCTAATTATATATCCTGCAGGAGAGGCCAACATGTGCTCAAGTACTTGTTGCCTGTGCCATGGTTGGTGCTGAGTATGTGGATGAATTGATGAAAAAAATCCATGTTGATGGAGAGTACCAGCTTCAAGTGTAGGAATCATTTAATTGTATTTATATTGAGCCCATCACAAGCTTACATCCGCTTCTAAAGTACTTTTGGAAGACTAATTACTATTGCAATGGAGGCAAATTCGGCAGGCAACTTTTTGCAACCTTGCAATACAATTAATCAAAAACTATACTGAACAACTTCATTAATATTAGCATCCACAAAGGGAGGAACAAAAATGACTTTTGTTTTTAATTTTATACTTAATTAATATTTAGTCAAAATGAGCAATTCAGCCCTCTCTGATCAGTTTATGCACAATGATACCTGGGTGTGTGCAGTGATAATTATGCATTCTCACACATTATGCGTACTAATATACCTACAGAAGGTATATAGTAAAGGTTTATTTATGAAATGGTTGTGTATAAGTTTTCCAATAGAATCTGGATCAACAAATTGACAGCGAAGAACTAGTGAAATATTTTTAAAAACTGACAACGCAGCGATGCACTAAAGGTTGTCTTAGCCAGGCCCAGCCGCCAGTGAAGCTTTTCAATGCCTGGTTGGGCTGAAGTAACATAAATTAGCGTTAATCGTGCTCTCGATGGAGTGGACGTGTTGCATATAGGCGTCCTTTGCTTTTGCTCTGTGTCTGTGTGTGTGTGTGTCTGTGGAAGAGAGAGAGAGAGAGAGATGCGACAAGGGAAGGCGCGGCAGGGATTACAAATAGGCTTGGTGCGCAGTTTCGGCTCCAGCCACTTGCAATCCATTCAGTCCCAGCAAGCAAACCGGCAGTAGGAGACAGCAACTCCTGATAACACAACAGCCCTCCCAGGGGGGAAAACACACACACACACACATACACACACAGGTACGTGTTTTACCCGCTCGTTCTCTGTTGAATTCGCGTCTATTTTTTTTATTTTGCAGAAGTCGATAAAGCCGTATTTCACAAATGTTAATCTGTATATTGGATTTTTTTGTGAGGAATGAGAGACTTAAAAAAACATGATTCATTTTACAGGGTCCCTCACTGTAAATGATTGAGCCAATATCCCGATGGGGTGGATATGATAGATGCCTTTAATGGGAATGGTGCCCGGATAGGGCCGGACATGCTATCGCTAAATGGTTCTTTTTTTCTCCCCTCCACTCCCCCCACCACATACATCTGTTAATTCACAGCTAGGAGCTCGGCTAGGGTGAGTGGGGGGGCCGAATGTTTTTATTTGCTGTATGATTTTTAAGTGCCCCCCTTCCATCATGATACTTCGACACCGTGGTTGAATCTATTCCCAGAGACCTACTGACGGGATCTATGGCGAACTACAGCCATGCACCTACTGGGAGCAGCGAGAACCTTTTGGAAAATGTGTCTCCTCTGGCGACATTCTTCAAGCTGACATCCCTGGGTTTCACCATCGGGGTCGGCGTGTTGGGAAACCTACTCATCTCCTTCCTCCTGATCAAAGACAAAACCCTCCACCGGGCTCCCTATTACTTCTTGCTGGACCTCTGCTCCTCGGATATCATCCGCTCGGCGGTTTGCTTCCCGTTCGTCTTTCTCTCGGTGAAGAACGGTTCGTCCTGGCCCTACGGCTCGCTGAGCTGCAAAGTGGTCGCCTTCGTCGGCGTGCTGTCCTGCTTCCACGCCGTCTTCATGCTCTTCTGTGTGAGCGTGACCCGCTACATCGCCATCGCCCACCACCGCTTTTACTCCAAGAGACTGACTTTCTGGACGTGCCTGGCGGTCATCTGCATGGTGTGGACCCTGTCGGTGGCCATGGCTTTCCCGCCGGTCTTCGACGTGGGCACCTACACCTTCATCCGGGAGGAGGAGCAGTGCATCTTCGAGCACAGGTACTTCAAAGTGAACGACTCGCTGGGCTTCATGCTCATGTTCGCGGTGATCGTTCTGGCCACGCACATTGTCTACCTGAAGCTGATCTTCTTCGTCTACGACCGGCGTAAAATGAAGCCCGTCCAGCTGGTGCCTGCCGTCAGCCAGAACTGGACTTTTCACGGACCCGGGGCCACTGGGCAGGCGGCGGCCAACTGGATCGCTGGCTTCGGCCGGGGACCTACTCCTCCTACACTGCTGGGCATCAGGCAAAACCCCCAGGGCCAGGGCATGAGGAGGAGGCTGCTGGTCATGGACGAGTTCAAAACCGAGAAGAGAATAGGCAGGATGTTCTACCTGATCACCTTCTTCTTCGTGGCCCTCTGGTGCCCATACCTGGTCGCATGTTACTGGCGTGTCTTTGTGAAGGGCCCCGCTGTTCCCCGGGGTTACCTGACCGCTGCGGTCTGGATGACTTTTGCCCAGGCTGGGGTCAACCCTTTCATCTGCATCTTCTCCAACCGGGAACTAAGACGTTGTTTCAGCACCAACATCCTTTATTGTCGAAAATCTAGGTTACCGCGGGAACCTTACTGCGTTATATGACTATTTGTGTCTGTTTATGTCTGAGATTTAATCGATGGAAATTCTACCAAGCAACAGATGAAACAGCAGTTGTGGGCTGCAACGGTGGACTGCCCTCTGATGTTCACCAAGCGATGCATCAAGCCTTGGCAGAATGGTCCTTAATTTAGTTCTGCTGCTGTTGTCTTAATGATGAAGGTGTTTTCAATACAATTTGAAAAGAATACTATTACCGTAAAGTCTGCACATTATCTTACGTTTGGCTTTGTTTCTGAAGTAACCAATGCAGAAATCATAGACTACAACCTTAGAACATATATTGAGAGCATTAGACTCCTTTTGTATTTTTTAAAACAAAATCTTTTGAATCAATTAATTAAGATCTGACTGGAGAGATTTACAATTTTTTTGAGTTAATCTAAGGTGACAGAATACACACATCAATTGACTGTTGGAAATGCATGAAAGAGTTAGCATTTGAATATGTACAAATTAGTCCCTTCAACTTTCCTTTAAGCCCCACAACTTGGTTCTGGTTGATTCACATTAGGCCTCGGTGTCTTCACCATTAATAAATGTTTATTTCTGTTGCCCAATCACATTTCTACAGAACTGCACACAATGGATGTCTGTTCCTGTGTTAGTAGACTGCTTTCTTGCTCAGAACAGAACAAGTTAGTATCAGACCTTTCAAAATGTGTGAAATGTTTATTCTGTGGGTCATATTGTTTACAATATTTTTGTTTACTTATGTCTTTCATATCCTGACTGTGAGTTTCTTGTCCTTTTTGTAATCATTTCCTGTGATACCTAAAAATGTGACATGATGTGAGTGGTTTCCTTACTGCTAGGAGCTTGAGGTATGTACAAAATGAAATACATCTACATCTGGCAAAAAAGTTGTATGGGATTTCATTTTGGATATAAAATGTGTATCGCAGTACAATTCCCAATTTACATAAGTTCAATTGTGCTTTCTTGAAATTGAAAATAATTATTTTTAGAAGTCCAAGTATGCACTGAATTTCAACATGGATACTTTGTAATTAGGCTAAAAGGTTAACATCTGATGTAATAAATTGACACTTGGGAAGCATAAGATTGATTGAAGGCATAATACCAAAGAATCCCTGTGTACTTGATTGTTATTAATGTTTAAATTAAGTAACATTCTTTGTATGTGTCTTGTGGGTTAATGTAAAATAATTTAACATTGCAAAATCAGAGACAAAAATGTAATGTGGCTTATGGGTATTGTGTGTGTAATAACAATAGTGAAACGAATTGAACCTGAAACATATTAATTACAGAGCCATATAATTCATGACCTTTGACCTTTTATAAGAGAATTTTGAAAAATTCTGTTGCCAGTTTGAATTGTCTTTATTCCTCCACGTCATATTTGTTTCATTTAACCTTAATTTACCCTCAGCTTGCTCTCCTTGAGATTTTAGCATTTTCATCCCCACTCTCATTTCTATTATTTGTTCATTTTCTCATGTCATTTATGCATTTGGTTTCTTTCTTTAGTTTTCTTTTCGAAAACTTGCCTCTTTTTGAATCTGTTTTTCATTCTGCTAATTCTTTCTTCACCAATTTTCTGCTCAAGGCTGTATTTTCTAGTTCAAACATTTTATTCTTCACAATATTTTTAAGTGTTGTATTTCCATTTGCTGTTATCACAGTTGGCCTTTGCTATTTTCAATACTTTTCTATAGCACTATAAAATTAAAGTGATATGCCAAGTACCTTAATTCTTCATATTATTTACAAGATTAGTTTTCAGGAAGTAACAGTTGTTCACAATGACTAAAGTCTCCAATCAATACCAAGAATTGCACCAAAATTAACAATATTTTAGTAGCTGTAATTGAAACACATTGATTTTATAACATTTCTTTAATTTTTAGAAACTTAACAGTGGTTCAAGTGTAATCATATATTAGGTATCATTTACATGATTAAAATTAGCTAATGGAAGAATAGAATCCAGCCCCAGTCTCAGCTGCACCTAACTTGCTTCTTACAAGGTTGTGAGTTGCTTATCTCAGGTAGGTTATCACAGCACCAAAGAAGCAAAGCACTGACCTGACAGGAGTGACAACACCTCACATACTGCCAAATCTTCTGTTTATGGTCAAAACTAATTTATTAAGACTAAACATAAGTCAAATTCATGAAGATTTAAGTCTCAGGAAGCAGCCCTTGTGTAAAGAAGATGTAGCAAATAACCTCTGGATAATTTTCTCTCTTTTTTGTTAATAAAACTAAATAATGGTCAAAGGCTCTGAATTAGGTTTGTTTTTAGTTAATGTTGAGTTTCACAGTTTAAGTATCAAACCTATTCAGTGATCTCTGTGTACTTAAGTTAGATACCTGAGTGTTGATAGCATTAAATATATGATGGACTAACACAATAAAGTTGAAGAAAGCATTCATTTTATCTTCCTTTGGTACATATGTAATTGATTTCAGAATTTTGCTACAGATGCTGAGGGAATCTGTAATGTTGATTTAACCCACTTTTTGGTCCTGTTTTGAAATCTGTGGAAGTGAGTTGTTTTTGAGTAAGCAAAAATCAGGCCCCTAGAATGGAAAAATGTAACAGAATGAAATGCGTTCATTTACGTTTTGTTTCTGGCTTCATTCATTTGCAATTTGAATCGCTCACCTATCCGACACCAAGCCTTCGCAATTTTTCATTCTGTTGCAGTTGTGTTGCAGTTAGTAGAGCTAAACTAATGTTTGATTCAGAACAGTATTGGTGTTTGATTCCCATGCATCTGATGTTCCTTTCTGGAAGTCCAGGACACAAAGCAGATTTGGAGATTTCGCTCCTAAATCCATAAAATATCATGACAAGTTGTAATGAGGCTGATTGTATGTTTTAAAAGAATATATATATATTGTGATTAATGTATGTTTTACTGATTTTATGATATGAATGATTTCAATTAATTATCAACAGATGGTTTGCACT
Organism: Stegostoma tigrinum; assembly: GCF_030684315.1. Lineage (NCBI taxonomy): Eukaryota > Metazoa > Chordata > Chondrichthyes > Orectolobiformes > Stegostomatidae > Stegostoma > Stegostoma tigrinum. The sequence goes on along the minus strand of NC_081371.1, from coordinate 31,869,891 downwards.
ATTCCTTTGTGAAAACATTTCACTGCTGTAATTTCCTGTTTTGAAACATTTCAATCACCATGATTTGACAAATTACATTGTTTCATTTTTGGCTGTTTGGCAGAATACACCTTTCTCTTATCACAAGACATTGCACTGAAAACTGCTGCTGTTAGATTATCCATTACCACTGCCATTAGGCATTTACTTACATTTGCAAATTATTCATTAAACAATGCAAACTTGCTATACTATAAAACCTACTGGACAACAAGCATTGTGAATATTTGTTTAAATTTTATGTTTTATGATAATATGGTGCCACTGACATATATGCTGTACATGAGCTGTAAAAATGGAAGTGTATTTTAACACTTCTATTTACTTTGAGATATAAATTATGTGTGAAGATGTTCCCTTCATGGGTTTGGAGGCTTTTTTTGTGTGAGAATTGAGCCTATGCAACTTTCCTGGCGAGCTACTTGAGTCATGTAATATTTAGAGAATCATAAGCAAAAAGCAACTCCAATAAGAGGTAAATTATATCCATCACGACAGACAGCTAGTTCATTCAATAAAAGAAAAATGAGTTTGAATGTTGGAGATGGGGTTCAAGTTCAATATCCCCTGAGATTTCAACACTTTATAACTGAAGCTATAGTGGCCTTTATATCTACCGCTAAACAATTGACACATAATTTTAAATTGTGGTAAGTTAGTATTCAGTATCTCCTTTCATTGTGTTTAAACTGGGAGAGTATCTCTTTCTAAAGTAATCTTATTCGGCTCCCCCAAAACTCCAAAGCAAATGGATGTGCTGTCTAACCAAGAACTAAACACCATATATACATACCTGATCTGTCTTTTTTTTCCTTGCTACTGCTGAATTTCTTTTTGCTTCAGTAACTTGAGACTTAATTGTCAAAAGCTGCCTTCCTAAATTTTGACCTAATCCTGATAATAGATTAAGCCACTTCAAAACCCCAAATCCTTGCATCCTGTCCCTGACACAGAGCAGATTTACCAGAATGCTGCCTGGGCTGGAGGGTCTGAGCTACGAGACATGATAGGATAGGCTGATGTTGTTTTTCTTGGAGAGACAAAGGTTGATAAAGATGTTTGAGGTTATGACATGTGGATCAAAAGGCACTTCTTCTATTAGAAGAACAGTCAATTACCAGGGAATATTGATTTAAGGTTAGAGGTTTACAGGGAGGTGATGACGTAGTGGTAATATGACTAGATTACTAACCCAGAGACCGAATGAATGTTCTGCTGACCCGTGTTTGAATTCTGCATGGCAAATGGTGGAATCTGAATTCAGTAAAAATCCTGATTTGGGGGTGCACATGTTGGACTGGGTTGGACAAAGTCAGAAGTCACATGGAACCAGATTAGAGTAACAGGTTCATTTGGAATCACAAACTTACAGAGTGCAGCCCTTCCATCAAGTGAAACGTGACTTAATCTGATGAAGGGAGCTGCGCTCTGCAAGCTTGTGATTTTAAATAAACCAGTTGGACTATAACCTGGTGTTTTGTGACTTCTGACGATAAAAATCTGGAATGAAGAGTGTAATGATGACCATGAATCCATTGTTGTTTGTTGTAAAGCCCCATCTGGTTCAGTAATGTTGTTTGGGGAAAGAAATTGCCATCCCTACCTGGTCTGGTCTACATGTGGGACCAGACCCGCAGCAATGTGGATGACTCTTAAACTACCTTCTGGGCAATTAGGGATGGGCAATAAATGCTAGCCTAGCCAGTAGTGGCCTCATCCTGTGAATGAATGAGAAAAAGATAGAAGGCTAAGTGGAAAGTTACGGAGAATCTTTTTTTTAACTCAGAGTACGGTGGGAGTCTGAAATTCATTATATGAAAGGATGGTGGAGTCAGAAACCTGTAAAATGTAAGCAATTTTTAGATATCCACTTGTGCTGCCATAGTTTCCAGGGCCATATGGCACAAACTGGAAAATAAGATTCATGTAGTCAGATTTTTGATGACCAGTTTAGGCATGATGAGCTGAACAGCTTCTTCTGTAGTGTAAATGCTTATGAGTCTGTATTTTACATTGGCAGTTTCATTTTTCACTTCATTTCATTGCTTTCCTTAATTTTCATTGACTCCTCCTTTGCAAAATCGCCCAATGATCCAGTGGTTGACCAGACTGGGGAAACTTCTGTTCATCTTCTCTCTCACCCATCTGCTCCATCCATCCCACTGACCAATCCCCACCACGCCCAAACTGCATGTGCCTACCGCCATCCCACCTACCTTCCTCAGCCCCGCCCCTTTGCTTTATTATTTTCCCAGCTGTTTTCCCCCTCCCCATTTCTGAAGAAGGGTCCCAATCCGAAACCTCAACGTTCCTGCTGCTCTGATGCTGCCTGACCTGTGTTCCTCCAGCTCCACACTGTTGTCTCTGATTCCAGCATTTTCAGTTCTTGCTTTCTCCCGCATGCACTTCTGTTTGCTACACTTTATGAAGGACTTGAAAGTTCTTAGTAAAGTGTGGGGATTTACCAGAGTTTTTCCATGGATAAGAAATTCTGTCGTCAAGATTAGCTTAGAGATAGTAGTGTAACTTGTCTTGAGCACAAGAAGTTAGGGATGATTTGATAGAAATATACAAGATTGTGACAAATTCGCATAAGATAGAAAAATCTAGGCTCTTCACATTAGCTGATAGTACATGGAAAAAAGGACACAGATTTATGGTTTTAGGCAAGAGAAGCAGAGCGAAAGTGAGGAAGAACTTTGTGTGTAGCTAATGAAGTGAAGGCGACCAGTGACTTCAAAAGGAAATTGGATGGGCATTTGAAGGACAGAAACTAGCACAGTTATAGGAATATAACAGAGCAATGGACTGATTGGGTTGTTCTAGAGAGTATCAGAATAGCATGTGAACTGAATGATGTCCTTTTGCACCATTTTAGGTTTATATGGTTCCGTGACTTGATTTCTTGACTTCAATGTACCATGCATCAGTATCTACCCCTTTGTGTGCCCCTGCCCAGCCCCTCATTTTTTTCCGACTTGGTGCTAGGGTGTCAATTATTGAGATCCGAGCTTCTGCAACTCAATTACCCAAACTCTATGTCTTGCAACTCCCTTCTTCATCTTTAAACACCTTGCCAGATCAGTATTTTAAATTTCAATCTGGGTCAGTTATCGTAATTAGCCAACTTTTATTCTAACAGTCTGTATTCACATACGTAGAATGCTTTGGGTCTATGAATTCATAAAAGAAATTATAAAATGCACTTTTTTGTCTTAAGTATCTTTAAATTTTAGATAAAAGTATTAAGACTTATAAAACTAATGTGGTAGTTAAGACCCACAGCAGCCATGATCTAATTAAAAGACAAACTCAAAAGTGATGAGTGACCTGCTTTTGTTCCTATATTTCTGTGCCTCCTTATCTTGAGAGAAATAACCCAAGTTTGCCTGGATGTCAGAATTAAGTAAATTTATTGCAGGTATAATTTTAGTGATTCATTGCTATGCTTTCTCCAAAACTCAAAAATGAGTCACTTAAAAAATGGACACGGTATTCCAGTTTAGGTCTCACTGAAGTTTTGTGCAATAATGGTAGTATTTGCATATTTCATATCTTATAAGATCTATTCCGGTTTCCTGGTGCATTTGATATCTGTAGGTAAGATTTTATCAACATCTGGACCTTTAAAATCGTTTTTGAACTAGCAAAACACTTAATTTGCATTTTGACCTTAATTCCCATTCTGTGAACTAATGTACTACCTTGTGCTTTATGTCAAATTGTTTCTGTTTTTTTGGCCATTCTGCTAATTTACGTACATTTGAAATTTTTCCAAATCACCATACTCTTAACCTGTTAGCTTCTGCCGTTGCTTCATATTATATCTAGCAACGAACTTGACTTGCAACAATGTGGAGAAAGTGACCATTTATTGGAGAAAGGGGGTAATATGATGTATTTAGATGTTTGATCAAAATATGAATGGGAGAATTTAACTGTTGCCATCAGTTCACTTAGTAGTTATGGGAGGGTTGTTCTGTTAACAATTACATGGCCTAGCTTGTGTTTTTGTTGAATGCAGCCATTATTAATAAACTGAAATAAATTTGATCTTGATTGATTCCATAATTGTGAAATATAGATAGTTAATATTGTCATTGGTACTCATGCAGGTCAGTAGTGACACTGTCTGTCCAACTCCCTGGGCTACCAAATTACTTTCACTGACATACTAATAACCAAGCATTTAAACTGACTGAAAACTCAACGCCTAAATCATTCTATAACTGACAAGATATATGTTGTAGAAATAAAAAGGCTAATGTGGTACTTTGGATTATGCACAATTTGAACCTGGATAGAAAAACCTGTCAAAATGTTGCTTATGAAATCCATAACCTAACAATGTAACAAGTTGAGTCTTGATCAACAGAAAATTGAATAATCCAGAATGCATAATTCTTTAATTATGATCCACCTGGTATGGGCAGTATGCAGTTGGATGTATCAGATTAATCATCAGTTTCCAACCCAACAAAAAATACTTTCACTAACAACACACTGACCTTTGCTTGCTGCTTGTAGTTTTTAAGTTTTCTAATCAATATTCTTTGAAAGTATCTACTTTCGTATAACTTCTGTTTTTATGTGTTTATTAAATGTTCTCACGTAGGTTGAAAGAGATTTTCAAAATTGATTGCATTTATTTAATTTGTGGTATTCTGAGAATGAACTGAAATATTAGTCTTCTTGATTAAGTGTGATCATAATAAGGCAGCACATTTGAGATCTCATTATTGCACACTACAAAACAATAGAATGTGGAATTGTTTCTCTCCATTCTGCCACTAATGAGTTCACAAGCTTCTTAGTGTTAGAACAGTAGATGCTCCAAAGCAGGGAATTGCCAACCTTCTCAGACAAATAATATACAACTTGGAGGCTCAGAAAATCAAGGGAGACAATAACACAGCTAAGAAACATGAGTATCCACACACTGAAGACTTACCAGGATGTTTCCAGGGCTGGAGGGTTTGAGATATAAAATTAGATTGGAAAGGCTGGGACTATTTTCACTGGAGCATAGGAGGTTGAGGTGTGACCTTATTGATGTTTATAAGATTATGAGGGGCATAGATAAGGTGAATGACAAGAGTCTTCCTTTTTGGGTGCGTATGTTCAAAACTCGGGAGCATATTTTTAAGGTGAGAGGAAAAAGATTTTAAAAGGACATGAGGCAAAACTTTTTTTACGCAGAGAATGGTTCATAAATGGAATTTTTAAAAATTCACATGGGATGAAGACTTCACTAACCAGTCAGCATTTATCGCCCCATCATTAATTGTTCAGAGTCAACCACATTTCTGTGAGTTTGGAGTCATGTGTAGGCCAAACCAGATAAGGATGGCAGTTTCCTTCCCTAAAGGACATTGTAAGTTGTCCTGTGTAGCAAATTGTTATATTGCTAAATGGTTCACAGACTGTGTAACATTATATGACATCCAGAAGAAGTGAAACATGTTCTGCAAATCTGAGTTTTACATTGCTTCTAAACTATATTACTCTTGTTCTGGGGGGAGGGGTCTTTAAAAACTTTCCCCCCCAACAATCAAAATGGTCTCATGGTCATTATTAGTTTCTTAATTCCAGATATTTTATTGAATTCAGATTCCACCATCTGCCATGATAGGATTCAAACCCAGTTCCCCAGAATGTTATTTGGGTCTCTGAATTAACAGTCCAGCGATAACACCAGTAGGGCACAGCTTCCCCATGCATGGACTGAGCTGCCAGAGGAAGTGGTGGATGCAGTTATTTACAACATTTAAAAGACATTTGGATAAATTCATGAATAGGAAAGGTTTGGAGAGGTATGGCCCAAGTGCAGGCAGGTAGGACTAATTTGGAACATAGTTGGTGTGGACTGGTGGGACCGACGGGTCTGTTTCCATGCTGTATGAATCTATGAATAAAGACAATATTGAGAAATTAGACACTTTACAACTTTTAAACCCCACCCCCCCGAACAAGAGTAATATTGTTTAATATTGTTTCACTTCTTGTAAATGTCATATAATGTTACACAGTTTGTGAACCATTTAGCAGTGTGACAGTTTGCTACACAAGACACCTTACAAAATAGCAAATGTGATAAATGGTCAGTTCATTTGTTTTTGGTGATATTGGTTGAAGAAGCGATATTGGCATGGATACCGGGAAAACAAAGTATTCTTGATCAAATGATGCCATTCTCAGTATCTTTGTTTAATGTCTAATCCGAGAGACAGCATTCCCTTCAGTCTGAGGTGTTACACTAACGTGTTAGTATCAGTTTACATGCTGCGAACCAGAATGCGAGCTTGAGCCTGCAAGTATCTGACTATAGCACCACAGAGAGAAATGTGTTACTTCTTCACCAAATTAACACTTTAAAAACATCCTTTGTTGTGTCTTAGCAGTGTGCTTTCATAGCAATGTCTAAATACCTTATTTTGCAAATGGCACATAAATTTAGACTACAGTAAAATGAAATAATTGAGATGAAAATTTGGACCAAAGCCAATATTAGTGTCTGCTTAAGATCATTCAAATTCAAAGCCAAATTTTACATGTTAAATCAACAATATAATAAAATAAAAGATTTCTGAACATGCTACGTAGCATCAGTAAAATCACTGAGGATGAGATTGTAGACTGCTTCTAACTATGCTCAGGGTATGGCTAATTGAATTGTGTATTGTAAATTAGATTATTACATAACCACAAAACCAAGTTCCCTTTCTCCAATAAAATAACATTGCTTTGAAGTCACCTTGGTAAGCAGTATTGCATATTTTGCAAATTTACCAAAAGCAGCTTGGCTTAAACTGATTATATTTATTTAAGAAATGCAGCCTGTTTTCTAACACAGTCATGCAGTTGTGTGATAGCTAATTACTAGTTAATACTTTGGGTTTGCTTCTGTCCAAATCTTTAAAATCAAATCCAGACAGAATTGGGTCCACGTACAATACAATATGAATTCTAAAAATGTGCACGACCAGTCTGTGAATAGGATGCAAAACTCTCAAAATTCACCGGACATTACATCCTTATTCAGAGCTGGAACTCTCTGACAAATGGTCTTCTAGAAGCAAATAGACCAATACAGGATAAGTAAACTCGCCCTACACTAAAATCCAATGGGTGAACAGCCCAGGCCAGCACCAATAGAAATCTGATAATAAACTATTTATTGGTCCTCTTCTTTGAAGAACATAATACCAGTAAAGAACCCACAGCAATTTGCAAAAGGAGGAAAAACATTTTGAATAAACTAATTTCTTATTTTAATACAAATCTATGTTTTTATTTTAAATTCAATGCATCTTTTCAAAAACTAAACAAAAATGAAATGGAACTCATGGAAAATTTTAAGTAGAAACCTGCTGCACATTGAGAAGTTGCATTTCAAATCTGAAACTGCTTGACACTGCACAGTTATCTTCATGAAAGATTTGGTGCTCCCCAATATATTCATAGCCAGAAGCATTTGCAGTAGTGATTGCAACAGTTTCAGTCATGCTGCTGTTGTTGAAGTACCCCTGATTGAAATGTTATCATTTTTATTTTTCTTCTTTGTGGAGTCTTACCTACACACAGCATGCAGTATGATGATATCATTGCAGAATTGCAGGATCATAGTGGTAATAAAATCATCTTTATATAGGAAAAACATTATTATATAATAAAACAAAGGAGGTGAATTGAAGAATGCTCTTTCACCAGAAAGATTTATTTAGAATTCTGAGTATTATTTATTGTATGCATTTTGAAATATTGTGCAGCCTGTTTGCACTGTAAATGGATAAAATAAACTGATGGGAGGTCCAGGTTTTTTGGTCAGGAAAATGTTGTTCACAAAGATCTGAGATTGGTGGATGAAAATTGGTTGACATCAACAATTGAAAACAGGCTCATAGTGAATCAGCAGCTGATTATTTACAGTGTCACATTTTCTTTCCACTAATGTACAGGATAGTAGTTCAAATTTCTGGAATCCCATTTCCAAGTTTCACTTTTGCCTTGTTCAGTGTGAAATTAAAACAAAATGTTGGGAATCTTTTCAACATTAATGAAAATTAAAAACTGACATGGTGAAAACAGCTGCCGGATCACACTGAGCTGATTTTGTACTGTGAAGAACATTCATTTCATGCCCCTCCTTCCAAATGTGATTTCTACGACATGGTTTTACTTTCTCAAACTTAATATGAATCTGACATCACCTGTAGGGAATCCCTGACATCCAGCAGCAGTGGCTGTAATTAAGGAGGGTTATCAGCCAAACACTTGGAAGAATTTTCACAGGCAGCAATCCAAGAAGTAAAAAGGATAATGACAATACAGTGTGGAGCTGGAGGAACATTGCAGGTCAGGTAACAACAGAAGAGCAGGAAAGTTGACATTTTGAGTCGGGACCCTTCATCAGGACTACGAAGGGGGTAAGGGAGCTGGGAAATAAATAGAGGGAAGAGGGGTGGGGAAAAGTAGGTGGGATGGTGAGAGGTGGATGCAAGTCAGGAGTGATGGGGATTGGCCAGTGGGATGCATGGGGCTGATAGGGAAGAAGATGGACAGGTTGTGTCAGGTCAGGGAGGTGGGGATGAGAGGGAGGTTTGGGTGTGGAATGAGGGTGGGATTGGGGAGATTTTAAAACTGGTGAATTTTATGTTGAGGCCATTGGGCTGTAGACTCCAGAGGCAGAATATGAGAGAGTCATGGAGTAAGTGGTCTTACAAAAGGCAGATAGGGCTGGCGAGGGAAATATCTCTTTGGTTGTGAGGTCGGTTTGTAGGTGGCAGAAGTAGCGGAGAATGATGCACTGGATGTGGAGGTTGGTGGAGTGGTATGTGAGGACCCCAGGGGGACTCTGTCCTTATTTTTGTTGTGGGGAGGGGCTTTGAGGGCAGAAGCACTGGAAATGCAAGAGATGAGGGCATGTTTGTTGAAGACGTGTTTGATCACCAGATCTGACAAGTCGTGGTCTGTGAAATAGGAGGAAATCTGGGATGCCCAGGAGTGAAATGCTCCATCTTGGGAGCAGATGCGATGAAGATGGAGGAATTGGAAGTAAAGGATCACATTCTTGCAGGAGGGTGGGTGAGAGGAGGTGTAGTCCAGGTAGCAGTCGGAGTCAGAGGGTTTGAAATAGATGTCGGTGTTGAGGTAGTCACCAGAGATGGAGACAGAGAGGAACGGGAAGGAGAAGGAGGTATCAGAGATGGTTCAGGTGAATTTGAGGTTGGGGTGAAAGTTTTTAGTAAAGTTGATGAACTGTTCAAGCAACCCATGGGAGCATGAGGCATCAACATAGTGGAGATAGAGGTGAGGGATGCTACCAATGTAACAGCGGAAAAGGGATAATTCCACATGTCCTATAAAGAGGCAGCCATAGCTCAGACCCATACAAGTGTCTGTATGTCTCCGAGTAAAAAGATAAATGTTCCTTCAATGTACATTTCCAGAGAACAGCACCAGACCACAAGGGAGCTCCTCTGCTTAGGCCCAGATAAATAGAGATAAAAGGCCCAGTGCCTTCACCTCCACTCAGGAGCTGAATAAGTTTGAAAAAATAAGTGAAATCTCAAGAAAAACCATAAGTTGATTGGTTGATGAAAAACAGCTGCTCTGGTGAGTCCATGTGTAGTTGAAAATTAAAAACATGCATCCTTTTTTAAAAGTGTCTGCTTTGGTTAAGAAACTCAAGCGAAAGGGAAATTAAAATTGTTAAGGTAAGTAAAATAAAGTGATATAAATAAATAAAGTAAAACTGAGTCAACACAAGTGAAGTAAATTTATGACATGGCAGGGCGACACGGCCATATAGAATTTGTGTTCTGTAGCATGTGGGAAGTTGAGGATACTACCAGTTACCTAGACAACTGAATGTGTAAGATGTGTCACCAGCTGCTGTTTCAGAGCTTGATCAGCAACTAGAGTCACTGTGGTGCATCAGTGAGGCTGAGAGTTATGAATTTAGGAGATTCATAAAGGTGATCACACTCCATTGTAGGAGCATGGAAGGATGAAGGGAAAGGGTGGCCACCAGGCAGGTCAAGACAACCAGTTTAGGTGTTTTCATTATAGAATCCCTACAGTGTGGAAACAGGCCCATCGGCCCAACAAGTCCACACCAACCGTCAGAGCACCCATCCAGACCCATCTTCGTATAACCCACTTAAACTAGTATTCCCTGAACACTACGGACAATTTAGCATGATCAATCCTCCTAGCCTGCACATCTTTGAACTGTGGGAGGAAACCAGAGTACCCAGAAAAAATCCACGCAGACACAGGGAGAATGGGCGACTGTCTGGAGTTTGCACAAAGGTGGAATTGAGCCCAGGTCCCTGGCGCGGTGAGGCAGCAGTGCTAACAACTGAGCCAAGGTACCACCTGAGTTTCCTGAGGTTGCACTCACCAGTCAGCTTTATAATAGGATATTAGTTGTTTAGAAGAGTGCTGTCAGAATTGTAGTAATTGTAGTTAGGTCAACCAGGTTGACCTCATAGAATATGAGCTCCTCGATTGGGTCAGTTAATCTGGTCCAATCAGGGAACCCTAGCTGACAGATATAAACAGGCATGTTAGAGGTTGTGTTTACTGTCAGAGCTGGCTGTGAGGAAGCTGGATCATTGTCAAGGACTGTCCACGTGTCAATAAAGGGTGACTTGGTGATGGTATACCGGCCTCTGTGGAGTTATTTCAGAACCAAGTTTGTCGTATTCTTGGTGACTCAGCTGAACAACAGGTGAAGAAGAAGAGTAGAAGACCAATAGTAATAGTGAATAAAAACCAAAAGAACTGTGGACGCTGTAAATCATAAACAAAAACAGAAGTTTCTGGAAAAGCTCAGCAGGTCTGCCAGCATCTGTGAAGAAAATCAGAGTTAACGTTTGGATCCAGTTTCCCTTACTCAGAACTGATGGTAGCTAGGAAAATGGTGGTTTATATGCAGAAGATAGAGTGGAGGGAGGGGCTAAGGAGTAAACAATAGGTGGGGATTGAACCCAGAGAGAGAAGAGAGCAGTTGGATAGACAAAGGACTAGATTATGATCTGGCTAGGAAGGTGAATAGCTCTTAATGGACACTGTTAATGGCTCACAATAGGCAGTCTGTAATGGCAGACTATGAGATAGCAAGACCTGATGTGGGGAGTTGGGGTCTAGGACATGGGAGAGCTCAGGCCCTAAAATTTTTGAACATAGATATTGAGTCCCGAGGGCTGCAGGGTCCCCAAGCGGAAAATGAGGTATTGTTCTTCCAGCTTGCACTGAGCTTCACTGGAACACTGCAACTGGTCTGAGACAGGGATGTTAGCCAGGGAATGGTGGGTGCGTTAAAGTGGCAGGCAACTGGAAGCTCAGTGTCATTTTTACAGGTGGTCACAGTCATCACTCCATTTTCCTAGTGCAGAGGAGATCCCGTTGTGAGCAGTGAATGCAGTAGCCGAGATACTTTTTTGTCTGTCCTACTGCTCTTTCTCTTTGGGCTCTATCCCCACCTATTGTTTACTCCTTACCCTCTCCCCCACCCTATCTTCCGCATTCAGACTGACATTTTCCTAGCTATCATTGACCCCAAAGGGTTAATGGACCCAAAACGTTCATACTGATTTCTCTTCACAGATGGTGCCAGACCTGCTGAGCTTTTCCAGCAACTTTTGTTTTTGAATACCAATCAAAGATTTGTTATTCAGAGGAACAGATGGGTGTTTCAGTGGCTGTAGGCATGAATCAAGGAATTTATGTTGCCTTGCAAATGCCAGGGTCTAAAATATTGTGCATTGGCTGTAGGACATTCTTCTGGGGAGACTGACATGGCGAGCTCATGGTCCATATTGGTAAAAATAATTAAGGCAGGAAAAATGATAAGGTCCTAAAAGCAGACTTCTGAAAACTTTGAAGGAGATTGAAAATCATTACCTCAAAAGCAATAATCTCAGGATTACTCTTAGTCCTGTATGCTAGTGAGCAGAGAAATAGGAGAACTGGAAGATTGAAATCATGGGCTGAAGAAGTGGCATAAAAGAGAAGACATCAAGTTTTTCAAGCATTGAGATTGATTCTGGAACATTGGTTCTTGCATTAGATGGATGGATAGCACGTTATCAGGACTGGACTGACATCTTTCCAGGGATGTCAAGAGAGAGTTTAAAGATAATCAGGGGATGTGAACCTAAGATGGAGCTCAATTTCTGTTAATCAAGTAGAAAAACAGTTCGCAAAAATAATAAATGGACAAAGCAAAGGCAAGTATCAAGTAAGATCAGAACAGAATAATATTAAAAGAACTGGATTAAGAGTATTATATATGACTGTATGTAGCATTCATAAAATTATTATTGATTTAATTGTACAAATTAAAGTAAATGGTGTGATTTAATTCCTTTTATGGAGATGTGGTACAGAGTGACCAAGATTGGGAACTGAAATCCAAAGACACTGACACCTCGGAGGGATTGCTTTCTTAATGAGGGACGAGTTCAGTACATTGACAGGAGAGGATCTTAGATCGAAGAATCAAGATGAAGAATTTGTTTAGGTGTAGCAATGAAACAGCAAAGGACAACAAATATTGATTACAGTTGTTTATAGGCCATAAAACTAGTTGTAATTGTGTGCATGCCATAAATGATTATAAATACATGTAGTGCGGGTAATACAGTATTAATGGGATATTCAGCACTTGTTTTGTTAATCGTGAATTTCTGGAGTACGGATGAAGTATATTTTGGAGCAATGCATTGAGGAGCCAATGAGGGATCGGCTAATTTTGGATTTAGTGTGTAATGAGGAAGGGCTAATTAATAGCCTTGTTGCAAATGGGGCTTTTGAGAAATATTAACTATAATGATAACATTTTGCAATATGTTTGAATGCAATATGGGTTCATTCTGAAATGTGTCTGAAATCTGAACAAAACAGTGAAAGAATGAGGAGTAAGCTGGTTATGGAAGATTGGGAAAATGCACTAAAAATTGGATGGCTGAAAGGCAATGTCTGTTACTGAAAAGGACTACATGGTCTATAACAGGTAAAAGACCATAGAATGTGGGAGCAGAATTAGGCTGTTCAGCCCATCAACATTGCTCCATCATTCAATGAAATCATGGCTAATTTAATTCTAAATCCCTCTTCCCTCGTGTATTTAAAGGAACAGATATATATTTCTGTGGTTATAGATATAGCTCCGAGATACCAGAGTCAAGGATCTTCTGGAGTTAGAAGAGTCAGAGGTGACTTAATTGAAAATTAGGATCCTTAAATTACATGTCAAGAAGGGTGCCAAAAAGATAATTTGTCTTGTGGAGAATCTAGAACCAGAGGTCTTTAAAGCCATCTGAGAGAATAAATTTCTTCTTATCTCTGCCCTAACAAGTCAACTCCTTATTATGCCCTGTGATCCTAGACTGACTCTCAAAGGAAACAAGCTCTCTGCATATACCCTGTTAAGATCCCTGAGAATCACTGATGAATCAATAAGGTCAACTAAAATTCTTATAACCTTCAATAAGTAAAGGCCCAACCCACTCAACCTCTCCTCATAAGAAAATCCTTCATGCTAGATATCAATCTCTTGAACCTTGCCTGGACTTCCTCCAATGCCAGTATACCTTTCGATAGATCGGGAGACCTATATTCCAGGTGTGGTTGAACTAGTGCCTTGTACAGTTTTAACAACATGGCTGCATTTTTTTAAACTCCATTCTCTTTGAAATAAAGGCCAAAATTCTATTTGCCTTCCTGATACTTGTTGAACTTATATGCCAGTTTTTGTGATTTATGCATGAGGATTCCCAAATCCCTCTATCTTTCTCCGTTTAAATAATTTCAGCTTCCCTATTCTTCCTGCCAAAGTGCACAACATCACATTTCCTTATTTTACATTCCATCTGCTAGGTGTTTGCGGACTCACTTATCCTTTCTATATCCCTCAATGTGTCATTCTGATTATTTGCCTTCCCACTCATTTTTGTGTCATCAACAAACTTGGAGATAGTACATTCAATTCCCTCATCCAAGTCATTATTATATATTATAAATAATTGTGGCCCCAGTGTGATCAGCTAGGGGCAGATTGCCATTCTGAAAATGCCTGCTTTATCCCAACTTTCTGTCTCCTATTAGTTAGACAATCATCTATCCATGCTAACACACTACCTCCATCACCATAGATACTTTTTAAGTATAACAGAAGTTGTTGGAAAAGCTGTGCAGAACTGAGGCAGGGTGACCGGACCCAAAACGTTAACTCTGATTTTTTTCTGCACAGATGCTTCCAGACATGCCGAGCTTTTCCAGCAACTTCTGTTTTTATTCCGGACTTACAACATCCACAGTTCTTTCAGTTTCTACTTATTAAATAAGCTAATATATCATGGCTGCGGGGAATAGTATTTATTCCCCTCACTAAACTGTGTCCTACCACTGCTGCATTCCTATTTCAACCTCTTCTTGTATTGCTCACTGTGCCACATTTATCCTGTCTGCAGTCCCTGATTTCATCCACTCAGCTTTAAGAACTTCTTAACTATTGATCAATTGCGGGAGTCAAGAACCCTCAAATATTATTCTGTAGGTCCTCATATCTGACTGACCTGCAGTTGTACCTTCTGTCATGGATCACATTGTGGATCAAATATTAATTTATATTACACTAGTTTGGGAGTTATTACCACCACCTGGACCAATCTGACCAAGTAAATTTTCCACTTCCTTGGATCCAAAGTTCCTTGAGCTGCAAATACCTAATATAGTTGTGGTCACCTTGAATCAGCTTGGTGTCCAGCAGCTCCCACATGATGCAGCAGCAACTCAACACCCATTGTGCCATTGCTGTCATGTTTTATTTATTTATTTATTTATTTGATTACTCTAGAATCACTGCTTGTTGCACTTTATTGTAATTACTCTTTTATAAGAACACAAGTATCAATCTTGTACTTGGCAAACCATTTTTAATAAATGAGAGAAGAAAAAGAAGAGAGATCTAACACAAACTGAAGATCTTACTTTTATTTTAGAGGCTATAAATAATGGCCAATTTTCCATACCAATCCGTTGCTTTCCCTGCACGTGTAGCATGCTATATTTTCTGATGTCATTCAGCTGCTGGTCTCAATGTAGATAGGTCTCTCAATCTACACCCTTTATCCTTTTCTACTCAACTCCCCACTCTGGAGACTTTAATTCTCATAGTAAACTTTACTTAAAGCATTTCTTTCCCCCTCTACACCAAATTCTCACCTTGAACCAAATTTCCGTATATATTCACTTTGCCTTTGTCTCACTGAGGAGAAATCTCCAGTTGCACTGATCAGGCACCCTCCCTGACCTACATTCATCTGAGGCATAAACAGCCAATGGGAAGATGTATCACGTGGTTAATTAAATAAATTAGAGATTGCATAGAGCAAAGGAAGTGATTTGTAGGGATACTAGAAGTGATAAGCTTGAAGGTTTGGGGAAAAGTAGAATGCAGAAAAGGAAGACCAAGAAACTAATAAAGAATGAGAAAAGAAAAAATTAATGCCAGGTAATGAGAAACATAAAACAGATGGTAAAAGCTTCTTTAGGCATACAAAAGGGAAAGAAAAATACTGTGAGAAATGTGTATGTAATACAGATTAGGACAGGAGAATCATAGGGAACACAAAAATGGTGTAGAAACTAAAGTTATTTTTCATCTGAGTTCATTGAAAAAGTTACAGAAAATCTCCCAAAAATACTGGACAATGAAAAGAATTGTAAACTGAGCAACTGAAACAAATTATCGATATTAGCAGATAAGCAGTACTTGAAAAGTTAACAGGATTTGCAGTTGATAAATCCTCTGAACCAGATGAGCTACAACTTTAGGGATTTGAAAGAGTTGGCTGGAGAGACATTGGATGCAGTGGCAGTTACTTTTCAACATTCTAGAAAGTAATAAATGTAACCTTACTCTTAAAGAAGAGACAAAGAGGAAGAATTGAGAACTACAGATCTATTAGTTTGACATAAATATTGGAAAGACACAATAAAAGATGTGATAGCTTCATATTTAGAAATGAATGGCTAAGACTGGGCAGAGTCAAAATGGGATATCATATTTGACAAACATTTTGGAGTTTTTTTGAGAATCCTATTTGTAACATTGATAAAGGTGAACCAGTGGATGTGATATTTGTAGATTTTCAGAAGGCTTTTGATAAGGTTCCATTTAAGAGGCTAATAAGTAAAATTAGAGCACATGGAACTGGTGGTAATATATCAATGTGGATTGAGAATTGATTGACAGACGGAAGGCAAAGGTTGTGAATCATGCTCAGAGTGATTGGCTCTTTCTAGTGCATGCCACAGAGAGCTGCACAAGATCCACAATTGTTCTTGATCCATAAAAATGATCCACATATGGAGATCAATTGTAAGATTTCGACATTTGCTGATGATTCCAATTGGTTAATAAATATAAGTTATGAACAGGATGTAAGGAGGCTTTAAGAGGACTTAGATAGGCAACGAGAGGGGGTAGAATGTGGGAGATTGATTGATTAGTTATGAAATTATTCAGCTTGGCGTAAAAATAAAACAGAAAAGTAGTGTAGTTCTTAGAGGTTGAGAGGTTCAGTTATCCAAAAGGGACCTGTGAGTCATTATTCATGAGTCACAAAAAAACTAGCATGTAGGCAACCAAACAATTAAGATGACATGTGCTTGTAAACCATCACAGAAAAATTTGAGTAGAGAAGAAAAGATGTCCTTGTGTAATTGGATAGAAGCTTATTGAGACCAAACCCGGGAATATTTTATAGAGCTTTAGTCTCCTTCTTTAAGGAAGGATAAGTTTGATATAGAGAGAATGCAATGGAGGTTCACCAGATAAATCATTGACAGAGCAGGAATGTTGCACAAGGATAATGTGAGGGCACTGTCTTTGTATTCCCTAGAGTTTTGAAGAATAAAAATTACAAAATTCTCCAGGGCATGACAAGGTAGATGTAAGTAAATATTCCCTCATTAGTGAGTCTAGAACCAGAAAACATAATCTCAGGATGTGGGGTAGACTAGTTCAGGTTCAGATCAGGAGAAATTTCTTCACTCTGATGGTAGGGAATCTTACTTATTCTCCACTCAAAAAGGCTGTGAAAGCACAATCATTGAGCATGTAAAGACAGATATCACTCGCATTCTGGAGGCTAATGACATCAAGAGAGATAGTGTGGGAAAGTAGCATTGAGGTGCATGATTAGTCTTGATATAACTAAATGACGGAGCAGGCATGAGGGGCTGAATGGCTAACTTCTGTTTCTGTACTATGTTATCTAAGATCAGTTGAAGGCAATTAAACTGAAACACTAACTCTGTTACAAATAGACCAACTATAATCTTATTGAATGATAAGCTTGATGGGCTGAATGGCCTATTCCTGCTCCTGATTCAAATATTCATTTGTTCCTTTCTTCACAAGTGCTGTCAGACTTCCTGAATTATTCCAGCATTTCTGTTTTATTTCAAACTCTCACATTTAGCAGAGTTTTTATTATCAAGGAAATTAGAAAGCATCTAATATTATTTATTTTTAACCTGTTTACACATGGCTGTAAAGATTGGGATATACAGATGGATTAAGGTAGAGGTTGAAATATTAAAACAAACCTTTAATTTTTTTACTATATTCAAAGCTTTTTAATGGTGCTTTTTAATCACTGGTTAGAAATTTGACATTCCATGAATGTGAAATTAGTTTCCACTGCCAGTGAAGTTTTCCAGCAGTGCAAATTGACTTAATCCACCATTTAAAAATCCAGTTACACCTTATTCACTAAGGTATAGCTTTGTCTTACAACAAAATTAGAGCAGAGAAAGTGGAAATTTGCATCAGTTCAAGACATTTCTAAAGAGTTCGATCAGCAAGGACTTCAACACAGCATTGAGTTGAGGAGCAGAGAATCTGTGATAGTACCTTTTAAATTTCTGTGTGTTTGTGTTGTCAGTTCAAATTGTTATTGATGAGTGCTGTTGTTTTGCCATCATTACAGCCACAAAATTAGGGCTTTCTTGTTGTCATTGCATAAAGGCATTAGAGATTTTTAGAGTAAGCAGCCTATTCTGGAATAATTAAACCAATCAATGCAACCATGTTCAAATGTGCATATAAGTGATGAAATGCTTACCATGATTATTTCACAGTTTCACATCTTGGTGAGTGATAATGTTTGTGCTACTGTAAATTTGGTGGCCATCAATTCTTCAGGGAATAAATCAAGTTTTCAGGTGTGGTGGTCTCTTTTGAATTTATTAAATGCATTTACTTTCACTGACGTTTTCTTCATTTCATGAAATAAGAGTTCAATGAAGGTTGTATACTACCTTTATTCACACAAACTAATCATGCAAATATGATAACTGCAGTACTTTTAACTTTAAGCATTAAGTTCGCTAAAATTTCAGCGTTGAAGACAAAATCCACATTATTCAGTGTTTTAACATGCACCAAATTTTAATACTTAAGTTTCTTATGGTAAGTAAAGAACATTTAGTTACTGCCATGACTTTATCATTGTACCTAATGAAGTGCCACTCATTCATTGGGACCGACAATGGGACAGAGGCTTCCCAGCTCTTGAATAACATGGGGACCATGAAGAGAAATTTGGGAAAATGGTATGAGATGTCCAATGAGAACCTTAATATCAATATCAAAAAGTTGCATCTTCCAACTACAGTGGACATGCGATTTTCATATCACCCTCAGTGCTATCTAACCTCACATCATGAATGTGCAATTTCACATTTCCCCATCCACCAAGAATTCTTAACATGAATGTCAGAATGAATAACTGGTAACTCCAGGTCACTTCTTACTCCACCTGATCTCTGTCTTTGACATATGGCACCAACATCTTTGGGTACAAACTATTGATAGCAGCTGCATGCTCCCCATGTCCATGGGTATTGGCATCTAACACATACCAGCTGCAATTCAGTTATGTAGTTAGACCAACACCAGCAACCAGGTTGTACCAAAGTGATGCTTTGCCACTCTCTTAGCAATCAATCTCTCACTTTGTGCCTATTTTAATGCCCACAACATCTCTGCCTTGCATTGCCATTTGGCACTTTTCCCCCTTCAGCTTTCCCTTAAGTTACAATTCATTTGGCTTGCCTTACCATTTGGTGCAGAGATAAATCCAGTCAGCTATAAATCCAGTCAGCTTGTCTGGTTGTCAGTGATCATCAGCCATTAGGTAGACATGTTGCTGTACAGTACCTGCCTATGTTAGTCTTGCACCTGCAACAGCGTTAACAAACCTCCACAGCAAACACAGTTCGTGTGCTTCAACCAAATGGCCATGTCCCAATGTTGACAGGGAGTAGTTGTCACTCAAGTCAAGGGACATGTGCTGCCATCATTCAGGAAATCCAGGTACAGTCACTCAAGGGCACAATCTGCAATCATTTCAGAAGCTTAGGTGCAGTGAGTCATCTGCTTGGGAAAGTCAGGGTCAAGGGTCCTTTCTCATTGCAGTCTGAGGAGTGGAACACAGTCAATGCTGCAGTGCCAGTTCAAGCTGTCAAGGATTTCATGCTTCATCAATCAGGAGCTGTATGGGGACCAATCAGGGGTCTGTTCAGTCATCAATCAGGGCATGTCAGTAAGAGGGGTGGCCACAGTCAGTCGTAGGGCTCAGCAGAATGAAAGTTAGGAGGTTTACCAGATGACACTGCGGCAGTAAAGGAGTAGAGGAACACAATGCTGGGGATTGGAGGCAGCAGCCTGGGATACAGAAAGGAAGAGAATGGTGAAGGTGAGATATTCAGCATACAAAGTGGAGTTGACACTAATACATGGGAGGACATGGCAAATGGTAGGAGGGGGTTGTTGGCAGACACTACTAGTATGGCTTTGACAGGGGTGATCAGTCTAAACTCTAGAGACGGCTTAGGAGGTAAGGATGAGATTTACCGTTGTAGTTACAGATGGTGGGTGAGATCAGGTGGTGGGAACAATGCACTGACTAGGAGCCTCAGCTACATCCAGCGTGGACACAGTCACTGTTTGTTTTCTGTCCCAACAAATGGATTTTACTTCTTATGCTTCAAGGGGCATAGCTCCAATCATACACTTACCTGGTACAGGTTGAAATGTGATGCAATCTTATTTTCATGCACATGAAAGGAGTGCAGTGTACAAGGTCACAAACTGTCTTGACTGTATCATTTATCTTTGCAGATTGCAGGTAATCATAAGCAGAAGTACTCACAGGTGACCTTAAAATTGGCACCAGGACCACAAAGCACATAACTAATGTAAGACCACATAAGTTGTAGAAGGGCACAAAAATGTTATTCAATCACCTTGAATTCTAAGTATAACACAATCTGATACTCAATGATGCCTTTCTTCGATGATGTGGAGCTGGGAGCTCAAGGTTACAGTATTTATGCAGCACTTATGATCCCTAACGTCTCTTTACAGCATGACTGCTGATCCCATTCTGCAGAATAAGGTGCAATGTCAAAGTACATTATCAAGGAACTCCATGGGCCTCCTAGTTGAAGAGCTGCAATCCCACTGTGTAAAGGAATATAGGAAACTGCCCTTTGAGATAGATGCAAATGCCAACTGCTCGGATTACTAAGGAACTTCTATTTCTTAATGTTTCCCCATACATGGTTATTGCTGCAATGCAACAAAGATCCAGAGAAATTGAGGAACAGCAGGTGCACTAGCATGCCCAGGACAACAGCAACCTCCAGCTGATGCTGAATAGCCTCTACATGAGGCAGTTGCAGCTGAATGTCCACTCAGGATATACAGAAGTTACAGGGAGATGCCACTTCCTGCAGATAAGTGAAGCGCAGTCTCAACACAGACTGTGGATTTTCCGAGACACTGTCACAGAATGATGCCAGTTGCTAGAGGGATATCTGTGACATGAAGGATAAGGGTGGCCATCCTATCCCAGCGGGATTGGATCTATGCTCAGCCTCAGTTAGGGAATTTTGTGACAGAATTTCAGCCATGGTTGCAGATGGAAGCCCTTTTCTTCCAGTAACTGTCCCTGAAAGGTCTCTGATCATCATTGAATCATAGAATACCAACAGTGTGGAAGCAGGCCATTTGGCCCATCAAGTCCCTCTGAAGAGCATCCCACCCAGACCCACCCACCCCATCCTGTCCTTGTAACCCTGCATTTAACATCCCTGAACACTACGGCAAATCCAACTAACCTGCACATCTTTGGACTGTGGGAGGAAACTGGAGTATCCAGTAAAAACCCACACAGACCTAGGGAGAATGTGCAAAATCCACACAGACATTCATCTGAGCTGGAGTCAAACCCGGCTCCCGAGTGCTGGGAGGCAGCAGTGCTAACCATCGAGCCGCTGTGCTGTCCCATTAGAATTGTGTTGAATGTTTATTTCGTTTTAAAGAAGCCAGTGGGGACATGTGTGGGATCTCTCAATCATCTCCCCACAAATGTATCAAGGCTGTTATCAATGCTATTTATGCAAAGTCACACTGCTTCTCTACGATAAGGCCTATACTTTTATAATATAGCTACTTTTCCTCAGATGCAGAATGCGATAGGCTTTTGAACATCATGTTGAGAGGGCCATATCATGACACAGCCAATATCAATAGAAAAGGACTGCATTTCATCAATGTGCAAATCATTTGTGACAGTCAAGTACCACATCTTAGAAGTCTGCACCAGATACATTGGAAGTTACTACGATGCCTACATCCATGTTCCTACTGCACTTAAGGGGCCAGAGACCTTTCAGGGACAGTTACTGGAAGAAAAGGGCTTCCATCTGCAACCATGGCTGAAATTCTGTCACATATTCCCTATTTGAGGCTGAGCATAGATACAATAAAGCCCTTTCTTCAACCAGACCCATCAAGGAGCAGACAATGGACCTCCTGAAGAAGAGGTTCCAATGCTTGGATCAACATGAGAAAAGCCTTACTGTACACTCCAGACAGAGTATACTACACAATATTAGCAGATAGTGCTGCACAATTGGAAAGAGGAGATGTTATGGAGTCTGAAGCACTGAGACAGCAGCAGCAGTCTTCTGAGGAGGAAGATAAGGATAGTGAGCAGGAAGAAAAATACTGCCTACATGACTGAGAGCAACATCATTAAGCACCACAAGGTAGACAAGACTTAACTGGCTCCCAGCTCCAACTGAGGTGCTGAAGACAGTGATCATTCATTGTCTGTAAAACTGTTGCTGCTCGTCCTAGGTTTTGGTACCTAATTAATGAAACAAGTTTTGGACAATGGTGTGAGAAAACTTAGAAGACCCCTCAGAGAAAAATCCTCCCTGAAACTCAATGAAAATGACAGAGCCAATATTTGACATGATTCAGCATACAATTTCAGCCTTTATAAGAATTTCTATGAGTCTAATTTACAAAGAATGCTGCAATGTATTTTTTTCTCGATAGGAAAATTTCAGCAGACCCATGTTGATGACTTGCAAGCTGTTCCTGCATGTCATTGGGTCATGGCCTGGCTCTCTCAATGATTGATGATTATGCATATCTGGTACTTTCTTGTGTTAACGTTCTAGAAGATGGGCATGAAAATGCAAAGGAAGGATATGAAAATATTGCCGACACTCAATAAAGACA
The DNA here is from genome assembly GCF_030684315.1 of Stegostoma tigrinum. Taxonomy (NCBI): domain Eukaryota; kingdom Metazoa; phylum Chordata; class Chondrichthyes; order Orectolobiformes; family Stegostomatidae; genus Stegostoma; species Stegostoma tigrinum. The sequence goes on along the minus strand of NC_081371.1, from coordinate 31,847,234 downwards.
GGATGATTTTGCTCATTTTTTAATTTTATGTTAATGTGAATGGCACTATGCATGGCAACAGTACACTTCACTGTATTGTATTTTGAATATACATGACAATAAATGATTCAAAAGCTCTGGTTTCATGTACATTGCCTTGAGAAACTATTTCCACAGAGACCTTGTATGCATTTTATAAAGATTGTTGCCTTTCAAAAAAACCATAACTGCTTTCGGCAAGCACTGATTTTACTTATTTAAAAGTGCGATTTCTCAAACCAAACTCACCGCATTAATGACATACATATGTAATTAATGTGGAAAGGTTGGTTTGAGATATCTCCTTATTGTGTCTATCACATCCAATTTTCACCCCATCTAACCACACTCCCTTTCATAAAACTTAGAACATAGAACATTGAACACAGAAATTTGTAGGAACAGGCTTTTCAGCCCACCATTTCTGAGATGACCATGATGCCATTATAAACTAATTCCATTTGCCTGCACATGATCTGTAGCCCTCTATTCTATTCACATGACTATCCAAATACTTCTTAGCCATTGCTATTCTATCTACTTCTACCATCTCCCTTGGCAACACGTTCCAGTCACCCTCACTTCTCTGGCACATCTCCTTTAAACTTGCCCCCTTTCCCCTTACACCTATGGCCTTTAGTATTTGATACTTCCATCCTCAGAAAAAGACTCCAACTATCCACCCTATCTATGCCTCTCATAATTTTAGGTACTTCAATCATGTCACCCCTCAACTTCTGATGCTCTAATGAAAACAAATTTGTCCAACCTCTCCTTACAGCTAATGCACTCCAATCCAGCCAAAATCCTGGTAAGCCTCTTTTGCACCCTCTCCAAAGCCTCCACATCCTTCTTAGAGTGTGGCAACTGGAACTGCACACAATACTTCACATGTAGCCAAACTAAAATTTTCTTGCCAACATCACTTGCCAAATTCATATTCAGTGCCCCAACTGATGAAGGCAAGCATGCTGTCTGCTTTCTTTAAAGCCTTATCCACTTCTGTTACCACTTTCAGGGTGCTATGGACTTCCACTCCGAGATCTCTCTGTATGTCAATGCTTCCATGAGTCCTGCCATTTACTGTAAATTTTCTGCTTTTGAATTTACTGCATTTGAATCCGGCCTCACAATTGTCCAGATTAAACTCTTATCTGCCATTTCTCCACCCAACTTTCCAACTGATCTATATTCTGCTTTATCCTTTGATAACATTCTTACTATCCACAAATCCACCCAGTTTTACGTAATTTGCAAACTTATTAATTACACCATCTATATTTTCATCTAAATCATTTACACATATTACAAAAATCAGAGGTCCCAGCACTGATTCTCATCAAATGTTTTTGAAGTCCATGTAGACAACATCCCCTGCCCTACCCTCATCAATCAACACTGTCACATCTTCAAAAAAACTCAATAAATTTCTGAGACCAGACCTTCCCTGCACAAATGCTGACTATCCCTAGTAAGTCTATTCTTTTCCAAGTGCAAATTCCTTGCCACAATAACTTGTCATTCATTGGATATACAACCAAAGACCAGCATCTTTTGCACCTGCACCATCTTTAAAAGGCCACTGTGTTTCTGGACAAGCATTGGCAATCTGACATTAGCCATCACCAGCAACATCGTGGTGCATCAGCCACAAAGTCATGCTGCTCAATAACATGCTCCAGAATATGAATCCCAGATCACCTGAACATGAATCAAATGGAATGCCTGCTATGCATGAATTTTGCAGTGCTGTGATATGGCCCTCTCGGTGCCACACGTGCAGTCGAGGGCGCTTGAGGGAAGCTAGCTATGTTTCTGAATCCAACTGCCAGCCTCAACACTGACCTTGTCACCAATGTAATGGTGGGATCTTGTGCACTTTGCCAAGATGGCGGCAGGGTAGGTCATTCCATTCAGAGCTCCACTCTGCTCACCGTTTCCCTTTCCTTTTCCTTCCTATTTCCTTCTTCTGTCTCATCTCTCCTCGCTGTGGTAATTCTATTCACCCACAACTGTCCACAATTTTAACTTAACAAAGGATCGAGAAGACGTCGGGTCACACCTTAGAACAACATGACGTAAACTGAACGCTCGGGCCATGAACTGCAGCGATGGTGGATTGAGCATGGGCTGGAACAATGTCAGCAGCTCGAGCAGTCAGTGAGACAGCAACAGCGAGAACTGTCAGTGAGACAGTGACGGTGAGAGCAGTCGGTGAGATAGCAACAGTGAGAACAGTCGGTGAGACAGCGACGGTGCGAACAGTTGGTGAGATGGCGACAGCGAGAACTGTCGGTGAGATGGCGACGGTGAGAGCAGTCGGTGAGACAGTGACAGAGAGAGCAGTCGATGAGGCAGTGACAGAGCAGTCAGTGAGTCAGTGACAGGGCAGTCGGTGAGACAGTGACAGAGCAGTCAGTGAGTCAGTGACAGAGCAGTCGGTGAGAGTGACAAAGAGAGCAGTCAGTGAGACAGCAACGGCGAGAGCAGTCGGTGAGACAGTGACAGCAAGAGCACAGTGATGGTGAGAGCAGTTGGTGAGACAGTGATGGTGAGAGCAGTCGGTGAGACAGTGACAGAGAGAGCGGTCGGTGAGAAGTGACAGAGAGAGCACAGTGATGGTGAGAGCAGTCGGTGAGACAGTGACGGTGAGAGCAGTTGGTGAGACAGTGACGGAGAGGACAGTTGGTGAGACAGTGACAGAGAGAGCTCAGTGACGGTGAGAGCAGGCCGGTGGCAGCTACATCACAATCTCCGAGGACTCCGAAATAAAGTTTCAGGGACACAAGATGGCACCGGCAAGCAAGAAGTTGGTTTGAAGTGTGTCTACTTCAATGCCAGGAGCATCCGGAATAAAGTGGGTGAACTTGCAGCATGGGTTAGTACCTGGTACTTCGATGTTGTGGCCATTTCGGAGACATAGAGCAGGGACAGGAATGGTTGTTGCAGGTTCCGGGATTTAGATGTTTCAGTAAGAACAGAGAAGATGGTAAAATGGGGAGAGGTGTGGCATTGTTGGTCAAGGACAGTATTACAGTTGCAGAAAGGATGTCTGGGGACTCGTCAACTGAGGTAGTATGGGCTGAGGTTAGAAACAGGAAAGGAGAGGTCACCCTGTTGGGAGTTTTCTACAGGCCTCCGAATAGTTCCAGAGATGTAGAGGAAAGGATAGCATAGATGATTCTCGATACGAGTGAGAGAGACAGGGTAGTTGTCATGGGGGACTCCAACTTTCCAAATATTGACTGGGAACGCTATAGTTCAAGTACTGTAGGTGGGTCAGTTTTTGTATAGTGTGTGCAGCAGGGCTTCCTGACACAGCATGTAGATAGGCCAACAAGGGGCGAAGCCATATTAGATTTGATACTGGGTAATGAGCCCGGCCAGGTGTTAGATTTTGAAGTAGGTGAGCACTTTGGTGATAGCAATCACAATTCTGTTATGTTTACTTTAGTGATGGAAAGGGATAGGTGTATACCACTGGGCAAGAGTTATAGCTGGGGGAAAGGCAATTACGATGAGATTAGGCAAGATTTAGGGAGCATAGGATGGGAAAGGAAACTGCAGGGGATGGGCACATTAGAAATGTGGAGCCTATTCAAGGAAAAGCTCCTGTGTGTCCTAGATAAGTATGTACCTGTCAGGCAGGGAGGAAGCTGTAGAGTGCGGGAGCTGTGGTTTACGAAGGGGGTGGAATCTCTGGTCGAGAGGAAGAAGAAGGCTTATGTTAGGATGAGATGTGAAGGCTCAGTTAGGGCGCTTGAGGGCTACGAGGTAGCCAGGAAAGACCTAAAGAGAGAGCTCAGAAGAGCCAGGAGGAGACATGAGAAGTTGTTGGCGGATAGGATCAGGGTAAACCCTAAGGCTTTCTATAGGTATTTAAGGAATAAAAGAATGACGAAAGTAAGATTAGGGCCAATCAAGGATAGTAGTGGGAAGTTGTGTGTAGAGTCAGAGGAGATGGGGGAAGCACTAAATGAAATTTTTTCGACAGTATTCACTCTAGAAAACGACAATATTGTCGAGGAGAATACTGAGATACAGGCTACTAGACTAGGTGGGATTGAGGTTCACAAGGAAGAGGTATTAGAAATCCTACAGAGGGTGAAGATAGATAAGTCCCCTGGGCTGGATGGGATTTATCCTAGGATCCTCTGGGAAGCCAGGGAGGAGATTGCCGAGCCTTTGGCATTGATCTTTAACTCGTCATTGTCTACAGGAATAGTGCCAGATGACTGGAGAATAGCAAATGTGGTTCCCCTGTTCAAGAAGGGGAGTAGAGACACCCCTGGTAATTATAGACCAGTGAGCCTTACCTCAGTTGTTGGTAAAGTGTTGGAAAAGGTTATAAGGGATACGATTTATAACCATCTAGAAAAGAATAAATTGATTAGGGATAGTCAGCATGGTTTTGTGAAGGGAAGGTCGTGCCTCACAAACCTTATTGAGTTCTTTGAGAAGGTGACCAAACAGGTAGATGAGAGTAAACCAGTTGATGTGGTGTATGTGGATTTCAGCAAGGCGTTCGATAAGGTTCCCCACAGTAGGCTATTGTACAAAATGTGGAGGAATGGAATTGTGGGCGATATAGCAATTTGGATCAGAAATTGGCTTGCTGAAAGAAGACAGAGGGTGGTAGTTGATGGGAAATGTTCATCCTGGAGACCAGTTACTAGTGGTGTACCGCAAGGGTCGGTGTTGGGTCCACTGCTGTTTGTCATTTTTATAAATGACCTGGATGAGGGCGTAGAAGGATGGGTTAGTAAATTTGCAGACAACACTAAGGTCAGTGGAGCTGTGGATAGTGACGAAGGATGCTGTAGTTTGCAGAGAGACATAGATAAGCTGCAGAGCTGGGCTGAGAGGTGGCAAATGGAGTTTAATGCAGACAAGATTGAGGTGATGCACTTTGGTAGGAGTAACCGGAAGGCAAAGTACTGGGCTAATGATAAGATTCTTGGTAGTGTAGATGAGCAGAGAGATCTCGGTGTCCATGCACACAGATCCTTGAAAGTTGCAACCCAGGTTGAACAGGACTGTTAAGAAGGCATACAGTGTTTTAGCTTTTATTAATAGAGGGATCGAGTTCTGGAACCAAGAGGTTATGCTGCAGCTGAACAAAACTCTGGTGCGGCCGCACTTGGAGTATTGCGTACAGTTCTGGTCACCACATTAGCAGAAAGATGTGGAAGCTTTGGAAAAAGGGTGCAGAAGAGATTTACTACAATGTTGCCTGGTGTGGAGGGAAGGTCTTACGAGGAAAGGCTGAGGGACTTGAGGCTGTTTTTGTTAGAGAGAAGAAGGTTGAGAGGTGACTTAATTGAAACATATAAGATAATCAGAGGGTTAGACAGGGTGGATAGGGAGAGCCTTTTTCCTAGGATGGTGACAGTGAGCATGAGGGGGCATAGCTTCAAACTGAGGGGTGAAAGATATAGCACAGATGTCAGAGGTGGTTTCTTTACTCAGAGAGTAGTGAGGGAATGGAACGCTTTGCCTGCAACGGTAGTAGATTTGCCAACTTTAGGTACATTTAAGTCGTCATTGGACAAGCATATGGACGTACATGGAACAGTGTAGGTTAGATGGGCTTGAGATCAGTATGACAGGTCGGCACAACATCGAGGGCCGAAGGGCCTGTACTGTGCTGTAATGTTCTATGTTCTATGTTCTATGTTCTATGATTTACAGAAGCTACACTGGTACTGAGCCTACCTCATGGTCAGGAAGTGGAGTCAGGTCCTGAAGCTCTGGGACTGCTGTGCCTCCCAAACTTCCTAAAGGGCATTGCAGCTGTGAATTCTCCCTGAGCTGGGTGCTCCTCATCCTCTGTGGGGACTTGCTGCTGTGTCTTGGCTTGATATCGGTCCTGCTCCTTCTACATCCATCTTCCTCTTCTTAAGTAGATATTCTCAGCAACTGACATGCCACCAGCTGCAGGTCCTGTCACTTTCAGTGGAAAGGTCCGAAATAAAGAAGAAATGAAAGAGCTTCTTAAACATGAGAACACTAACAGGTGGTGAAACCTGTAGGTGAGGGCTCAGCACATTTTGCCACACAGAGACGCATGTCTAATGCTGGATATCGGGGGACATGTCTGGATGGGACATCTACATTCCACTTCAGCATGCGCAGTAACCTGCTGAAAGAACTACACTGGCTAAGGGACCACCACATGCAGTGAAAAGTGGCCACCTGCAACACAACATCAACCTCCCAACACTGCATCCTCATCAATCGCTAAACTTGCATTCAGCACACACCTCCACGACACTTGCATGATGGAGGAGAATTCAAACTTTAATGGCTCACACAGAACCCTGTAAGAGTCTGAATATTTGTTTGCCTATGGCCAGCACTGGCCTTTTATATCATTACTGCTGATAACATCAACATTGTTTATATGCCCAAGATTAACTTGCCAGCACCAATGACAAGTATCCAATCGCCTTTAACCAGCATCTGACCTCTAAGCAGCTTCAAACTTAATCCATATGAAATGGTCAATGCGATGATTGCAAATCCAAAGTAGGTGCACGTTGCAAATGGCAGCTTCATATTGTGCTCACTGTAATAAATGGGCAGACTCCCAAACCAGCAACTCCCAGACTAACAGGGACACAATTCCTCTCAGTGCTTTAGCTGGCCCTGCAGGACTGACTGTTAAACACCTCTTGAACTCTCATGGAACAGACCCCCAAACAAGTGAATATGACTGAACCAAAGGTCTGTGTGCGTGCGGACTATGGTATCAGCACCCTCTGACAGACAGTGTCACCCCCATTGATTTCACTGACAATTAGCCCCTAGCAGTTTCTGCCATGTAAATTTGGTTGAATGAACGTGCATGTGCAGTGTGTTTCTCCTGTCGGCATCTGGCACATACTGTGGATGTTACATTGCCGCCTCAACATGCTGTACAGCAAGATGTTCCCACCACCACCACCAAACCGTCCCCCACCAAGTTCTTCCAATGCTGACAAACAACCTAAATTTGTTTGTACTAGTCAACCCTTTAGAATGGCAATCCTTAGCTCTGGCTGAAACATCAATGCACTAACAGGCATGACAAGGAATGGTAAGGCAAGTCAAGACAATGGGGTGCAAAGGAAGGCATGGATGGCATGCATGCAAATAGATGCTAAATGAATGAGCTCTAAAAGAGCAAAGAAGTTGAACCCAGATGCTGTCTGCTCCATTCTGTGAGCTGGGTTCCTTTGCATGCACAGAAACCATCCCTGCCATCTTAATGCTGGTTGCCGTTGGAACCTGTTTTGCCCATTTGTGCCTCACAAACAGCCTGCCACTATATCTCAGAGGTATCCTGATGGCTGAGATAGCTTAACAGATGCCAGATTCTATTATCCATTCACAATGGAGTTTGTGTAATCGGTGCCAGTGGCTAATGCCCTGAGCAGTTACTGCTTCTTGTCCAAGGTTCAAATAAAGTGGCATACTGAAACAGCTCAGATACATGCTTTGGTTTCCTTGTTAAATGTTCCTGATGTTGGGCTTATTGGGTGAATTTGATACAATGAGAGACCAGGTATTAATGAGGTGAGTACAGGGATAGACAATAGCCTGGTGGTATTATTAATCCAGAGGCCCAGATAATGTTCTGGGCATCCAGGTTCAAACCCCACCATGGCAGATGGTGGAATTTGAATTTAATAAAAATTTGGATTTAAGAGTACAATGATGACCATGTTGCTGATTCTCAGTTAAATGCATCTGATTCACTAATGTCCTTTAAAGAAGGAAATCTGCCATCCTTATCCCGTTTGGCTTACATGCAACTCCAAACCCATAGTGCTCTCTGGGAAAATTAGGAATGGACGATAAATACTGACCTGGCCAGTGATGTCAATGTCCCATGAATGAATTTTAAAAATTTGTGGTGTTAACAAAGAGTTTAACAAGCAGTAATGACCATTATTGGTATCCTGACACTGCCCAGCGAGAATCTTGTCCAGCCAGTTGTGGAAAGCTGAAATAATGGATCGAGATGATTTTCACATCACTACACATGTTGCCTGATTCTGCCACCAATCTCACCACAACCCACATCGCTCACTCCTCTGGTTGATACCACCATAAATATCATCAGTGTCCTGGATTCCATAATCATTGGTGAAAAGGCAATGTTTGCCAAGAACCTCAAAGAAAGCTACACACAAAGCTCTAGAGATTTTTGTGACAGCAATTTATTTTTTTCCAGATGTGAATTTGAATCTGTTACCAAGTGGATCAGCATGCACCCTGCAACAGTTATGCCATCATAGCACAAACAGCTTATTATATTGAAAATTTGTCACAGGCTGATTATCTTTCAGACATTTTGCAGTATCAAAATAAAGATTTATACTGTCACATTATAAATTGAAATATATTGTACTTAAAATAAATATATTAGTAAACAATGGATTTTTTTTTATTACAGTAGACCAAATGGGGGAGACATGGGGATCAATGAGGAAATTAGCTTCCTTTGTTGCCATCATTTGCAGGTCACCTTTGAGTAAGTTGCAGTGTTTCCTGAAGTCAGGATTCCAAGCAAATCAACTGGAAACAAGTGAGAGATCTTTTTCATGCAATGGGTTGTGCATAATTGAATGCACTATCATAAAGGGTGATGAAAACAAAATGGTAGTAACTGTAAAAAGGAATTTGATAAATGTGCAAGCGAAGAAAATCTGCAAGGCCTTTTGGCAAAAGCAAGAAAATCACCACTATTCACTTAGTGCCTACACAAAGAGCCAGCGTCAATAGGTTAGATAAGTGGCCTTCGCCTGCGCAGCTCTGATTCTAACCTGTCTGGTAACTGCGATTATTATAATAGCTCACCATTTAGATAAACCCCAACATCAACCTATTATTTAAAGCCTTGATTAAAAAAAATGAACAAATTTGAAATTTTGCTTTTAACAAACAGTGACTTGTTGAATAATAAAATGTGAGGCTGGATGAACACAGCAGGCCAAGCAGCATCTCAGGAGCACTGTGCTCCTGAGATGCTGCTTGGCCTGCTGTGTTCATCCAGCCTCACATTTTATTATCTTGGAATCTCCAGCATCTGCAGTTCCCATTATCTCTGTGACTTGTTGAATATTGCTTTCAGTCCTGGTCTCCCTGCTGTCGGAAAGATAATATGAAACTTGAAAGGGATCAGAAAAGGTTTTCAAGGATGTTGCCACAGTTAGAGGGTTTAAGCTGTTGGGACAGGCTGAATGGGCTGGAACTATTTTCCCTGGAGCATCAGAGGCTGAGGGGTGACCTATTAGAAATTTGTAAAATCATGAGGGGCATAGATAGGGTGAATAGTCAAGATACTGACCCCAGGATAGGGGAGTCCAAAACTAGAGAGCTAAGGTTTAAGGTGAGAGGGGAAAGATTTTAATGGGACCTAAGGAGCAGCTTTTTCATGCAGAGGGTGGTCCGTGGAAGGACTGAGCTGCCAGAAGAAGTGATGGAGACTGGTACAATTACAACATTTAAAATGCATCTGGATGGGTGCATGAATAGGAAGCGCGTAGAGTGATATGTGCCAAATGCTGGCAAATGGTACTAGATTAATTTAGGTTATCACCACAGATTTGGTGAAAATATGGTTCTAAGATTATCCTGGCAAAGTCAACAGACATTGTATAACATAATAGCATGAAAGATACCAACTAGGGTGTCAAAGATGTTTCACTCAGTGTGTACTGGTATGTGCTGCATGTATCATCCATTTGTCAAGAGGCTGGCTGATGTCAAATACTATAAAAGTTGGAAAGCCATGATTCCTGACCTTGGATGACATGGTACCTGCAGAAGAAGAAAGAAAAAATTGACATTGAACGTGAAAACTCATCTGTGCATTATAACATGGTTATAACGTTTCCGTAAGCTTTTTTAACGACAATTTTGCAATTTAAAATGATAACATTTCACCTCAGTTCAGTAATTTTTCTAAAGTTACTATTTGCCAGAACTTCAATGGTACACCCTGTGAAGGTGGAGGATATCTCCGAAAGTTTCTGCATTTCCACATTTAACTGTGCATGTGTGGATGCCAGATGTTGCTGTCAGTCTCACAGTTGTACTGATGTTAATTGTAACAGTCTTGTTGTCATTACAACCACAAAATCCTGGTTATAGCCATCGTTAACACTTGAAACTGCGCGGAGTCTGTTTTGGAGGAGCAAATTCCCACACCACAGGAATAACTGATGGAGCTATCCACAAAACACATGTTGGGAAGAAAATGGCAAACTTGATGTAATTATTTATCATGATTATTTATTATTATTTATGCCATAGAGTAGCTCAAGATAGCTGTATATTTAATTCGAGTCTAAATTGGATTCAAGTGTAGAATTCCAGTGCACAAAACCACATTCCTTTCATTCACATGACATAAAATTTTGGCAATTCTCAGCAAGACTAATATTGTTGCCCGTTTCAAACTCAGAATGGTAAATGCAATCAGTCCCACTTATGGTGTAAAGAATTACATGTTTTGGAAATCTGGTCCTTCTTACACAAATACATTTTTGCTCAGTATTTTCTGTAGGGTTTACTTAAAGTAAATTGCTGAACCAATCATTAATTGGGTTGCACAATTTATACAAACGCTGATGCAGAGGTAATGTTGACATAAACATGTCTTTTCTTGAAAATGTTTATGTTATTGTCCTTTTTAGTTTTTGATTTTCGAAAACTTCTTCATGACCTGTTAGTACCATCCAACAAATAAAATACAATTTGGTTTCACTCATTTACAGTTTTGTTTGCTCAAAGCATGCAACAAAGAAAATGTGAGTAAGAACGCTAATTCATTACATGATGTGCTGTAAGAAAGTCTGTCAACAAAGTATGTCTAAAACACAAAAGATTTTAAGGCATCATATGAATGGTCCTCCCGGATTCCTGTACGCAATGAGAATTGCCATCTTTTTACTCACTAAATTTGGTAAATAAGGGCAAATATTATAATAAAGACCTTTCTAGAAGAACATAAAAATATAGCAGGTTTACTGCATAGAGGCAGACATCCCCAGTCGATCTTCATTGCTAAAGTTTGGTCCTGGCAACATCCTTCTGAATCTCCTCTGTAACCTCTCTAGTACAATCACATTTTTCCTGTAAGCACTGAAGAAACCTGTATTCAGTCCTCTGGCAGCAGTCTAACCAGTGTTTTGTACAACTCAAGCATCCTCCTTTATTCTACAGTCTAGTTATTGCCCCTTGACATTCTATGGCATTACCATTGCTGAATCCACCACTATACCTGCATCAGGGTTTGTACAATTTATACAGCCTGGGGTTAGCAGTGACCAGAAACTGAACTGGTCTACCCATATGAATACAGTCGCTGCAAGAGCAGGTGCAAGGCTAGGAATCCTGCAGTGAGTAACTCACCTTGTGATTCATCAAGGCCTGTCCACCATCTGAAGGCAGAACTCAGAAGTGTAATGGGATATTCCCTACCTACCTGGATGAGTGTAGCTCCAAAAAGACTCAAGAACCTTGACAACATCGAGGGTAGAGCAGTCCACTTGATTGGCACCACAGGTACAAACGTTCACATTTTCAAACACCACGTCCAGTATCAGTTTTCCACTTACACAGTACACTGCAGATATTCATCAAGGCTCCTTAAACACAGCATCCAAACTGACAATCACTACTGTCCAAAGGACAAGGGCAGCAGATAAATGGGAACACCACTAAATTCCTTTCTGAGACACTCACCATTCTGTTTTGGAAATATATCACCGATATCACTGGATCAAATCTGAAATACCCTTACTAGAGTATTGTGGGTCTTCCTTCACTAAATGGACTGCAGTGATTCAGAAAGACAGCTCACCATCATCTTCTTAAGAATAACCAGGGATAAAATAAAATGCTGACCTTGCTGGGGAAGCCAATATCCCATGAATCAAGAAAAATAAATACTTCTTGCCTCAGCTAATAAATGGAATTATCTACATACCTTCTTAAATGACATTACTGGACTCTGCTACTACCTTCTGGAATCAGCCGACATGTACTCCAAGGTTTCCTTGTTACTCCACACTTCTCAGTACCTTACCATTTATTGTATGCCCGCTACCTTACTTGCCCTCCTAAATGCATTATATCACCCTTCACCCATTGAATTCCAGTTCACACTTTATTTTGCCAATTTGACCAGTTCAATGATACTTTCTTGAAATGTCAGGTTTCATCCTCACTAGCAATCAAGTAGTCAATTGTCACATCATCTGCAAACACATGCTTCCCATACTTAAGTCTGAATTATTAACGTTTACCATGAGCAGCAAAGGAGCTTGCAATGAGCCCTTCAGAAACCATTGAAAAGAGCCTTCAAGTCAAAAAAGTGTTCTACCAACGATTACTCTTTGCTTCCTGTCATGGAGTCGATAGGAAAGATGCAATATATGTCTCTCTTTTGCAGAAGTTAATACGTCCACAGAGACTTCCTCAGCACCATCTTGCTGACATCATCTGAAAGCAAAGTGAAGCAAGGATTTAAATAGAACAAATATAAAATAGGCTTTTACAGTGCCTTGTAGGTCAGCAGGATTTTTAAAGCAATTATTTTTATTTTTCATTGTATTATCCTTCTCATTGCTGTGGTTCAAACCAAATGTTCACAATGGGTGTATCAGGATAAAATGGGAAAATAACACAAATGTTTTTCATATGTATCATTCATGTGACTAACTCAGCATTCAAGCATTAATGTGATTTATCGCTAAATCAGTTTAAAAGACAATGGGAAATGAGCAAAAAAGCAAACCGACATCGAGACAGCTCATCATATGTATTACATATATATCTATTCATACTGTGCAGTGAATTTTTAAAAATTGAAGTTAAAAATTAGAAGAACACATTTTCAAAGTTTGTTTATTACACTTAAATCTCAATGAACTTGAGCAACAAATAGGTCGTGTTGCAATAAATGAGATTTGCTTCTTATACATTTTCTTGAAAGTCGTGAACACAGCTGCAGGCGTCTGTTCTAGTGAAAGAAATTGCCATTTTTTAAAATTGGTAGCGTTTGAGGATGGGTCTCTTATGAGTTGTTTCTCAAAATAATCAGGTTCATATCATTTCATGTCAGACATTCTCAGATTTATTATGCATACAATAGTAACTGTAATTGAGAACAATTAATTATGCATACAACAGCTATGAGTAAGACAAAACCATAAGTGTTTTAGCTGGGAAATTCAAAATGTTACAGTTCCAATGTCAGGATATCTTATTAGCCGAACTTTTGAATTCTAAAATACACAGACAAGAAATTAGTCTGCACTTATTTTTGGAAGTGGTGTTTGCATTTTGCAATTTGCTATACCTGTTACCACAGAGGCAGGTAACATGCAAATTTCACGCTGCCTCCACTTTTGAATGATTTCAGCATGATTCACTGAGTAGCTGCACACTCAAAAAGGGGTTTAATAATATGAGGCTAGCAGCTGCACTCCCACCCTTGAAGGCAGGTCTGCCTCTTTTAAAGGGAAGCTCTACTGGATCAAGGCATGCTATTACTGTTAATGCAATTTTGAACAAGGCAGATGGAAGATGAGGGCAGGCAGAGGGCTTCCAAGTTCACCAGGAGGTCTCAGTCATGGATATTGTCAAAAGTAAAATAACAATGATGTTGTTGGGGTGGGTGGGGGGGGTGGGCGGCAAGAGGTTCTCCCAGACAGACGCTCCAGTGGAAGTGGAAACAGATAGCAAAGGATACCGATAGCCTGAGTCCAGCCCTAAGGATCTGGCTACTGTGCTGAAAGAAGTTCAACTACCTAATGTGGGTAGGTCACTGACTGCATCTTCACTTGACATCTCACAGTAACCAAGCAATAGCCTCTCACGGTATTCAGCTCAATGCACCATGTCACTGTCACTCTACCAGCAGAAGTCCATAGTAATCAGAATTCATACCTGGCATTCATATACAAACACTTTGCAATAATGTCAAAATCAGCTCATCCCTTCTGCTTTCATATGCCCTTAATTATTCAGGCATTGGCAGGAAAATCAGCCAATACACATTAAAACACCATCATTGGCATTCTTCCATCTTACAGGGCAAGGCCATCAAAAAAAGAGTGAGCAGCAGAGAAGCAGTGAGGGGAACTGACATTATTTCATTGACTTAGCTGAAGGGAGGAAATAGACTTCACACATAGGATGCGCTTCAACGGGGCCCAGTACCTTCAAAGTCACAGAGACAATACCGAATGAAGTTAGGTTGTTGCTTTGTCCCCTTCCCAATTATAGCCTTACTATCATCCTCCTATTTATCACATACAATTTGTCCGATGGTGTGAACATGGATCTTATTTTCTTCCCTCTCACCCTCCAATCTGACTCACCCCAGTCCTCTTGTATTGTTTTTTTTCAGATTTTGATCCACAAAAATGCCATCCACCCAACCTTAGCCTGCTCATATGGAAGACAGAGAGTTAAATACAGCTTCACACCAGTGTTAAGGAAGCTGTCGTTTTTGACCTGACACTTGGAGCCATCAGCTCAGATATTGCCATTGCCTATACCTTAAACAATAGTACAAAGTTGGGACCTGCAAATACTTTTCACCAAGCATGAGTGGCCTGCAGAAAGGGTAACACAAGTGCGAGGGTCCTGGAAAGCAAGGACACAAGTGGGTTCTAGTGCAGGGACTCAGGTGAAAACATTGTTGGGGAACACACAGGAGAATGCAGATTAGATTGTACCTGAACATGCATCGTGCATTGGCAGGTCTGCCCAACAGTCTGTTGTCACTGGTGGGAACATGGAAGTGTCTGTTTCCAATGTAGCAGAGGTTAGAGCCTCTGCTCACCAGCATAGAAGTGGTGGTCAGCTCCATGGCAACACGAACAGAACATTGCAAATTTACATGCTGACATAATCCAAAGTGTGAATGCTGCAGTGGAAGTTCAGACTGAGATTATTCCAAAATAAAAATGAAGTGCTGGACAATCTAATCAGCTCTAGCACTTTCTATGGAAGGAGAATCATGGTTAATATTTCATGCTGAATATGACTATTTTTCAGATGTATGAGGTTCTTACTCGCTCATAGGCAGGATCAGGTTCCTGTCATTAATAACTGGGGATCTCAAAGGGGGCTTTCATAATAGTTCAGCAGTCTGCCATTCCAATAGATTGCTAGGATTGGTGAGTGGCCATTCCATGGGAGTGGCAATATCACTGTGGAACAGATGTCTGCTACCTTTTGACAAGATGACACTCTTTGTGGTCTCACCATTGCCATCTGCCAGTGCCTTTGCTTTCTCCTCTCATCTATTCAGCCCAGTTCACTGCTGCTTATTTAAAGGTAGTTGAAATTGGGGCCATGTGGTCAGAGCTCCTTACGCCTCTGGGGGCAGTTTTTTAAGAGTCCCCAGTATCAGATTAAGAGGGCAGCATGCTGATAAAATGTTAAAGGCTCTAATAGGGCAGGTCTCCTAACTACTCCTGCCATTGACATGGTTTACAGTCGTGTGAGTGGCAGCAGCTCAAACAAACGGCATGTGGCCAATTCAATCTAAAAGTCTTCCTAGAGTGTCTTCATCTCAGCTCCAGGCCAATAGAGATCAAAGCTGAATGGGCACAGCCTCCTTGTGGCCTCTCAGAAACTGTAAGACTCATGAAGGGTCCTATTACCTGCAATAATTGGTGTGACTTTCCCGATTCCATGAATGAAGGAGGTTCCCATCTGAACGTGTGTTCAACTGGCTTGGCAGCTGCAGAAAAATGAATTGTCCTCTCCCCTTGCAAGGATGCCTCAAATGAGGGGTATTTTCATTATCCTTTTCCTTCAGCAGTGCCCACCTTATTCAATGAGGTGCTAACCTAATGGCATGGAGAGGAGGCCTGGAGGTGGCCATTTAAGAGCCTATCTCCAGGAAGATTATCACTGCAGTCACATAAGGCCTGCTTATCATCTCAGAATCTATACTTACCTCTGTTCTGAGAAAACTCAGGCGTGGAATCTGACTATTCTAGCAAACCAACCTGCCCACTCAATCTGCTCGTTCTTGTGGAGGGGAAGGATGATAGACTCCCCAATACTGGAGTAGATGACCTCAATAGCCTCTTGATGGATATGTACTCAGATATGTTGAAGATGTATCTATGCTCTCCTTGAGGTAAATGTTCAATCCTACCATGATCTTGGCATTTATTTCATGTATTGTCCTCGCCTGGTGTAAAGCTTCAGGTTGGATTGTAGAAAGTGGCCATTTCCTTGTTGTAACTAAGTCACCTCAGGCACTTTTTTGGTCAAGTGGAGACAGGAGAATTGCCACCTAAGGTAGGTAGGGCCTTCTAGGAGCACCTGTTGTCTTGCTTTCCCTGCTGTTTCTCCTTGCTGTGTCCCCTGCTCCATCTGCTGGTCATGTTGCAGACCAAGAGGTACTGCCGCCGCAGTGCCTTTTCTGCAGTCGTTAAATCTTGTGCCCTCCCTGATTCTAAAGGATCAGCTGTCCAAGGCATTTACAAGAATAAATCATAGTACTTTCACAGCTTTCACAGAACGAAGCCAAAAATGCCTAGCCTACAAACTGGTATCCAGATTTTTAAATGCTGCTGCTGAACACCTAATCATTTCTTTTTTGTTGTTTGATTTAACCTCATGTCTAAAATCGTCAGTTCTAAATAACTGTTTTATAAAATGTATACGTGCAAAGGTAGAATTCTCGTGACTAAAACTTTACACTCCTTTTGTAGCTTCAGAAAGAGACTGTCAGAAGGATCAAAAACTAGCTTGAGGCTAAGATACATGGGTCTTAGTATAATATTAACAGTTCTACGGCCTTTGTAAGTAGTAGTGTATATCCACGCAAGTGCTACTATAATAATGGCTTATAATATAGTGGGTGTAAATTCCTACTCCCAGAGGTGATGACCATAGTGGTAAGCATCATAAGTTAATTGGGGAAGAGTCCAAAGCCAGGTCATCGCCATCAAGATAAACTTCCCCATTTAAGTCCTCCCTCCTTAGATAGTAAGACACTTGTCTCACCATCCAGTGATGAGAAGCTTAAATACAAACATTTATATTTTATTAATTATCCTACAGTCTCAAATTAACTTCCTCTTCTCAATTAAGTGCTGCCTGATCAAAACACTCAACGATTCAGAAACTCAATTGCTTAAACCAAGTATGTGTCTGTCTGTTTTGTTTTTCAGTCTCCATCCCAGGTATTTAGCTTCAGCTGCCTCTACCATAATGTCCTCAATCATCCTGGTCTTCAATTTCACTGTAATCTCTGCAACTGCAATAGGCATATCTATGGGGACTGAGACATGATGTGTCCTTGGCCCCTTGCTCCACCCAACTCAAAAACAGCAACACAACAGCTTTAGCATCATAGTCGGCATTTTAGCAGACAAGGTCAGGTAGCAGCTCTTGTCTCTGAAGCACAAAAGGCAAGCAGGCAGATTATGACTGAAAGGGACACTTGAATGCAGATGACATTGGGGGAATATGAGCCTGCAGAAAACCATGAAGCACCAATGGAAAGTTGAGGTGTTTACATGCTGCTATACAGAAGAGTATTACATCAGTATCAGAGGTGATGTATGTGCCAGCTGCCCTCACAGCAAATACATGTGCATGAACAGTATGAAAGGTGAAGGAGAGGCATGCTTGATGGGGTGAGGGCAGGCTTCAGTCAGTCAGGGTTTACTGCCACAGTCACTTTTAGTTCAGGACGTTGGCCAATGGTCAGTATAGTAGGTCGTCCACTGCAAGTCTTCATGTTTGACATCTTTTCCGTCAGCAGATTGGGTCAAGCAAAACCAAATAAGGTATGGCTGGTCAGTCAGTTGGGGGTTTTGTGCACTTTCACTCCAGGAGGTGGGCTGTGGTTAGTTATGGGGTGTGGATCATATATATTCCAAGGGTTCTAGGGATAATGCCTTTGTCAAAGTTACATACACCCACTTGAAATAGGGGCAGAGTAGGCCAGGAGGCCCCTCGATCCTACTCCCCTATTCAGCAAGATCATGGCTGATTCATTGCTACTTTAAATTCACATTTCCATCTAATCTCAGTAACCTTTGATTTCTTTGCCTAACAAAAATGTATCGACTTCTGCTTTAAAATGTTTAAATGATCCTGCTTCCATCACTTTCTAAGAGAGAGCATTCTAAAGTCATACAACCATCTGAGAGAAAATAATTTCTCCTCATTCCTGTCCTAGAAGGTTGATCCTTAATTTTGAAACAATGCCCCCTAATTCTGGACTGTCCACAAGACGAAACATCCTTTCCACATCCAGGTACATTCTGGGTTACTCACGTCGACCAACAGCATGGTGGCTCAGTGGCTAGTAAGGTGCTTCACAGCACCAAGAACCACAGCACCAATTCCACCCTTGGCAACTGTCTGTGTGGAGTTTGCACATTCTCCATGTGTCTATGTGGATTTCCTCCGGGTTCCCCGGTTTCCTCCCACAGTCTAAAGATGTGCAGGCTCGGAGAAATGGCCATGCTAAATTGCCCGTAGTGTTCAGGGGTGTGTGGATTAGGTGGATTATAGGGGGATAGGTCAGAGCGTGTGCTCTGAGGGTTGGTGTGGACTTGTTTCCACACTGTAGGGATTCAATGATTAAAAAATTAGGGGAAGCAATGGCCTAGTGGTAGCACTGGGCTGTTACTCCAGAGGCCCAGATAAAGTTCTTGGGATCTGGGTTCGAATCCCGCCTCGGCAGATGGTGGAATTTGAATTCAATAAATATCTGGAACTAAAGTCTAATGATTGCCATGAATCCATTGTTGATTGTTGGAAAAACCCATCTGGTTCACTAATCTCCTTCAGGGAAGCAAACTTCTATCCTTACCTGGTCTGGTCAACATGTGACTCCAGACCCAAGCAAAATGGTTGACTCTTAACTGCCCTCTGGGCAATTAGGGATGGGCAATAAATGCTGCCTTGCCAGTAATGCCCTCATCCCATGAATGAATAAAGGAATCTCGTGCCATTTGCCAGCGTTTGGCCCATATCCCTCTGAACCCTTCCTATTCATATACCTATCCAGATGAATTTAAATGTTATAATTGTACCGGCCTCCACCACTTCCTCTGGCAGCCCATTCCATTCATGCACCATCTTCTGCAAGAAAAAGTTGCCGCTTAGGTTCTTTTTAAGTCTTTTCCCTCTCACCTCAAACTTTTACTCTCCAGTTTTGGACTCCCCCACCCCAGGTAAAAGACCTTATCTAATTACCCTATCCATGCTGCTCATGATTTTATAAACCTCTAAGGTTATCCCATAGCCTCTGATGCTTCAGGGAAAATAGCCCCGGCCTACTCAGCCTCTCCCTATAGCTCAAACCTTCCAACCCTGGCAACTCCTTGTAAATCTTTGCTGAACCCTTTCAAGTTTCATAACATCCTTCCTATAGCAGGGAGAGTATAATTGCACATAGTATTCCATAGGTGGCTGAACCAATGTCCTGTATAGCCACAACATGACCTCTCAACTCCTATACTTAATGTACTGACCAATAATAAAGGCAAGTGTACCAAACGTCTTCTTCACTACCGTCTCAACCTGCAACTCCATAATTGTACCCATGATTGTGCAGTGGCGGAGTTAGACTGTGTGATGGCCCTGTCAGTGTGAAGTGTGATGCCGCTTACCCTTGAGGAGCACAGGAGATACTTTATTTTCTTGTGGAACTGTATGGACGAGTGGCACTGACACATGCAGCAATTTCCTCCCAGGCTAGAAATGGTCAGATCAGATCACTTCTTGGTGCCATCCCCTAGAAACAGGATGGGCCACTTCTCAATGACTCAGTCCGGTAGCATTCACAATGCAGCATCATTAAACCTCCGAAACAGCTTTGACTTCTTGGCAAGCATTTCTGAGTTTCTGGAGCAACCACCTTATTACAGAGAATGACATATTGCCTTGTTGACCTTTAAATATGGCACAAAAACTTTCGAAACCAGAATGTCCAGTTCACTCACCAAAACTGATTCATGATCTAACTCATGCAACAGTTAGCAGGGAAGCATGCAATCATCTGAGTTAACACACCCTGGTCATTGGAAAACTTCATGCCATCAGAGATTCATACTTTAATCTTCAAAATCAAAAATCCTGATGACTGCGGTCTCGAAAAAACTCCAGAAGTTGTAACTGTCTTTAAATTTCAATTTTCAGATGTGGTTGTTTTTGCAAACATTTTGTTCAGAGCAATTAACAGTTACTTCCAAGTGGGTCGAAGAATTCCTAGATGGATCCCGTTGCAAATTAAATCCTTTTTCATAGCACCCTTGCATTCAAATTAAAGGATCTCTCCAGTCCTGTAACAAGAGATGACAAGGTGCAGAGCTGGGTGAACACAGCAGGCCAAGCAGCATCAGAGGACAGGAAAGCTGATATTTCAGGCCTAGACCCTTCAGAAATCCTGGAAATCATTTTCACTCTTTCACTGGCTCATGTTACCATTTAATTTACACAACACACAACACTAACAATGGGCCTGGGAAAGAATAGCAAATTTTGAGCAAGATAATAAAATGTGAGGCTGGATGAAGACAGCAGGCCCAGCAGCATCTCAGGCGCACAAAAGCTGATGTTTCGGGCCTACACCCTTCATCATTGAAAGTTTTCCCATTAATCATTCCATTCTGATTTATTTTCATCTACAGAGATTTGAAAGGCTGTAATTATCAAAGTCATTCCATTGAACTTAAAGAATTTCTGAGTTTTTAAAGACAGCAGTAAACAATTGCTCAGATAAATCCTGATCCAAATGAGAAATATTTCATTTTGTTTCATTTTGAAAGAAGTTGTTTTCTGGAATTATTTTCTGATTTGGACATAAATTGATGTTTTTAAACAATTCAATTACAAGCAATCTTTTGAAAAGATGTTTAAATGTCACACCACAATTCTGCTGTGATTCTCACAGATATCAACATACACATGAACTGTTGAAGCTTTGCAAAGATCCGTCCAAAAATAGAAGTCAACTTATGTGCGGAGTATGAAAGTCAACCACCAGCATTGGTGTGGGTGAACACTTTGAAAATGTCATCAGTAGCTGACTCAAGGAGTGGTCTTGTCTTAAACACCCATGCATCTTTGAAACATAGCCCACATTACCTGCTTGATCCCTTGTGCCTCGGAACAAGCTACAAGAATACAGAATGCATTTGGCAGGTAGATTGAGGCTGACAACTGATTTGAGTGTAGCACAGTTTTCTAACCGAAAAGTGGGATCAACTTATCTGCTGAGTGTATGCAAAAACATGATTTCTGACAGTGAAAAATTGGAGAAATTGTGTACACTATGTTGACCTATGCACTGCAATTGATGGTGTGTGAATTGCAGAGATGAATAGAAGAATAATGCAAATAAGAAGTTGGGAAACAGTGTGTAAAATACATTTCCTGTCAAAATCTTGTCAGCGGTCTGGGATAGAACTTTCTCTGTTACATGTGTCCTTTTGTGATGTCAGGTGAACAGACAATGTTAAGACTTCTCACTGTCCTTCGAGACCAGTCTGCTGACATCAGTGAAAGGCTGAATAAATTATTTTAGAGCAGATCACAGAGGGCATTTTTCACTGAACAAATCCAGCATGAAAGCTGCTTAAACAAGGCTGTTACAGAAGTTTCATTAAACCATTAAACAAATAATTTAAATTAATGCAATATCCTCAAATATTCTGCATTCCGTTTACTGCAGAACTTATGGTACAATGGATACCAGTGTCAAAGACAAATCAGTGTAAAACTCCATCAGTAAGATTTATGCAGAAGCTAGCATAACATTTGGTACAATAGCCTGGATACATACCCTGCCTCCTGAAGAATCAACAGGGAATGTATCCCCGCTTATACTGACCATCCAAGGTACTTAACACTCCAAGGTGCACTCATCGGCTAGAGTTGGGACTTCCACCCCTCACCTCAGCCGGCTACCGGCCATTGACTGTTGACTCTCCAGTCCCAGAAGTGTCAGCAGTTGCAATAAGCAGAGGTGGGTCCTCCAAAACCAAATTCTGGGGAGTCCAGGATTAGGTTGGGGTCTTAGGGTGGAAGAGCAAGTGAGGGCCCAGGGGAATGGTCATTAAATACGTTTATGAATCATGGCCGGTACTGGTAATGAAGGCTGACTGTCATGTGGTGTGGAGGACGAGTGAGCTCGGCTTTGGGATGGGACCCCTTGTGACTTGCACAGTGCTTCTGAGCAATGGGCTACATCTCTCTCCCTGTGCTATTTAAATTTCTTAAACATTTACAGCTGCTTTGGGTCCATCTTTTTTTTCAATCCAGACACCATTACTGCCCTCCAACCCCACCACACCCGGCACCTTCCCCTGCAACTGCAGGAAATGCTACACCTGCCCCCACACCTCCTCCCTCACCCCTATCCCAGACCCCAAGATGACTTTCCATATTAAGCAGAGGTTCACCCGCACATCTGCCAATGTGGTATACTGCATCCATTGTACCCGGTGTGGCTTCCTCTACATTGGGGAAACCAAGCGGAGGCTTGGGGACTGCTTTGCAGAACACCTCTGCTCGGTTCGCAATGAACAACTACACCTCCCAGTCGCAAACCATTTCCACTCCCCCACCCATTCTTTAGATGACATGTCCATCATGGGCCTCCTGCAGTGCCACAATGATGCCACCCGAAGGTTGCAGGAACAGCAACTCATATTCCACTTGGGAACCCTGCAGCCCAATGGTATCAATGTGGACTTCACCAGTTTCAAAATCTCCCCTTCCCCAACTGCATCCCAAAACCAGCCCAGTTCTTCCCCTCCCCCCACTGCACCACACAACAAGCCCAGCTCTTCCCCTCCACCCGCTGCATCCCAAAACCAGTCCAACCTGCCTCGGCTTCCCTAACTTGTTCTTCCTCTCACCCATCCCTTCCTCCCACCCCAAGCCGCACCTCCATCTCCCACCTACAAACCTCATCCCACCTCCTTGACCTGTCCGTCTTCCCTGGACTGACCTATCCCCTCCCCACTTCCCCACCTATACTCTCCTCCCCACCTATCTTCTTTTCTCTCTACCTTCGGTCCGCCTCCCCCTCTCCCTATTTATTCCAGAACCCTCACCCCATCCCCCTCTCTGATGAAGGGTCTAGGCCCGAAACATCAGCTTTTGTGCTTCTGAGATGCTGCTGGGCCTGCTGTGTTCATCCAGCCTTACATTTTATTGTCTTGGATTCTCCAGCATCTGCAGTTCCCATTATCACTCATCACCATTACTGCCTCGTTTGCCTAATATTATTATCCGCTTTCATTTAATTATTCTAATCTCCAACATAATAGGTTGGCACAACATTGTGGGCCAAAGGGCCTGTACTGTGCTGTACTGTTCTATGTTCTATATTCTACATATTACAGACCCATCCGTTATGTTTTTTCCTTTCTCTTATCCCTGCATCCAAAATTCCCAGACCCTACCTAACACCTACCATCATTCCCACTTACTATTTTTTCCCTGACTCTGTATTTCCTGAAGTCTGTTTTTTACAGTTTGAAATATTACCTCTATTTCATCTTCTGCTTCTACTGCCTGATCTACTGAGATATTTTCGGCATTTTCTTTTTTAAATTCGGATCACCAGTATATGCAGTATTTTCCTTTTCCTATCATTAAAACTGCTCTTTTTTCCAGTGGCTGAGATGTAAAAACACAGGAAAAATGGTGCCTGTTCGTATAAAAGCTATATACAAATATCCATAAAATCAGTAAACTCTGCATGCTTGAAAAAGACAGCACTATGCATAATACTATGGCAACCTTCTTGACAAATTCAAAGATACTAGCACTTTACATGTTACAGTAACGTTACGAAATTAATGTAGTAGAACACGTAAGCATTCAATGAATATGCATCCAGAGTATGAGTGGCATTTTGTATATTTATGTGCACAGTAAATAACTAACTCCTTAGATTAGATGTATTATCACGGTATGCAAAACTGCGTTAAATCAACTGAAGTGATTGATAGAAATGGGCCAGCCACAGAACTGTATTCAAGTAAACCTTCTAAAATTACTGCAATAGTACTATGTTGCACTTAAAGTTGCTGTGACACAATACAACATTTTAAACATACTATGTTTTCAAAATAATAATATGGCACTCACCATTATATACATGCGTATGGTACAACTTCAGATGTTAATCAGACATGTGGTTAAACACACAAATGCAAAGTTCCTATACAAGTTATTCTGCTTATTGAGTTTTGTTCACAGGGAATTCTTTTGTTGCTGCAACATTGAAATTCATCGAATTACCTAAGATTCCTGACAGATATGAATAAAATCTATCACAGAAAGTTAAGCCTTAATTTAAGCCTAAGTAATCATTTGACAAACTTAAACTGTTAATTACAATTAATCTGTCACAGAAAAATCATTATTAACAGCACAGAATCACATTCCTTCAAGTTTTAATTGTTGTAAGAGACTTTAAAATGTAAAATCCACTTGCATTAGCTTTTTTTAAAATTTCCTTTCTCATGTCCTGATCTTTCCTTCTCACTTATTTTTGGTACAATATTTAATAATGAATTCACATACTCTAATTAATACTTTGTCCTTGGTCTTTGAGCAATTATTTTAATGCTTTTGATCTGTTTGGAGAAGGAAGTATACAGTTGCTTGCCCTGTTTGCTTCGATTCCCAAGCCTTTCTTTTATCTCACAGCCAGGTTATCAGCTTACTCTTCCAGTAAATTGACAAAAAAGGCTTTTTTATACCTATGATAACAAGGTGTAGAGCTGGATGAACACAGCAGGCCAAGCAGCATCAGAGGAGCAGGAAAGTTGACGTTTCGGACCTAGACCCTTTGGACTAAGCCCAAAACATCAGCTTTCCTGCTCCTCTGATGCTGCTTAGCCAGCTGTGTTCATCCAGCTCTACACCTTGTTATCTCAAATGCTCTAGCATCTGCAGTTCCTACTATTTCTTGTACCTAACTGGGCGTATTTAACAGCTGATGCCAGCACAAATTCTAGCAACTCCCTTCCGAAACCTTCACTTCTTTCTTTATTATAGAGATTAAAATCAATGTCTATGATAAAGCTTTTGGCCCTAACCTAACAGTTTCCTTATGTGGTTCCTGTCAAATTTAGTTTTAATGAGGCTATGTTAAACTTTGGGTGTTTTGCTGTGTTAAAAGTGCCTATACAAATGCAAGTGGTTGTTATCAAAAACAATGTACTCAGGATGGAGAATATGAACCGATTTTATGGAATCGATACTCTGTATAAAGAATAGTCTGAGATCCTGTGTACTCAGGTCCAGATCATCTTGTCTGACATCATCATGACAGAGATTAACACCTTACACAACACTGCAGTTGTGGTCTAATGACAGGACTGTATATCTGAAGCATAATCTCCTGACTTTTGCATTCAAATCCCTTTACACTAAATGATGTTCTATTAGCTTTTCTCATTCTTTTCTGTACTGCATACCTTTGCAATTCATACATTTGGACACAAACATCCCTCCACATCTCAAAACTCTACAAATCTCTAAAAATTTGGAGAATTTCTTCAGGTTTTCTTTTCATTTCTCATGCCAGACAGACATTTTCCAACTTTATACTTGCTTTGCTACACCTTTTCCTGCTCACTTAACATATCTTTTTAGCCTCCTTATGGCCTCTTTACAACCCAATTTACAATCTGTCTTTGTGTCATCTGCAAGTTTAGCAATCATATCATCAGTCCCTTCTTGCAAGATATTTATAAAAATTATAAATACTTGAGGTCCCAGCACTGATTCCTGTGGCACACCATTTGTTACATCTCTCTACTATTAGCTAGTCAATCTTCTATCCGTGGTAATATATCACACACCCAACACCAACAGTTTTTATTTTCTGCAGTAATGTTCGATGTGGTACCTTATCAAAAGCATTTTGAAAATCTATGTACAGTACATCCAATGGTTCTCCTTTAAACACAGCAGGGGTTACTTCCTTAAAGGATTCCAATAATTTTGTCACCCTTTCATAAAACCATGTTGATTACCTTGAATATTTCTACGTACCCCACTATAAGATCTTAAATAATAGCTTCTACAATGTTCCTATGCCAGATGGCTAACTGGTCTGTAGCGTTCAGCTTTCTTTCTGTCTCCTTTTATTCATTCATGGGATGTGAGCATCACTGACTGGGCTAAAATTTATTGCTTACCTCTAACTGCCATTTGAACTTATTCACTTGTGGGATGTGGGCATCACTGGTTGGTCAGCATTTGTTGCCCATCCCTAGTTGCCCTTGAGCAGGTGGTACAAAGCTGCCTTCTTGTACCACTGCAGTCCATGCTCTGCTGGTAGATCCACAATGCCCTTAGGTAGGGAATTTCAGAATTTTGACCCAGCGACAGCAAATAACCAGCAATATACTTCCATGCCAGAATTGTGGGTGGCTTCAAGGGAAACTTGCAGGTGGTGGTGTTCCAACAAATTTGCTGCCCTTGTCCTTCTAGATGGAAATGGTCTTTATTTTGGAAGATGCTATGTAGGGATCCTTGATGAATTTCTGCAGTGTATGTGGTAAATAATAAACTTATGAGTGAGCATAGGTGGTAGAGGGAGTGGATTCTTATGGATGTGGCACCAATCAGGTGAGCTGCTTTGCCCTGGATGTGCCAAGGTTCTTAAGTATTGTTGAAGCTGCACCCATTCAGGTATGTGAGGAGTATTCTATCATAATCCTGATTTGGACTTTGTAGATGATGGACCAGCTTTAGGACGTCAGGAGATGACTTACTCGCCTAGCTGCCTAGTTTCTGACCTACTCTTGCAGCCATTGTATTTATATAGTGAGTCTAGTTGAGTTTCTGGTCAATGGTAAACCCCAGGATGTTCATAGTGTGAGACTTAGTGATTGTAATGCCATTGACTATCAAGGGGGAGCGGTTAGATTGCCTCGTGTTAGAAATGGTCATTGTCTGTATTTGTGTGGCACAAATGTTAGTTCCCACTTATCAGCCCAACACTGGATATTGTCCAGATTTTGTGGCACATAAACATGGACTGACTGGGGTAAAATTTATTGCTTACCTATAACTGCCATTTGAACTTATTCACTTGTGGGATGTGGGCATCACTGGTTGGTCAGCATTTGTTGCCCATCCCTAGTTGCCCTTGAGAAGGTGGTGCTAATCTGCCTTCTTGTACCACTGCAGTCCATGCTCTGCTGGTAGATCCACAATGAGGTGAGGTAGGGAATTCCTCAGTAACTGAGGAATTGTGAATGGTGTTGAACATTGTGCAATCATTGGCAAACATCCCCATTTCTGGCTTTATGATGAATGGAAAGTCACTGATGAAGCAGCTGAAGATGGTTGGGCCTAGGACATTACACTGAAGAATTCCTGCAGAGATGTCCTGGAACTGAAACAACCACAACCTTGTGGCCTTGATGTCATGGACTGTCACTCTCAACTCACCTCTGGAACGTAACACTTTAGTCCATGTTTGAGCCAAGGCTGGAATGAGGTTAGGAGCTGAGTAGTACTTGCAGAACTGAAACTGAACTGACTGGCTAGAGCCATTTTAGAGGGCAGTTAAGAGTCTGGCACATTGCTGTGGGTCTGGAGTCGTATGGAGGCCAGACTAGCTCGTGATGATAGATTTTCTTCTCTTAAGGTCATCGGTGAACTAGATAGGTAATTTTTACAACAATGGTTTTAAATTTGTCATTAAGCAAATTTCATTGATTCAAGTTTCATCATCTGCCATGCTGGGATTTAAAACAATGGCCCAGAGCATTAGCCTGAATCTCTGGATTACTAGCTCAGTGGCAATGCCATCTTGCCACTGCCTCCCTTAGTGCAGATACAATGTTAGAGACGCAGAAAAGGTGCAGAGACAGAGAGGTCCAAATTAGCATTTGAGATGTCCATTCAAAAGTCCAATAAAGCTGGGGAAGAAGCCGTTCTTGGATCTATTTGTATTTGTGTTCAAACGTTTATATCTTCTGCCTGATGGAAGAGGGTTAAAGAGTACAAGTGGAGTGGGAGCGTCTTTGATAATGTTGGTTGCTTTCCCGAGAAGTGTAGATGCAGTCAATGGATGGAAAACTGGTTGACATAATGGACTGGGCTGCGTTCATGACTCACTATAGTTTCCTGGGAAGACCAGTTACCATACTACACTGTGATGCATCTGGATAGAATGCTTTCAACAGTACTTCTATAAAACTTGGTAAGAATCTTTGTGGACGTGCCAAATTTCCTTAGCTTCCCAAGAAGTAGAGATATTGTTGTGCTTTCTTGACTGTTGTGACAACATGGGTGTACCAGGACAGATTGTTGATGATCCTCACTCTCAAGTACTTGATGGTCTTGATCACCTCCACCGCAGCATCATTGATGCAGACAGGAGCATGCCCTCCACTCCGCTTCCTGAAGTCAATGACCAACTCCTTCATTTTGCTGATGTTGATAGAGAGATTGTTGTCGTTACACCATGCCGCTAAGCACTCTATCACTTTCCTGTATTCTGTCTCTGATGTTTGAGATTCAACGTACAATGCTGGTGTTGCCAGCAAACTTGTAAATGGGGTTGGAATGGAATTTGGCCTCACAGTTGCAAGTATGTAAGGAGTACAGTGGAGGGTCAAACACGCAGCCTTGTGGGGCACCGGTGTTGAGGATTATCATGGATTAGGTGTCACCTATTCTTACTGATTGTGGTCTATGCATCAGGAAGTTGAGGATCAGGTTACAAAGTGGAGGACCCAAGACCGAGGTCTTGGAGTTTAGAGATGAGTTTGTGGCGCGTGGGTTTGTGGGGTGACTGATTTTGGAAGTCCTCTACCTGTTGTGGGCTATTCCCCAGAGAATTCCTTCACTGACTATCTCCAGATTCATTTTTTCATTTTTTTTTTCATTTATTCGTTAACGGGATAAGGATGTCGCATTGCTGTAGGTCTGGAATCACATGTAGGCCAGACCAGGTAAGAATGGCAGTTTTCTTCCCTAAAGGACATTAGTGAACCAGATGGGTTTTTATGAGAATCAGCAATGGATTCATGGTCATCATTAGATTCTTAATTCCAGATATTTTATTGAATTCTAATTTCGCCAACTGCCATGGTAGAATTTGAACCTGGGTCCCCAGAATGTTGTCCACGTTTCTGGATAACAGTCCAGCAATTAATACTACTGGGCCATTGCCTCCCCAGATTGTTCTCTGCAATCCTGAAGCGAATTTGTTGTTGTTACTGCTGGTGTTTCTTCCCTTTCAAATCAAAATTTCTTTCTGAGTTTGCTGTGGACCCTTCTTTAAGAATTGTTTTTTGGTTTCTGACTATTGCCTGGTGTCCCCAAGTCCTTACAATGCTGCTACCATATAGTAAACACATATTTGTATAGAGTGTGAAAATTAACAGATTTCATGCAACATAACTATAGTCAAAGGATTGAGCCTGTCTCAGATACTTCATATGCATGCCCTGGCAACACCTTGCTCTGTTTCATCATGACTGAACTCTTTTTGTACATGCTCAGCAGATTTCATTTAATTAACATTCAATACCCCACCAATATTAAAGAATGCTGAGATGTATTTGTCACTGTTGAGGGCCACAAAAGCTCAATGAGTACTGGGAATGGCATCTCAGGAGCACAAAAGCTGACATTTCGGGCCTAGACCCTTCTGATGAAAGGTCTAGGCCCGAAAAGTCAGCTTTGGTGCTCCTGAGATGCTGCTTGGCCTGCTGTGTTCATCCAGCCTCACATTTTATTATCTTGGAATTCTCCAGCATCTGCAGTTCCCATCATCTATGAGTACTGGGAAGTCAGCTTTATCTGGAAAACAGAGCATGTGGTTTGTCAAAAATAGCTTTGTGGGAGCCCACACTCATGGTCTATTACTGTTAGCTGGGCTGTTTGTCCTGTACTTAACCTGTTACTAACACTTTTTTTTAGAGCTGGTTGTCATAGGCATAAAGTTTGCGAGAAGCACAGTTCACTAAATTAGCAAGAGTATCAAAACACACTCCAGTTCTCGCTGCACCTGCACTGGGGCTTGCCTAGTCCCACCTACCTCCAAATTTGCACACCCATCTGTTCACAACAACCCTAGCTCTGGCTCAGTAAACTTGGAACTGCTCACCGTCTACTCCTGGAAGTGCTGTCTCTTCTCCTCACCAATATTCAGCTTTACTCACCACCTTACGCTTTAGGCTCCGTAGTAACATCAATGTCACAGAAAAGTCAGGAATGCAAGGGTGAACGGGAGAGAAGAGCTGGGGGCTGGTGGGAGAAGCTAACAGTGCTGAGAGGTAGTGATGAAATTAAAAGTTGGCGGTCACCTTGTAAAAACTGAAGACTAAGGATGGACTTCAGAAGAAATGTTTTCAACTTATGACACCAAAGAGGGAGTATGGATTTTCAGATTTATGCCTTATCACTAGGCCTCTTGGTTCACCTCACAAGGCACCATGAGAGCAAGTTCCCACTAAGCTGGCAGAAAAGTCAGAACCTAATTTAAAGTGCAGTCACTGACATAGATTTCACCATTGATCGGAAGATCCTGGCCATTAGTTTATATGTAATAAAATGATATATAGACTTAGGAACTCTATTAATGTGTGAAAACCACACAACAGGCATATCCTTAGATTGGTCCAGGAACAATAAATTTAAATAATCTTATAGGTAGATCCTTTTTATCCATCAAGGGTTTCAATTTAAAAATAAACAGCAGCATATCTATAGAAGAGGTTAGTTTCTTATAAAAATATTGCACACAATTACACATGTAAAATGTGATAAAATTTTAAGTTAAATGACAGACTTCAGTAAGGATAAAAGTTACAAATGAAGGTGGAAGGGAGATCAACTTCTGCCATAATTTCAGCCTGGTAGATTTGAAGATTTTCTAAAGTATCGGCGTTGAAATTTTGAAGTCAGGTTTGTACCATCAGAAAGTTTGCATTGGTTAGAATGTGAATAACATCTCCCATTAAGATGGTGTCAGACGTCATACGGTAAAAACCTCTTATGAAACTTTTTGAGACACACATATCTCAAGTACCTCATATAAATAGTTATCGATTGGAAATAGAATAATTACTGTATAAAACATGGAAGTTTTCACTATCCCTATTGGTTAGATCAGATGAATTAATATGAAGACCAACCTTATACCTAGATCCTACAACAAGTTCTAGCAGCCATGATTGCTTCTGTAATTGAATACTCTGTGTTTTCCTTTGTAGATGGACTTGGTAGCTGAGCAGCTTCAGGAAGCAAATGATGCCTCATTTCCACACTGGTTCTGCCTTAATCATTTTCACTCGAACAAAGAGGAGCATGGCTGCCAACTTCTTTAACACGCAGTGTCAGAAAGAAAACACAACTCCCACGTGTTGATCAGAGTTGATTCATTTGAGCGTAGTGGCAGTTTTTCATGTGATCTCTGCATAAACTGGCTGTTCACAGCAAAGGTTTTACACAATTCAATACTTAAATAACTGCTATCCAATGCTGTTGGATCATGCTTCAATATTAGACATTGATTTACTCCAGAAATGGAGCACAGACCCATCCATTACCTTTTAGCTGAGGTAATTAACATTTTTTGTTCTGAACAAGGGCATACCAGACTCAAAATGTTAACTCTTATTTTTCAGCATGGATGCTGCCAGGCCTGCTGATTTTCTCCAGCATTCATTGTATTTGTTTCAGATTTCCAGCAGCCACAGAATTTTATTTTAGTTATTTTGCTTTAATTAAATTATAACTGCCTCAGCTATTAACTTGAATGCTCTCATTCTTCTATGTTTTAGGAACAACTATTCTTATCTCCAAGGAAGCCACTGTCAATGAGTTTCTGTTTTGCCTTGAAAATGTTCATTGAATTTCAGAGGTCTTGTATGACTCTTCAGACATATGTCCAGTCTGGTGCCAATCACCATTAAATTGATAAGGGAAGTCAGATGTCTTCTGGGAGCATTACGTAAGACATGTCCATTAAAGACAAATATATAACATTGCAACTACAAATTCATACAAATGGAATTTGCCGGCATTCTGCACCGTTCACCTGTCAAGTGTATGTTCGAATGCATTATATATCATGGAATCCCTACAGTGTAGAAGCAGGCCATTTAGCCCATTGAGCCCACACCTCCAAAAATCATCCCACCCAGGTGCACCTCAACCCTGTGACTCTGCATTTCCCATGGCTAACCCCATCTAGCCTGCACATCCCTGGACACTATGGGCAATTTTGCATGGCCAGCCCACCTAACCTGCAGGTCTTTTGACTGTTGGAGGAAATCAGAGTACCCAGAGGAAACCCAAACAGACACTGGGAGAATGTGCAATCTCCACACAGATAGTCACCCAAGGCTTGATTCAAACCTGGGTCCCTGGTTCTGTGAGGTGGCAGTGCTAAACACTGAAGCACCATGCCACCTTGTACATTTGAGTACCCAATATTAGAATAGCAAAATTTTAAAAGCCTCTCTGCCTTAATTACTATAGGGTATTGAGGTTTCCTAACATTTGTGTAGCCAGGACAGTTTATGGAGCTGTAAATGTGAAACTATAAATATCTTTAAATATTACAGGAATCCGTATTTCCAGTGTAGCAAGTACATAAATTGTAAATGGATTATGCATTTGGCACATCTACTCATCTTTACATTCCAATTTGTCTCTTACTCAGTCTCAACTCACAAATTATTAGATCATCATTAACCCACAATGTGATTTCCTTGGGGCTGCTCAATCATTTTGTCATGAAAACAGATTAATAAATGTAAATTAGGTTCACTAACATGATTCAATTAGCTTTTTCTGTACTTCTGCACAATATCACCCATTAACTGCATTCTGTTTAGCATGGGATGAGTATAAAAGGATTGTGTGTTGTTCGACCTGTATGTTGCATTATATCAGTAAATATATCCAGGAGTATTTCAATCACAGAACTGACTTGATTTTTTATTGTTGAAATTAAACTTTTATTTTCTCCGAATGGAAGAACTTTTGGGTATTGATTGATACTCAAGATAGTATACACAGTTTGTCAGTAAATAGTGGCTATAAATGTCAAATTTGCCTGAGCACATGACATGTACAGTTGTTTGATGTTCTGTCAAGACATTAGGTGGGACTTCTATTACTGTTACGGAAAATACGGTGAATTTAAGTCAGAGATAATGGGAACTGCAGATGCTAGAGAATCCAAGATAACAAAGTGTGTAGCTGGATGAACACAGCAGGCCAAGCAGCATCTCAGGAGCACAAGAGCTGACATTTCGGGCCTAGACCCTTCATCAGAGAGGGGGATCGGGAGTGGGTTCTGAAATAAATAGGGAGAGAGGGGGAGGCAGACCGAAGATGGAGAGAAAGGAAGATAGGTGGAGAGGAGAGTATAGGTGGGGAGGCAGGGAGGATATAGGTCAGTCCAGGGAGGACGGACAGATCAAGGAGGCGGGATGAGGTTAGTAGGCAGGAAATGGAGGTGCGGCTTGAGGTGGGAGGAGGGGATAGGTGAGAGGAAGAACAGGTTAGGGAGGCAGGGATGAGCTGGGCTGGTTTTGGGATGCAGTGGGGGAAGGGGAGACTTTGAAGCTTGTGAAGTCCACATTGATACCATTGGGCTGCAGAGTTCCCAAGTGGAATATGAGTTGCTGTTCCTGCAACCTTCGCATGGCATCATTGTGGCGCATGATGGACATGTCATCTAAGGAATGGGAGGGGGAGTTAAAATGGTTCGCGACTGGGAGGTGCAGTTGTTTATTGCAAACCGAGTGGAGGTGTTCTGCAAAGCGGTCCCCAAGCCTCCTTTCTCTCCATCTTCGATCCGCCTCCCCCTCCCTCCCTATTTATTTCAGAACCCACTCCCCATCCCCCTCTCTGATGAACGATGAATTTAAGTATTGCTCTTCCCTTTTAATACTCATCCCTTGCTGAGATAGGTCAAAGAATGCTCTTAATATACTGGTTTTCAATTTTTTAATTTTAATATTAACCCCACGAAAAATCATTTAAAGTGAAAACAAAAATAAACTTTACGAACAAAACAAACAAATTACCAAGGGAAATGCTCCACTACACCACCCATACACACAAGTGCTCAGGAAATTACAGAATACAGGAGAGGAGGGAAGATAAGTTATAAATGGCAAGCTTTGGTAACTCCAATGATGTTAAGAAAACAGTTTATTTAGTTTACAACTTTTCAGTGTTTCGTGCCTTGTTACAGTTTCCTTGCTCAGCTGTCCCGTAGTATTCCTTCTGGCAGGCAAAGGTGTAAGCTTCTTTAATCAAGAAACTTGGAGGCAAAGATGAAGAGACCCATCACAGCTGGAGTCCCAATTTCCTTCTGGAGGTTGCATAGCAACTGATCTGCAATTCTAGAATTGCATATTTAAGAAATTCAACCAGCTCTAATTTCAGACATGTGGCGAGGACAGAATTTCGGGTGCACGATGGTCCATCTCATTGGGCAGTCTTCCATTTCTGCAACGACAGAGAGATCTTAATTGCAGTTAAAATCTAAGCTGAATGTTATTTTGTTTCCTGTATTACTTAAAACATCACAAGCAGCTTTCTTCCTCCATACTATCCAAACACTCACAATCAGCTACATCATAAGTGACATTCAGACTATATTTATTGGCAAAGCATGCCATGACAATTTTCATTGAGTCAAATCAAATGCAAAATAGTACTTTGTGCCTGGCATCTGACAAATTGACAACAAAACTTGTTGAGTTCCTGTAAAAAATGAACTTGACTATAGTCCTTCAGGAAATACGACCACTACACTCCCAACTCGCTCAATTTGGATATTGAAGAGGTTTACAGGAATTAAAGGGCAAGCCACTCACAGCTGAATACCCAGCCTCTGACACAGCACATACACAGCTGGTTCAGTTTGAATTGAAGATAATGAACTGAAACCAAACTGTACCTTCCTGCATAGCCAAAATGTAGTTCGTGGTTGCAACTACCCATTCTGATTAATGCTAACAGTGCAAAATCAATGGAGACAATAAGGACTGCAGTTACTGGGGGCTAGAGTCTATAGGCGAGAGTCTGGAAAAGCACAGCAGGTCAGACTACATCAGAGGAGTGGGAAAGTCAACGTTTTGGGCCAAAACCCTTCATCAGGACTTCATCAGTGCAAGATCAATTCCTCTTCTTGCTGAGTAGGCTTGGGACCTCAATCCTTGTTTTTGTCACTGAGGCTTGGAAGATAGCAGCAAATCGGACCATACCAGGACACCATCTTGAGGATGATGCATCAGAATGAGTAGGAACCCCAAAAGCTGCCTTGAAAGCAGAGCCCATTCTCTCTGCTAACCCAGTCAATTGCATCCAGTGCTCCTGATGCAGTCTTCTCTACGTTGGTGAGACAAAACATATACTAGACGACCGTTTGGCCAAGTTTCTCATCTTTGCCTGGCCCGTAACAGCCAACCTAACCTTCCGGTCACCGCCCATTTCAACTCCCCACCCCACTTGCCCTCCAGCATGTCTGTGCTTGGCCCGCTCCCGTGTCGCATCGACTCGCAATGCAAATTTGAAGAACAACACTCTGTCTTCCTCCTGGGTGCCCTGCAGCCCAGAGACTCAACATTGGAGTTCTCCAATTTCAAATAACCTTCGCAACCATCCCTGGGCTACCCTTCCAGCTCCACCTCCTCCCATTCCACCTTATGACCCCTCCCGTCCAGCCACCAACCCTATCATCGACCAACTTGGTCATACCCTGTAGCAGTGTTCACCTATCACCACCATTCCGCCTCCACCCCCTCTTTTTATCTGCAGCCACACCCCACCCCGAAATCCAAGTCCTGAAGAAGGGTAATACCCAAATCATTGACAGCCCCTTTCCTCCAGATGCTGCCTAGTTTGCAGTGCTCTTCCAACTCAAGATAACAGAGTGTGAAGCTGGATGAACACAGCAGGCCTAGCAGCATCTCAGGTGCACAAAAGCTGATGAAACGGGCCTAGACCCTTCATCAGAGAGCTCTCTGATGTGCTCTCTGATGAAGGGTCTAGGCCCGAAACGTCAGCTTTTGTGCTCCTGAGATGCTGCTTGGCCTGCTGTGTTCATCCAGCTTCACACTTTATTATCTTGGATTCTCCAGCACCCGCAGTTCCCATTATCTCTTCCAAATGCAGTCGGTCTACCCTGACACCAGCGCAGTTCAGCCTCTCTGACGTCACCGCCAGTCAGGGCGTCTCAGCCAATGGACTACGTTTGGGCGGGGCCTGAACCGAGCATTGCCGATTGTTGCCGAGCGGAGCCGATCAGGTACTATCATGGAGGAGGCCGATGGCTACCTTGGTGTTCGGCTTGTACAGAGGGCGACAGGGCCAGGGCTCGTCGGAAAACAGGAGGCGGCGGCCTCGGCCTCGGAAGGTGACCGGAAGAGGGAGCAGGAGAAACTCTCCGGTGTAGTGAAGAATGTCCACAGGAAACTGCGCAAGAAATATCGAGAAGGTGATAATGAAGAGGAAGGTGGGGGGGGGTGGTTGTGGAGTGGAGGAATGGAGTGAGCCCTCTCCCGGCTGAAGAGTTTGGGGGGGCGGGGTGTGGGTTGAGCTGGTGAGTGGGTTATTCCCACCCCCCCGTCCTACTGCTTCTCTGCAGAGTACAACAACCCGTAGCTCGACAGATCACCGATTACTAATTCGGTTTGCTGACAATCGGTTATCTTCCAGTCTGTGTATTAATCCTCCTATTTGTGTTATACAGACAAAAACAAGTGCTCGCTTTTTCAGCGAGTGTTATCCTGGACTCTACCTTTGTTTTTCCTGTCTCTGCCGAGGCTGCCAGGCATGCTAAGCTTCCCCAGCACTCCTTTTTATTTCACACCCTGGCGTCCGTGGTATTTCGCTTTCACAATTTATTTTTGTATTTTTGGAGGCGATCTGCTTTTTTAAAAAAATTTTGTGACCCTTAGGAGAGTAATGATTACCATTAGTTTCCTTGCCTGGTAAATATTTTTTCTGTGCATATGCTGATGTAATTTTTTTGTATAAAGTGAGTTATGGGCATTTACAAGTTTTTGTTATTTTTTACCCTCTCCATTTATTCTAATCGCATTTATAGACATTCGCGGTGTGCTCCAGAAGTTTGAATTATTTTGATGTCTGTATCCGTTAGTTGAATCTGTGTTTGCGCTGTGTGAATTTCTGACTCACTGTATTGAGGTTGCAAAACACCAAACAATGATAGTGGTAAGTTTTGAACACTGCCTGAACTTTTAATCCACATCTACCTGATGGTCATATGAATAGAATAGAATCCCTACAGTGTGGAAACAGGCCCTTTGGCCCAAAAAGTTCACACCAAACCTCACAGCAGCCCACCCAGACTTATCTCCTTGTAACCCACCTAACCTACACATCCCTATGGGCAATTTAGCATGGCCAGTTCACCCAGCCTGCTCATCTTTGGACTGTTTGAGGGAACCAGAGCACTCAGAGGAAACCGATGCAGACACAGGAAGAATGTACAAACTCCACACAGACAGTCTCCCAGGGCTGGAATCGAACCTGGGTTCCCGGCGCTGTGAGACAACAGTGCTAACCACTAAGCCACCATGCTGCCCTAATTTGGTTGTGTTGTTATTTATGCTGGAGAGACCCAAAAAATTGTTATCTGATATCATAATATATCGTAAATATACTTCAGTTGTGAAATGCATTTGATGGTGGTATGCTACACAATACGTGTCCTCGGGGCTAATAGGAAAAGGTGTATTGGTTCAAAAGTAGCAGTGACCTCTACTCCCTGGGGTGGAGTACAAGTTGATATAAGCAGTATTGTGAAAGCTTTTAAATAGAAGGCACTTCTGGCTCCCAGGATCCCTACCTGGATGTTGTGTAGAGCTAATGACACATGGGCTGGTAAAATTGTGGAGAGCTTGCATGCATCTGGATCTTTTGAGCAGGTTAGCTGCACACTAAGCTATACTAGCTATTTATAAAGAAAGCACACAGTTGTGTGGACCGATTATGAAATAAAGTCATTAGATAAAAATTTGAAACACAGCATGCTAATTGTATTTGTATTTGTAAACATGAAACATTGCTGACTGCTAGTATGTGTTGAATTTGCTTTTTGAGAACAACAGTTGTAAATCTAATAATGGTTCTGTTGAAACACTTTGTATTTGTGAGAGGGCCCAGGCAAGTCTTTTATGCAGAAACACTTCTTGTATTGGAAGTAGGCTATTTGACCCCTTGTCAATTAATAAGAATGTAGCTGATCTGAATGTAAGCCTTAACTTCACCTTCCAGCCTGACCCTTTTTAAAACACAATATCTGATGCGGTCTTGAATGTATTTAGGACAGTCTCCATTGCTGCCTAGATTAGTAAATTCCAAAGATTAATAATTCTCGAAGAATTTCCTATTTCTTTCATTCTGAACAGGAGACTGCTTATTTTGAAAATGTGCCACTTGGTTCTAGATTGCTCATTCAAAGGGAAACGTTCTCTCAGTAGCTACCTTGTTAAGCTTGTTTGCAACTTGTTATGTTTCAATGGTATC
Source organism: Stegostoma tigrinum (assembly GCF_030684315.1). Lineage (NCBI taxonomy): Eukaryota > Metazoa > Chordata > Chondrichthyes > Orectolobiformes > Stegostomatidae > Stegostoma > Stegostoma tigrinum. The sequence goes on along the minus strand of NC_081371.1, from coordinate 31,808,660 downwards.
ACCGTTCAATCTTCGAAACTCCAGTGAGTATGGACTTGAACTTCTCTGCCTTTCCTCATAAAACAAACTGTTCATCCTAGGGATCAGTACAGCAAACCTTCTCACTTCCATGGAATAGTCTAATTGTAATCTCACCATAGCCCTATGCAACTGTAACAAAACTTCATAACTTTCATACTTCATTCCTTTGCAAAGTATAGACTGTTCTATTTGCCTTCCTAATTCTTACTGTACCGAATGCCAGTGTTTGATGTTTTGTGTACGACAATGCCCCGATCTTTCTGTACCACGCTATTCTCTGTCTGTTTAAATAATATTCTCTTCCTTCCACTGTGGAAAAGCTCACATTGTGTAATACACATGGTTCTTTCATCCAAGTCAATAACAAGTTTGTCAGTACTTGAGGCTCCAGTATTGATCCCTGTCCCATAGAAACTGTTACAGTTTGCCATCTGAAAATGATCTATTTAGCCTAGCTCTCTGTTAATTTATCAACCTTGTAAATGTGTTAATATCTTGCCCCAAATTCCATAAACATTTAACTTATGTGGTAACATTTTATGTGGCACCATATTTGATGCCTTCTGGAAGTCTAATACACTACATCTACTAGTTCCCTTTTATGCAACCCGCTTGTTTTATTTTGGCGTACATCAGTAATTTCTCAATAAATTGCTGCATGTGGCAGAGGCATAATTGGTTTGTTGAAAAATCATGTCAGCAGGTGTTGATTTGATAGTGGAATTAAAACAAGTAATCACAATTCCTAGCAGTTAAAGATGATAAATAAGATTTAACTGCCCTGTACATTTTTGTGTTAAAGTTCATAGATCGTACTTTCTTAGGTTGTTAATTAAATGCTCAGTCACAAAGATATGATTGAGTTTTATGAAGTGATGAACTGGGCTTCTTATGGTCTCTTTGTTTGATATCTAATTTGTGGGATGTTCTCTTTGTTTTTAATTCCATTGCGCATTTACTTTTGTGTGGTTGTCACCGACTCTTGCTACAATGAGAGGTGGAATTCAAGAATATGCTGAGGATGTCAAGACAGTTCCCTTGCTGAAGGGCAGATGCACACACGTTCAGTTGTTTGTCTGTCAAAACAGTTTTAGTGTACATTACAGAAGGCAAATTTCATTGCTCATTTCTTGTGCACGTGCTATTTGGTAATTCCTGCATTCTAAACAGACACTGCATCTTCAGCACAAGGTTTTAGTTACTATTAAACATAGTGAGTAGGTCAATTTGAGATTCTTTGTGATACTTGAAAAGCTGTAGCATTGAAGTATTGCATTTGCTGCCTTAAGGTTTACACATATTTGGTAATCCCATTTTGAGATCACTTTGAGCAACAAATGTGCAAACCTGCAATCTTAACATGGTCCAAATTTGAGGGGATCAGGAGGGTTGCTCAGCAATAAACGAACAGCATGTTTTGTTGCACTGAATGATGGAAATAACTTACTTGGATTAAAACAACCAATTAATTTGACTGCATTTTTAGCAGTTCAATTTTGACTTGTTAGAAAGGAGAACAGTGTTATTTTAACAATCATTGTTGTGATGGAATTGAAAGATATTTCATTGTAAAATTGAAGTCAGTCAAAAATGGAAAATTCCAACAGTGATGATTATGTTAATTATGCTGTAGTCATGTTTTGCAAGTGGTTTGGAATAGACAACTGACATCTCTTTAGTCAGCTACTCTTTGAATAATTAGTTGTCTAGTTCATCTATCTTCAAGGAACTGTATCCTTGGAACTAGAATGAAGGATTACACAAAAACTGTGGAGGTATTAGTAATGTTGCTTTTTCATAGGACAAGGTCTTTGTTTTTCCAAAGTGCCAGTCATTGTTCAGTGGGAGCACCCTTCTCTAATCAGATTGCAGATTCAAGACCTGCTCCAGAAACGTTTATATAAAATCTAGATGGATACTCCGGTGCACTGCTTAAGAAGTGCAATCTTTTAGATAAGGTATGAAATCAAAGTAGTTTTTACCTGTGAGATAGATGTGAAAGATTCTATGACATTATTTTGAAGATTAGTAAAGGGGTTTTCTCAGGGTTCTAAAACATGTTTATCCTGAACCAGTAGCATGAATATAGATTATCAGAATGTTATCCTATTGCTGTTGCATTGGATACTTCTGCACTGTATTTACTTGCCAAACTTTTGAAATTATGAGAAAATCTTTTTAGGCAGTCCCTTGGGATAGCAACATGAGAAATAGAAGCAAGAGCAGACCATTCTGCACAGAAAGCTTGCCTGAACATTCAGTCAGCTCTTCATAGCCCACATCTGCCCAACTATTTCGAAAATCTATCTGCCTTCTCTTTTAATCATTTTCAGCAAACTAGCCTCCACAGTTCCCTGTGAGTAGAGAATGCTAGTATTCACTACTTCTGCCTTACTCTGTAAGATCCCTTTGACTCAGTCATGTGGACTGATTTGTGTTTTTCCCCAATGTTAGTGGTGGTGCATGTGTTTTACCACTAACTGCAAAGGATAGTCCCATTGTGAATTTCCTGATGTGTGCAGTGCATCTTTGTCAGTAGCTTTTAGCGTTTGTCTCACTAATATCAACCTAACTGGTATATGGTTAGATAATAAAATGCGAGGCTGGATGAACACAGCAGGCCAAGCAGCATCCCAGGAGCACAAAAGCTGACGTTTCGGGCCTAGACCCTTCATCAGAGGGTCATCTGATGAAGGGTCTAGGCCCGAAACGTCAGCTTTTGTGCTCCTGGGATGCTGCTTGGCCTGCTGTGTTCATCCAGCCTCACATTTTATTATCTTGGATTCTCCAGCATCTGCAGTTCCCATTATCACTGGTATATGGTTAGAATTTTTTTCCTCACTTTCTTTACTTAACTATCATTTTTGCCTTCTAATGGGAACATTCTAGAATATGGGAAATTCTGGAAGATCAAAACACATGGATATGCACTTTTGAAACCCTGAAGCGTAGGCTGAGAGATCCTATGGGTAGTCTGACATTTGGTCCTGTTAATTTCTAAAGAACTTTAATATCAGTTATAATTTTCTCAGTTTCATCAGACTCTTGTTTCTCTATAACCTTCAGTGATGCATTTTCTTTCATGACTCTACTGTTTCCTCATTCACCATTATAATTTCTCCAATCTCTGCCTCTACTTTTGTTAATTTCTTCCTGCTAAATGCCTGGTAAAACTGTTATTGTCTGTTTTTGTGCCTTGTGCATTTACTCTCATTTTCACACCTTAAATCACTTTCTTGATCATCCTTTGATTATTAAATTTTTTTAAAAACGCCTTTTCAATTCTAGATGACACTCTTAGCCATAGCTGTACTAATGTTTTAGTGGGCTTTTTGTTCATAGAGGAAATGTGTCATTCATAATTTTGAATTAATTCACTAAACAACTATTCACTTCGGTGCCAAGCAATACAGCATGTTACTTGAATGGTTATTGAAATGTTGTTTGTTTGCAGAACTCTTTCTTCAGATAGCTGAATTAGCATTTTAAAAAATGTCTTCCCTTCACACAATTTTTTTTCATCTTGTCTACTTGCTGATCAACTACTTCATAGCCTGTCGTGTAGTCAAAGCATCTAGGAGAAGACCAGGAGACGATAACTTCTAATGTAGACTTTTCAGGTTGAAATTGTTAGGTTTAAGTATAGAAAAAAGTCAACGCAATTTGATTTGTAGTACTGGAAAGGAGATGTGTGTATTGTACAGTAAAACACCAATTACATTTTATTTGCACATGACACACACACTTGGGTCTTGTAATTAGGGCAAAATCAGAGGAAAAGAAGCTGTACTATTCTGTTTGTTTACCACAGCACAACAGTTGCAGGGAGCTTAAATTGAAGAGCCAGGATTTTTGCAAGTTTCCTGCTGAAATGTTGTTATTCAACTATACTTTCACAAGTTTTTTTTTTCCATGCACATCTCTCAATTCAACTTTTACAGTTGTTTTGGCTGAGGATTGTAGAATGAACTGTCACACTTACTCACATTACTCCATGGGTCACAACACAAATGAAGAATCTATTTCCCAGTTACCACAATTGCTAATTAAATATCTTATCTGTATCAAGTTTTTGAAATGAAAAAAATCTATCAATGAGGTTTCTTTAAATGCAATTATTGGTTTATTGTCAAAACAAGACTTCATCATGAAGATGTAATCACTAGTTAATGTACACAGTTGATGATGTGGAAGTTTAAATGGTTACCCTGTTAAATAACCCAAAGTGTGTAAACGAATATATATCCAATCACACAAAGTGAAAATTTGCTGTCTGCAGAAGTTCATTTTTTCTAAAAAAACAAACATCTGGCCATTCAAGAAAGCAATGGAGGATAAAGCGTAGGATGTTCCGAATTCTGTCTCGACGATGCTGTGTCACATGGTCAAGTCACTCACCTGTCAAAATTAGAACATAGAACATTTACAGGCCCTTCAGCCCTCGATGGTTCCATAGGTCGGCACAACAATCTGAAGTCCATCTAACCTACACTATTCCATTATCATCCATATGTTTATTCAATGACCATTTAAATGCCCTTCAAGTTGGTGAGTCTACTAATGTTGCAAGCAGGGCATTCTACGCCCTTACTACTCTCTGAGTAAAGACCCTACCTCTGACTTCTGTCCTATATTTATCGCCCCTCAATTTAAATTTATGTCCCCTCATGCTAGCCATCACCATCCGAGGAAAAAGGCTCTCACTGTCCACCCTATCTAATCCTCTGATCATCTTGTATGTCTCTATTAGGTCGCCTCTTAACCACCTTCTCTCTAACGAAAACAGCCTCAATTCCCTCAGTCTTTCTTCGTAAGACCTTCCCTCCATAGCAGGCAACATCCTGGTAAATCTCCTCTGCGCCCTTTCTAACGCTTCCACATCCTTCCTGTAATGCGGCGACCAGAACTGTATGCAATACTTCAAGTGTGGCCGCACCAGAGTTTTGTGCAGCTGAAACATGACCTCATGGTTCCGAAGCTCAATCCCTCTACCAATAAAACCTAACGCACCGTATGCATTCTTAACAACCCTACCAACCTAGGTGACAACTTTCAGCGATCTATGCACATGGACACCGAGATCTCTCTGCTCATCCACACTACCAAGAATCTTACCATTAGTCCAATACTCTGTACTCCTGTTAATCCTTCTAAAGTGAATCACCTCACAATCTTCCGCATTAAACTCCATTTGCCACCTCTTAGCCCAGCTCTGCAGCTTACTTATTTCTCTTTGTAACCTGTAACATCCTTCCGTGCTATCCACAACTCCACCGACTTTAGTGTCATCCGTGTTGTCTAAGGAGTCTTGGCAGACACAGTTGGCTCAGGAAATATGACATTGAGAAGTTCTTTCAGTCACTCAAAGCAGCAGGTAGTTTCACTCTGAATTCAACAAAAGCTTTTTTTTTTCCCAGTCATAGGAGAGATCAGCTGGGCAGCCTTTCCTCTAAGGCTCCTTGTCCCCAACTAATACCCGTTACCACCCAGGTTGCTAGGCCTGTAAGAAGGTGTACTCCATCCAGTAATTGAACCAGTAGTGGTCTACAGCAGAACAACTAGTTATCACCAGTTGTGCAATTTTTTTTTTGTTTGGTTTTGAGTAAAAAGTGCTCTATCCACAGTGATGCTTCAGTGTTTTTCATAAATTAAGAACACTGGTTATTTCCACAAAACTTGAAATAAATCACTTTTTCATAAATCCTTCAAAACTTTAATTTATCAAAATATAAAGTGTCTTCATAAAGTTATAAATCAGCTTATGCATACCTGATAAGCATTGTGACAGTTATGTTAGTCATTCAGTGTTATAACTTTAACGATGATCTCTTGAGCTCCAGATATGAGGTTACTAGAGGTTGTATGGCAGAGTTACTTCTTCATCCTGTTTCCATGAAGGCTATTCATGTATCATGATCAAAGAAACAGTAGAGACCCTTAAATTTGTTATAAGATTGTTGGATCGTATGGCATATATCCCACTGGATAACAAAATTTAATCAGTCTCAGGTTAAAATTAACAATTAGTATAGCATAAATTGCCACTTCTGGAATACTGTTCCAAACATTGTGTGCTGAAATCCTTTCCTGTGAGAGCTCTCATTCTATCTTCTTGTCCTGGACACTGAAACTAGGAAATTTGTTTGTTTACATCAACTTGGTTATTTGTTATCCTGCATATCTTGGAAAATTTAATCATATTACCCCTTTAAGCTACTAAATTTCAGAGAATACACTCTTAGTTTGTGCAATCTTTCTTTGTAGTTTAAGTTCTAATCCATGTATCGTTCTGCTAAACCTACACGACACTATCTCTAGAAGTGTATTTCTTTCCTAAAGTGTGTTGCATGTGTAAAGCTAGACAGTTGCCTTTAGAGATAGAAGGTCATTGGGAGGACATTGTGTGACACTACTGTGACTTTGAGGTGTGTTCTGTTCTGTGTTTTTGCTTTGAAGAGAAGGTTTTGAAACCAAGGTACTAAGCTGTCTGGTCCAATCCCATAGGTTAAACAGTTTGTGAAGTCCCTGGGTATTTGTTTTACAGTTAGACAATTGAAGCATGAAAGGGTGTCAGAGCCAGGGTTTTAGTTGAACTTTCAGTAGCTGTTGGGGTTTTTGAAGTTGGCTGTAGAAGCAGTTTCATCTCTGTCAACCACAACATAAAGGTGAAGTTACAAAAACAAAGTTGCTGGAAAAGCTCAGCAGGTCTGGCAGCATCTGTGGAAGAGAAAACAGAGTTAACGTTTTGGGTCCAGTGATCCTTCCTCAATGGTTGCTCCTGTTCTGCTTGACCACCTTCCTTTCCTGGGTTCTTGTTCTTGGACTCTGAAAGTTGCCCACCGGCACTTGTTTGCTGTTCTGAGTAAAGGTCACTGGACCTAGTAACCCTCAGATGAAAGCTGACGCTCCCTCTCTTCGTCAGAATTTTCTCTTGGCATTCTTTTCTCCTGAATCGGAGAAACATCGCATGTGAGACAACCTATTTTACCGAATTTGCCTTTAAGAGTGTGTCTATGGGATGTTGCAATTTTGGAACAATTTGTTGTGTCGTTAAATCTCTATTATTCTATCAAGTTTGGCAATAGAGTTAAAGTTAAATCGATTCTTCTTTCCTTTTATTTGTATTTTAACTGGGTGTACAAATAAAGTGTGGTTTGCTTAAAGTTGAGTAGTTTGACCAATTGAATTACCTCTGGAACACAAGGCCATATAGTTCTTATAAATAAGATAAAAGTTAGGATCCAGGCTACCACCTCATTATATTTCAAGAGGGTTTGGTCTGGTCCATAAAAATTGTCATCACCTACAATCAACAATGCCAAACACATGAATGAGGATTTCAGTGGCAAGTGGATTGATGTATGGGGTAAATGGATCACATCATGCACATGGATGTTTGTCATCTGCTTGTAGGATCAAAAGCTTAGCTTGATGGTGAATGTGTTTCTGAGGTTGTGAAAGGTCTGATTTTAGCTAGAGACAGTGACTGAAGAGGGATATGAAAACATTAGTGATGGCACAGTTAGTTAGGGCCAGAAGCTTACAGCTCAGATCTCTCCAACAGAAAGCTGGAGGGAAAGGAAAAGCAGCTTATCCAGGCTATCAAACAGTCCTACTACATGAAGTTGTAAGAGATAGTTATGATGATCCCAGACCAGGTCACCAACTTGGTTGTGATCCTGGACGAGACTACCAAATCATTGCTATTAACATGTTTGGGGAACCAGTAACTCTTAGTTTTCAAATAGACAAAGGTGAGTTCCAGAGAATAAAGCCACAAGTTTCCACTATTTTGAGCAAATAACGGTAAGCTTATAAGCTAGAACAATATTACAATTTCCAATATATATAAAACTTTCTCACCATGACAGATCCCACAGATTTGTTAGTAACCCTCAGATTTACTTGACATGATGAGTCATCAAATTTTAATAAACTTTTACAAGGGTTTTCAATTCTTCAGTTTTGATCTGACCAGAAATTATCTCGCTGGAGCCATTCCACCATGGTCTGCCTCAATGGTTGCTCCTGTTCTGCTTGATCACCTTCCTTTCCTGGGTTCTCGCTCTCTGGACTCTGAAAAGTTGCCCACCAGCACTTGTTTGCTCTGAGGAAAGATCACTGGACCTGAAATGTTAACTCTCATTTTTTCTTCACAGATGCTGCCAGACTGCTGAGCTTTTCCAGCAACATCTGTGTTTGTTCCTGATTTACAGCATCCTCAGTTACTTTGGTTTTTTAGTACTTGTTTGCTGACTCCTGACTCGACCAAGTTAACGTTTGCCCCCAGTGACTCATCTAGCTCCATTGTACCAAACAATTGCTGCATGTGACTCTGAACTTTCACTGTCAGATGCATTTAAGAATTAATGCTTGCAGGCTTCCTCAATGCCTCACAAGCTAGCCACAGCAAGCTTGATCTTGTGCCTTTACCTGGGACTTAGCTACACCAAATTGATCAACTCCACTTGACTCCATCCTTGTCAGACAGCTAAAACTCATGAAGTATGCTCCGTCTTTGTCTTGTTCATCAATTATCTGTGACCTGAGAACTGCTTTTTCCATGACACCTTAGCAGTGTTGAGTGAGCTGTTGAAAACATTGCTCTAAACTGCAGCCCTATTACAATCTAGAATTGAATGTTGCCACTTAACCACTCTTTGAACGCTGTATCATTTAATGATACAACGCTCCCATTTTCACAGTGCTGGCTTTCAGCACTAAGAATGCTTACTTACCACTGCTGCTGTTTTCAAGGGCAACTCGGACCAGGCAATAAATGTTGGCCCAACCAGTGATGCCCGCATTGCTTGAATGAATTAATAAAACAGAAGGAATCATCTCAGTTCAAAACCACCACAGATCTAAAAGCTGATCCCTTTGTTTTCGGTAGCAGTATTTAAAACAAGAAAGAGAACATATATCTCTGACGATTGCTGAATTTACGGTTTATAAAGATTGGTAGAGCAAAACAGTCATGATTGGGAAGCTAGGAGTGCAATTAAATGAGAGGGTATGACTGAAAGCGATCACAGGTTCACAACAATGGCAGGGGGTTGTCACCTGCCTCATTTGCAGAAATCAGGCAAAAGAGGTCAGTTCAACTTTAGCAGAGCATGATGGTAATGACTGATGAGAGCTGTTTTGCTACTCGCGGTGACTGTTAACTAAGTATTGATTTTTAGAATATTTCAGAAATAAATATTGATGTTCAAGGACTTTGTGGTTAAAAAGGTAGTGTGAGTGCATTGGAATTTTAAAATTACAGTGCAAGTTTTTGAAATTTCATTTACAAATCACCTTGGATTAAAGAAAAGAATGTTCAGAATATTTTGAGTGTAATTGAAGTAAAAAGGAGCATAAATATATTTAACTTGAAGTGACTGTGCCAGAGAAATCGGCTGCAGAATGTACAGACACTACTTGGGTTGCAAACAGGTTCTGTTGTGGAGTCTGTTCAGAAGTTGATTTTTGTACAAGTCAGAACACAATGCAGGACAATGTAAAACAACTGCTCTTAAGTACAGTAAATGATCATGTAAACTTATAATCTTGTGTGGAATTGCAATTTAAGTTTGAGCCGAGGAAGTTGGAAGTTTGTGAAATGAGGACTCACCAGTGTGTGTCTACATAATTCCTCCAGGATCTAGCTTTAAGTTGACTACAAATTGTGGTTGTTATATGCAAACTATGCTTGAACAATCATAATTTAGGTCAGGTGGGAGATCTCTCTGATCAAGGCACAAAGATGATATTTTCTTGATGTTTATTAATTCAAAAGTTACCGATTGGCAATTCTCTTAAAAAATTGTTTCCAAACCATCCATAGATAGGGACATACTTACAAGCAATATTTAATACAAAACAGGATGAAAATTACTTGGCATTGCATTACATCCATAAAGAGAAATTATTGTAAAATACTTACACAGTGGTGTAAACATGCCTTTTTCAATGGACTTGGTCTCAAGTTGTATAAACTTCTTAACTCTCAATTGTTTCAGGTAACTTTTTTGTCTTTAACAATAATAATTACAAAAACTGTCAAGCACTGCACAACATAACAGCATTAACTGGCAATCTGCATAATGCTGTGACAAATACAAAGAAAGGGAAAATTTTCACTTGCCTAACACCTTTGGCTGAGGCACATTCTAATTGTTTTGTGAGCAATTGCTTCTGCATTTTATTGTAGGCTAATGTTTGGTGTATAATATGTGGACGCACTGAGTTCTGACAAATAGCATATAAATGATTTGTTAATTTAGTTGCGTGCTATTAACAGCATTAAAAGTAGTAAAATGGTCCAGATATTGTGGATCTATTAGGTGACCTTTTCCAAATTATGCTAGATTCAAGAACTAGATGTACAATTTGAATATAGTAAATGCTGCATTTTTATTCAAAAAGGATGAAAGGACACAACAAGAATTGTTAGCATCAGAGTTTAAGGTCAGTGATTGGAAAGTTGTGAGCATTCATCAGGGTCAAAATAAATAGGCATCAGATTTACAGAAAGTCATTATGAATGAAGGGCCAGGTAAAACCCAATCGAATCTCAACAGTCATATGGGGAGGAACAGAGCAAGTTAAGTACATAGAGTTTGAGAAATTTATTAGAGCCTACCCAAGAGATCTAGCTAAATCTGAAGTATCTGGAATTGAGAGAGGTTTGTGACATGGGAAGGAAAAGGTGAGAGTGAAAGCACTAAGTTATAACGGGCTTTCTGAGATTGGTGGGTGGTGACAAATAATGTTCTTGGGGATTATTTTTGGAGTTGGGGAAGAGGGGTAGGTGTTTTCACATACGTAGATATGATCTAACTTTAAGAATTCAGGTAAGCATATCGGGTTTGCAAAGATGCCAAACTAGACAAAATTCTAAAAAGAACAAATTTACTTCATTAAACTGATTGTGAAATGATTGCTGAAGCAGTTAAGCAACTCCAGTGTGATGCAGTGTATTTTGAAGGAGCTAATTAAATCTGAACAAGTCACCATGAGATGTACTAGCTTTGTATCCTCATTGCCAAAACTGGCTTTTCTGAAGAAGGGTCACTGCTCCCAAAATATTAACTCTGATTTCTGTCCACAGATACTGCCGGACTTGTTGAAATTTCCAGTAATTTCTATTTTTGTTTTATTGGAAATTTCTTGATTTGAACACGAGCAAACTGTACAATTTTCCATCTGTTTCATTGGAGAAAGGATGACAAAGCTACTCAACTCTGTTTCACAAGCAGAGTAACGTTAAAAATGCTTAACCTATTTGTTTTTGTATTAATACTACAAATTTATTTGACCATTTTACTTGTGGGCAGTTAAAATCCTGTCACTGACAAAGGGGAAATGAGGGTGTATTTAAATAATTTAAATAAACACACTGAACACCCAGTTTTACTCAGCTTTACTGGACACCAAAAATCGTAAGTACAACAAACTCACTGGCTCCTGCCACCCACAAGAGGATTCCTGCACCTCTCAAATCCCCAGCATGTCCATACCCCTCCCCCACCATGCACCCACCGCCATTGACCATGAGGGCACGGCCGGAGACCCCACCGATGACGTCACATCCGCCACCGCCGGGCACACCACTTACGGGACCGCTGCTGCAGTCACCGCCTCCACTTCCAGTTACACCACCACACACACCACCCTCATCGCTGCTGCTGCCGCCCACGGCCGACGGAACCCCGCCCACGGCCGACAATCTCATCGCTCCGCCCACAACCTCCACAGCCAGCAACCCCAGAGAAGACAACCACACTGAGCCCCGCTGCATCTGCATCTTCATCTTCACCTTCCCCCCCAGACCTCCCACTGACTGAGGACGAACGGTCAGTCCGAAGCATGGGGCTCACCTTTGTTCCCCTACAACCACACATCAACGAATACCAGTCACGGTTGGACATAGAGTAGTTTTTCCGCCTCCTTCGCCTCCACGCTTACTTCTTCATCCGGGAACCTAACCCTCCCTCCACTGACCCCTTCACCCGCTTCCAACACAAGTCGTCCTCCTCCTGGACACCACCTCCAGGCCTCCTACCCTCCCTCGACCTCTTCATCTCCAACTGATGTCGAGACATTAACCGCCTCAACCTCTCCACCCCTCTCACCCACTCCAACCTCTCCCCCGCAGAACGGGCAGCCTTCCGCTCCAACCCCAACCTCACTATCAAACCCGCAGACAAGGGTGGCGCAGTGGTAGTATGGCGCACTGACCTCTACATCGCCGAGGCCCAACGCCAACTCTCTGACACCACCTCCTGCCGCCCCCTCAATCATGACCCCACCCCCGAGCACCAAACCATCATCTCCAACACCATTCATGACCTGATCACCTCAGGAGACCTCCAACCTTATCATTCCCCAACCCCGCACGGCCCGTTTCTATCTCCTTCCCAAAATCCACAAACCTGCCTGCCCCGGTCGACCCATTGTCTCAGCCTGTTCCTGCCCCACCGAACTCATCTCCACCTATCTGGACTCCATTTTCTCCCCTTTGGTCCAGGAGCTCCCTACCTACGTCCGTGACACCACCCACGCCCTCCACCACCTCCAGAACTTCCAATTCCCTGGCCCCCAACACCTCATTTTCACCATGGATGTCCAGTCCCTATACACCTGCATTCCGCATGCAGATGGCCTCAAAGCCCTCCGCTTCTTCCTGTCCGCTAGGCCCGACCAGTCCCCCTCGCCCGACCAGTCCCCCTCCACCGACACCGCCATCCGCCTAGCCAAACTCGTCCTTACCCTCAACAACCTCTCTTTCGATTCCTCCTACTTCCTACAGCCAAAGTGGGTGGCCACGGGCACCCGCATGGGCCCCAGCTATGCCTGCCTCTTTGTAGGTTACGTGGAACAGTCCCTCTTCCGCACCTACACAGGCCCCAAACCCCACCTCTTCCTCCGTTACATTGATGACTGTATCGGCGCTACCTCTTGCTCCCCAGAGGAGCTCGAACAGTTCATCTACTTCACCAACACCTTCCACCCCACCCTTCAGTTCACCTGGGCCATCTCCAGACATCCCTCACCTTCCTGGACACCTCAGTCTCCATCTCAGGCAACCAGCTTGTAACTGATGTCCATTTCAAGCCCACCGACTCCCACAGCTACCTAGAATACACCTCCTCCCACCCACCCTCCTGCAAAAATTCCATCCCCTATTCCCAATTCCTCCGCCGCATCTGCTCCCAGGATGAGGCATTCCACTCCCGCACATCCCAGATGCCCAAGTTCTTCAAGGACCGCAACTTTCCCCCCACGGTGGTCGAGAACGCCCTTGACCGCGTCTCCCGCATTTCCCGCAACACATCCCTCACACCCCGACCCCGCCACAACCGCCCAAAGAGGATCCCCCTCGTTCTCACACAACACCGCACCAACCTCCGGATACAACACATCATCCTCCGACACTTCCGCCATCTACAATCCGACCCCACCACCCAAGACATTTTTCCATCCCCACTCTTGTCTGCTTTTCGGAGAGACCACTCTCTCCGTGACTACCTTGTTTGCTCCACACTGCCCTCCAACCCCACCACACCCGGCACCTTCCCCCGCAACCGCAGGAAGTGTTATACTTGCCCCCACACCACCTCCCTCACCCCCATCCCAGGCCCCAAGATGACTTTCCATATTAAGCAGAGGTTCACCTGCACATCTGCCAATGTGGTATACTGTATCCATAGTACCCGGTGTGGCTTCCTCTACATTGGGGAAACCAAGCGGAGGCTTGTGGACCGCTTTGCGGACACCTCCGTTCGGTTCGCAATAAACAACTGCACCTCCCAGTCGCAAACCATTTCCACTCCCCCTCCCATTCTTCAGATGACATGCCCATCATGGGCCACCTGCATGCCACAGTGATGCCACCCGAAGGTTGCAAGAACAGCAACTCATATTCCGCTTGGGAACCCTGCAGCCCAATGGTATCAATGTGGACTTCACCAGCTTCAAAATCTCCCCTCCCCCCACTGCATCCCAGAACCAGCCCAGCCTGTCTCTGCCTCCCTAACCTGTTCTTCCTCTCACCCATCCCTTCCTCCCACCCCAAGCCGCACCTCCATTTCCTACCTACTAACCTCATCCCACCTCCTTGACCCGTCCATCTTCCCTGGACTGACCTATCCCCTCCCTACCTCCCCACCTATACTCTCCTCTGCACGTATCTTCTTTTCTCTCCATCTTCGGTCCGCCTACCCCTCTCTCCCTATTTATTCCAGAACTCTCACCCCATCCCCCTCTCTAATGATGGGTCTAGGCCCGAAACGTCAGCTTTTGTGCTCCTGAGATGCTGCTTGGCCTGCTGTGTTCATCCAGCTTCACACTTTATTATCCTTTATTTAAATAATGATTGTTTATCCCTCTAAAGCCTGAAACGAAGAGGTATTATTTGACTTCTTCCTTCCTTATTTTGCTCATGACTCTTACTGAGGAAGGCTGAAGGCTGTTGCTGAAATCTGGCTTTTGAATTCCATTTTAAATAAAAATAAACTCAGTAAAATCCAGTGAGACAAGATCAAAGCTGGGGTTTATTGTGAACACACTTGAAGCGCATGAAAGTGCTTTGCTACTCTAATTACACATAGAGTACTCAGAAAATTGAGCAAAACTGGAGAGGTGATAGCTTGTAAAGTACACATTTGGTAATCCAAAGATAGTAAAAATCTGTTTACAAAAGACACAACTTCCTGGAGTTTGCTATCCAATAATTTGTTCCCTCTGAGTTAGGTTCAGTAGTTTTCCATCTTGCAGGCCAAGTGTTTGCTTCTTTCCAGCCAACAATGAGGAGATAGAGATTGAAGATCCAAGGTAGGCTGACAACTCCGCCTGACCTCTGCTGTGACTCTGGAGGTCAAACTGCAACTGATTTTAGAATCCCAGAATCGTATACTTGGAAAAAGCTTCTGATTTCGGTTATCTAAAATAGGCAGGCCTTTCAGCATGAAGTCGTCTTTGGCATTTCAAATGATTATGTCATGGAAAGAGAAATTTTATAAATGATCTCTTAATAAGAGGTTTGATGTTTGTTATTGTGAACAAGCAATAATGGTTTTAGTAAACCTAGACTCACTTCAACATTTGTTAATTTCAGAGTTGAAACCTGTATTTGTCAATTTTGGTTCTTTGTTGGCTTCCAGCTTCCTCTTGGAATGCTATAGAAGTTCCTGTTTTCTGTCTCTTTTATGCACGTGGTTTGGACTAATTTGAATTTGGTTATTGTGATTGTGTGTATTGCGCTACTGTTGGGCTGTTTTTATTTTTTTCCTTGGACATTAATCTTCTTTAGTTCAGCTAGTAGAATTAACAAATAAACAGCCTCTGAAGAAAATAGGACCTGGCTTTGTCGTAAAGAATGGCAGCCAAATGTCAACTTTGCATTCAGGATGATGATAGAAGAGTGAGTAGTTTTAATAGATGAAAACAGGACCTGAGTGTTTTTGTTGTCCAGCCAGATCTGGCAATGAATGGCTAAATCAGTTGTCAACATATCCTTTCAAATCCATTGTTTAAGTGATTTTATTGAAGCAGATGTTCAGTTTCTGCCATTAAATAATTTCTTAAATAGTCAATCATTTAAAAACTGTAAAGCTTTCTCATGAAACAATTTTAGAACTTGGAGAAAATTTTATTATTTTCTTCAGAGTCCTACACAATAGTGGGAAGCTCAAAAACATTTTCCAGTACTCCCTTGCATTGTATTCTCTCACTTCTTCATACTCTCCTTGCATTCTCTGCCATCTTTGCAGTATCTACCCTCACCCTGTGTAAAAAAAAAATTATGCAACTGCAGCAAACATCTGAATAACAGCTCTTTTAAAGTAAATATCCTGGAATCACTTTTTGGTAAATGGAGCCATTGTGTGTCTTCCATTGGACTATTCACTCATGTCAGTGCATCAGACTTTACCAAATTCCCCAAGATCCTAGGAAGCCTCGGCTTTCAACACACTTTCAGGCTGAGGAAATGACCTCTCCAGTGATTGAGGTTGTTGACATTTTCCCAGATGATGTTGCTTTGCATGGTTAAGCAAGTGATGAGTCAAGTATGTGACATCTTTATTTTCCTTCTGATCTCACCCTGCTGTAATATTCCCTTTACTGGGAACTGATGAATGTGGTCTGCTGAGAAAATGAGTTTGCTTGATTATTTCTCCTTGTCTTCAACTGGTTATGTCTATAAGGGGTTAGAATATTCACTTTCTATATCAACAGAATACTCAAAAATTTTTAGTTTAATTCACCATTTACTGCAGAATGAAGCAGTACTGAATTGAGTAGTATTTATGCCATGTCATTGCTTACGGTGAGGTGACAAAAATGTTTATTTGACGTTTCCAGTCCACAGCATTGTTAGCAGAATATTGGTGAAATTACAGCTACATTTTTTCTTCTTTTATACACAAGAAGCAATTATGAAAAGATATTTTGTTTCTTTGAGAGATGTCTTCTCTTTTATTCATACTTGGGAGGTAGGTGTTGCTGACCAAGCTGGCATTTATTCCCCACCCACACCAAGGCCACGTGAGAAACTAAAGAATATGCTGACCAAGGTTGTGAACAACAAGGTAGCAAAGGATAAAATAAAACTTGATTCATGTATTGCCTGGAGAATCATTCTTTTCTAAAGCTGCAAAATGCTTTTCAGCACCAGGGTGGTGTACAGTCCTTTGATTTTACAGCTCATCTGAGCTCTAAGTATTATGTTGAACAAAATTCTTAGCACTTAGAAAATGTCAAACGTTTAATTGTTCAGCCTGCAAATAGTTTCTGATTATACTCAGTAGAGCACCAGTGAGTGGGCTTTAAAAGAAGTATAATCTGAAGAAAGTCATACTAGTGATAGCGGCTTGTTCAGTTGGTTTCTGGGTGAGATGTAAGAAATCAACAAGTAAGAATGTGTATTGCTGAAAGAATAAATGTAAAGGCAATGATCTTGTCAAAGATTTCAATTTTACACGTCAATTTGGTTTAAAAGGGAAAATGATTTTGTGCTTTGATACTTACCTCTATCTCTAAATAATTTACAGATTTTAGAATTTTAGCCAAAATTCCTAATGTTATTTGTATCCATTTCTTTATCATTAAAGATGTCAATGTTTGAATGATGATTCATCATACTTTGTTTGCCAGGGCAACTAAAAATAGCAAAGCTGTGTCTTAAGAAAAGATGGCGTAACAGTTAAGCCACAACCAATCCATGACTTATTGGTGATAAAATCAAGTAATTAGCTGAAAGAAACAAGTTGAGTAATTATACTTTCATAAGTTTAAAATTTAGTGATGGCAGATCAGTTTATGCTACAGTATTGTACTGGCAAGTACCGTTAGAAATCACGATCCAGGTGGTTAGATTGAGAGACATTTCTTGTTTTCTGATGCCTTAAACCACCACCACTCCCCCTTTTAAAAATAAAATGTCAAGTAACAGTTTTGAAGGAGTCTATTTAAAATGTTAACCTTGTGAGATGTTGAATGCTAATCTTTTATCTCTACACTTTAATTCCTTGCATCTCTGCATCTTTAATATGGGTTTAGCTCTCTGTTGAAATGAAAGACCATAAGAAAGTCTTCTGTACTTGCTGGTTGCAAGCAATTATAATGATCCTGTGCAGACCTGACCCACACTTTAGTGGACATTGGCTTGTCACTCATAACTGATTCAACTGGAATTGGTAATTTCTACAAAAGGGTCATACCTTATCTGTTGGCTATACAAAAGGTCCAGTGGAGGTGCTGAGCTGAGGCACAACGTTACTGGGGCAGAATAAGGGGATTTTATTGCGTAGTTTATTCATTGCCTTTGCACTGCTTAAAGATTAATTTTCAAACCTAAGCATAGGATGTTGAGATAGAATAACAGCTTAAAAAAAATGTGAGACTTAAGCACAACATGCTATTGTGTAGTATTTACCTGAAGATATGCTGACCTTTTGGAAAATCTATTAATCAAACATGGCTTACTGTTCCCTCGGAGACTTTTTTCATCTTCAAATGGAACTTAACTTCTTTTTGTCCCCCTCCACAGTGGGAGACTTTGACAAGATCTGGCGTGAGCACTGTGAAGATGAGGAGACTTTAAGTGAATATGCAGTTGCAATGAAGAATTTGGCAGATAATTATTGGGCCAAAAACAATGAGGGTGAAGGACGGATTGAGTGGTGTCGAAGGTATGGCTTTTTAAAGAAAAACTTAATTTATTTTAACGTCAGTCAAATTTGATAAAGCCAGTATTTTAACAAAGTAAAATACATTTTCCACCATTCCTCGTTCAGCATGACTTGCAAATGCAAAATTGTTTCCCTATGGGAAAAAAAAATTAGTACTCCTGACCCTTGCTATGACGGTATGAGCAGGAGTGAGTCAACCCGTACAGCTTGGTAAACAGAATTTCCATGGCTTTTGAGGACCTGCGCATACACTTGGCATCTTATTCTCTCCTGTTTTCAGATACGAGGCCGAGTCGCGAAACAGGCTCAGCCGGAAATTGTAATTCGGCAGGGTAACTGAAAGGAAAATAAAAAAGACGAACTTTGAGCAAGTTTTTGAAATGAGCATTTTGATTTAGGAATTCCCCTCCCCACACCCCTAGCACCAAAGGAGTGTGAGATAACATAATCAACATGCACAACTGTCTGAAGCTTCCTTTCTGTAGAAGTGTTTTTTGGTGGAACCTCGAGATAATACTTGGAAAGGAACAAGAAGTACTTTTTAAAACTTTGTGTCTACTTGATAATTGGAAGTTCCACCTTGCATTCATCTCAAATAAATTAATCTTGTTTGTTTAATGTTGTATTCCCAGGGTCAGTAGTTTAGATGATTTTCGCAGTTTCTTCTCTAATTCACTGTTTGGAAGTCCACATGGGCAACTTGCGGATCACACTTTTCGCTGTGAACAGGCATCTGAGTCTCTGCTTGGTCATTTGCAAGGTAGCATGTTGACAAGTTACATTCTGTGCTGTGCAGGATTAGTCCTGGACAATAGCACTGTCATGGCTCCAAGTGATGTTGCTCCAATATTTTGATGTCAGTAAAGAGCAGTTTTACAATGGTAATGGTTGGTGGCTTTGGTCGATGTGACGAGGTGGATGTAAAGGTAATTTGTGAAGGGAGTATTTCTGCACAGCTTTAAGATAGATTTTTGTGCGACTTTCAATGCAGCTGTATTGAGAGGAAAACCCAGTGAGTGCAGTGTGTATCATACCATGCACTTTGCAAAGACGTGTCCCTTCTGAAGTTGAGTGAAAGTACTTTTCAGAATGAATGCAACAGGCACGTTGATGAATATTATCATATAAACTATGCAGAACTTCTGTTGCTGCAACAGCTTCCTAATGTAAAAAAAATCCGTTTTCCAGTGGTTATAATCTAAAAATGTGCACTGTTTAAGTGATGGTCGTAGAGTGTTGGTATGTTCACCAGACGTGTTGATTTCATTCCGTTGGAGTTGTATGTCGTATTGAGTTTCAACTGTTTATCATGAGAGTATAAGCAAAGATGCTGGAACTCTGAAATTAAGAAAAAGTGCAGTGAAACTCTGTTATGCTTTTTTAGTGCTAAAAGCACCATTTCCCAACACCCCACAATTCCGATGAAAAGTCACAATCAAGTCAACGCATTTATTCACTTTTTCTTTCTACAGATAGTTAGTTTGTCCAACACTTTGTTTTTAATTCACAATGAGGGTGTCTGTTAAATTTATAATTGATGACCAAATTGGTCTGTTTTGTCTCTGGATCGCTCACTGTAATAAATGCTGTAGTCAGTGGTTAGTACTACATATGGCAAATCTACTTGATGCTTATCCTATCAGAATTGCAACGTTGAAGTCCCTTAAGATTTGTCTGCCTTATTTCAATATGCGGTATACCTTTGTTAATTTGAATTCAGTTAGTTCAAATAACTGATGAATGTGAAGTGC
Organism: Stegostoma tigrinum; assembly: GCF_030684315.1. NCBI lineage: Eukaryota > Metazoa > Chordata > Chondrichthyes > Orectolobiformes > Stegostomatidae > Stegostoma > Stegostoma tigrinum. The sequence goes on along the minus strand of NC_081371.1, from coordinate 31,788,709 downwards.
TGTAAAAATCTTCCCCATTTAATATGAAAGTAACTAAGATTCTGTTGACAAGATACTGCTGACTGTACTGCGCATGAACTGCAGTAGGTCAGGAGGTAGCTCACAGCCACCTTCTCAAGGGCAGCTAGGGACAACACTGAATGCTGGCCAGGCAGCAATGCCAACATCCTGCAAACGAACAAAAAATAATGTAGAGCTCTAATAGCATTGGTTAATGAATCATAAAAGACTGATGATCTAGCGTTTGAACCCAGTGATCCGAGAGTGAAGAGCAAATATACATTTATTAGACAGCACATATCTAGTGTATCTTCTAATTTGTGTCAACTGTTATGAGTACTGCTTTGATTGCCTCAGAGCAATTGCTGAGATGGTTGACTTATATGACAGGTACGTCTCGTTACCTTCGCCCTTCATTGCATTGGATAATGCTTGCACTTTGCCGTTGTTGATTGTTCATTTTATTCTAGCTTTGAGCAGTTGTTATAATTGGTTGAGTACAATGCCAGCTTCCGTCTCCATGTGATATTGCTGATGTTTCCATGCTGTTGAAGCCTTCTATTTTCACTAGGCGTTGCATGTTATTCTAACAGTTTGTTAACGGTAATCCAAGAAAGAAAGCGCGCAATGATCAGAAATACTTGTGTTCTGTTTTTTTTGTCTTGCTGTTTTACCAACAAACATGTGCATATGATAAAAGTACGCATGCACAATGATGGTGTCTATTAATCAACTTTTACTTATCAAAAATTTAATTAAGTAACATTGGGATAATGTATTGAATAAGAGTGGAATAAAACACCTATTATAGATCTGTTGAAGTTTTTCTTCTTAAAAATTGTGCCTTTAATTTGCCTACCATAGTGAAAAGTGAGTGAGGTTTAAGAATTCAATATTAGTTGTGAAGATGGATGCTATATCAAATTTTGGTGCGGGCACATGTATCCAGGTTATGCCAATCAAGATAGAATTTGGATATGTGGTGGTAGTGGTTATGCAGTAGTTATTTTAGTTAATTTTTATTTTCAATCTTCTGTTATTACTTTCCCTGTTGAACATTGGGTATACAGTGAGTTGGTGAACTTTAATTTTGATTGGCCATGTCCCACCTTCTCATTGTTGTACAGTTAATATTATGTTTCCCTTTTCTTTAAATCAAATAATGTGGATAAATTATTCTGGAAAGAAATTAGTAATTTCTAAGAAAGACTGTCATTTTATGCAAAGGAGGAAGAAAAAGTATTATATGCAAAAAGAAAATGTTACAAAAATGCAGCAAGCAATTCAAAATCTATAACAGACACAATTATGGTACATTAGTATGTTTCTTCTATTAGAACTCGTGTACATAGCTGGCATTATGTTTCCTAAATGACTAGCACTCAGGGAAATCAATTTTTTTAATGATCTAAATTATTTGTTGCATTTTGCAAATTACCTCATCATTTTGGTGATGTCTGATGATGTTGTGGTGTGACAGTCAAGGGGTGAATGCATCTTAGCTATCAATTAGTTCAGACATTTATTTATTTGATATAGCCTTGTGCTCGTCTTATTATGCCTTATTCTGTATGAAAACGGTTTGTTTAGCATATTGACAAAACAAAGTCAATAATGATTCTGGAATTGAATAAGATTCTTATCAAATTAGGCTTGCTCCCACAAAATAACAAAATTGAAAAATTCATTCCTTTGAAAGAATAGACCAAAGTGAATGGATAATTTAAAATTTTAAATCTATGAACCCAATCACATCCTGTCATAGGCTTGCATTAATGCTAATCTTGGTACAATACTAGAAATAAGATTTTTTTCACCTAGCAGCACATATATAGAATGAACCTGCAACAAAAATGAATGCTATGGTTAAGCAAATTGTAAAGTAGCTTTGCACATGACTGTAAATCTCTGTGATCTTCGTTTCTTTTTATATTCATGCATATGGACAGTTGACTGGAACATCGTGACTGAGCTTTGCCTTCTTGCAATGCTTCCTATGATGACTCAGTTTAGGATTGAATTATGTAGGAAGGATAGCCTTGAATTTTTTAGATGAATGTTTTCAGGAAGAGTTTCAGAACTTTCCTTTTCTTGGAGGTGTTAAATGATGTTATTCTCTAATGGTGTATAAATAAATTAGTTAACAATTGAGAGGCGACCTCAGTGGCTTCATTGCATTCCATGTTTTGTTCCTGTGTTTTGCCTCCATTTGCTCCATCATGTTGATATCTACTGTTTAAAAATCTTTGGATTTTATCCTGGAATATTGCCTTAGAGTTAAAAACTAACTTGTCAAGGGTCTGAAATTCTCGTCTTATGGCCCTTCTCAAGGAACCTGATTTCCTACTTGTCACCCTTTCGCTCTGTTCTCATTTAAAATGCAACAAATGCCTGACTTCTCTGAGAAAAGAGTGTAATTTAGGCAGTGAATTTCATGTCTCTTCCCACAAGGTAGTTTCTTAAAATATCCTACATTTCCTGCCTGTTTTGGGGATGCCAACAATTTTGACCGATTATAATGCACTCAGTATAGAGCATCTCTCAGCTCTGAACTCTGTTCTGTGTCACACATTGAAGTAACATCTTGATCATTTGAAGAAACTTACCTAACATTAACTAAGGATCTGCTTTTGATGGTATTAAGACACAGATTTTTCTTGTGTGGGTGGGAGAACTGATGCTAAATATTTAATGCAGTAGGCAAGTACGGGTAGCCATTTGATTTTCTATTGTTCTGTGCCACAAGCTGAGGAAAGATAAAATATATTCATAATATGTATCTACAGTGCTGAATTTATCGTTTTTTTTGTTTTTTTTAAAAATGCATAGATTCAATAAATATTTAAAACATTTAAGCTTGTAGGAGTTAGAATGCAGACACCCTGGATTTATAATGAATCCAGCTTCTGTTTGTGTTAAATGAATAAAAATATCGCAAGATAATGAAAAATAGAGAGTTCGGTTCTCAATACAATACCTCCTATGGGAGACAAGTTAGATGAGTCTTAGACCAACCCAAGACTTGCTTTCTCATTTAGACCCCATTATACTGTGCACAGTTTTTGCACTTCCTCCAAAGTTTCTTTTTTAGAAGAGTTAATCTCTCATCTTCTCAAACAAATTGGTAGATTTTCTTTTTCATGGTTTTTATTTGCCTCAACTGTCTAGATGCATGATAATAACTAATATCTTTAGACTTAATCAATAGCTAGTGCAAGTAAATTTCTATTGCATTTTCACTTAAGCTAATCTATATCATGAAGTGAATGCGAAGAAGACAAATATAATAATAATAATCACATATTTCCTTCATTTTGAAATTCCAGGATATTGCAATTTAACATGATGTTAACTCTTCTGTCAGCAACATTACAAAATTTCCCCCAGATTAGGTTTTTGCAGCGATTGATAGTAGTGCTTGCAATTGCTGGTGAGTTGTAATAATGAATCCTTTTAGACTTTGTTGGAAAATGATGGCTGACTGCATTTTCTTTTATCTAAGTTGAGGCTTTTTGGTTGGTGGATGATTCAGATATGTATATTCTGCCCTTTATAATAATGGGATTTCCTATGTTGGCAGCTAGTTAAAAGTCTGTTTGAGTTTAGAAAACACATTTTTATAATAGAATTACAACTTTTGCCCCTTTCCTGTTTAGGTTCCCCTATTACTGTCACCTGCCACATGATCTCCTCTAACTGGGAGTGAGCGACGGTCTAGATCCAGGATGTCTCTGTTGCTGCTGTCACTTGCTGCTTTTTGATTAGCCGACAGGAGATGCACTTCTACTGGGTGGGACTGGTGCTGCTAGTTTTCCCTTTCACCCTCCGATGGAGCGCCTTACTGCTACACAACACTTCATGTGGTGAACTGGACAAAATCTGGTGAAGCTCTCGGTGAGGACAAGTGAGTTGGAAGGTCCTTAAAAACTGGAATTTGAGAGCTTGTGACAAACACTTCGGTTAATAATCCAGAGCTGCTGTTTCTCAAACTTGCACTTCAAAATTAATATCTTTTAAAAGGAAGAAAAAGTGTAGCTAGAAAACCAAAAGAAAATCCAGCTAAAATGTTGTATGTGGAAGTTTATCAGTGGCTCCCAACAAAATTTTAAAAATGCAAACTAAAAATACGTTAGAATATCAGATGTGAAAATGACAAAGCACAATACGGTAACAAATAAACAAGAGACTACTATTGAGAAAGACTTTTGGGGGAAAAATTTGCTTTGAGACCTTAATTTTTCTTGGTGTAACTTCTAATTAAAATCTAAAATGAAACCAGTCTGTCTTTAATATACTGTGTTCATCAGAGCAGTGTAGAAGAATATTGTTGAAACATATCTGCCGTTTACAAAATAAAACGCTATGCTAGTCTTCCATCTGGTAATGAAACACTTAGGCTATGTTGGCCTGCGTACTGATACAGTTGAATCCTGACATACAGCTGGTTTATCATGAAATTATATATTTAGATTAGAATTGCTGCAACTGACTGAATTATGTCTTTACGTTATCACCATTTTAAAGAACAAGCAAATGGGAACATCTTTAAGTGTACATTATGCACAATGAAAACAAGTTAAATATGATTTGATATTGTGACATTATAATGTATCTAAATCCTTTTCCTTAAACACATACATGTGCTAAACTGAAATGCTACCATGTAGATCTAAAGTTTACTATTTGTTTAATTTTAGTTTTCCTTAGAATTCATATGAAATCCTAATCCAAAATTTATTTTAAAAAGCACTTGCACTCTAAGCCAATCAACAGAGAATCAGAGAATCAATGCGGAACACGCCACTTAGTCGATCGATGTAGCACAGTGGCTCAATATTTAGCACTGCTGCCTCACAGTTCCAGAGACCCAGGTTCAGTTCCACCCTTGGGTGAGTGAGTGGAGTTTGCACGTTTTGCCCATTGTCTGCATAGGTTTACTCCTGGTGCTCCAGTTTCCTCCCACAATCCAAAGATGTGCAGGCTAGGTGGATTGGCCATGCAAAATTGCCAGCGGTGTTCAGGGATGTGTTATAGGGGCCGGATCTGGGTAGGATGTTCTGAGGGTTGGTTTTGGGCCAAAGGGCCTGTTTTCACTCTAGGGGTTCTATGATTTATGATCTAAGTCTGCTCTGACTGTCCAGCGAGTATCCCGTCCAGACCCAGCCCCCCCCCCACCCTATCCTCATAACTCCATATTTACCACAGGTAATCCACCTAGTCTACATCTCTGGACTCTGTGGGATAATTTTGCATAGCCAATCCATGTAACCTGTGCATCCTTGGACTTGGTAGGAAACTGGAGCAAGGCAGAAACCCATACAGGCACGGGAAGAACATGCAAACTCTACACAGGCAGTCACCCAAGGCTGGGATCAAACCCAGGTCCCCGGCACTGAGGTGGCAGTGCTAACCACTGAACCCACTGTGCTAGCCATGGATTTGCAGCTTCAGTGTCCTGAATTAAAATGTTCTTTCCAGCTAAGTTAACAATGAAGTTGATAAAAGAAGGAACACACTATTACTATGTTAAATGTTTGGTTGAACATGTCTAAGAGTGTCACAATTAATAATTGAAAATTATAATGGAAATTTTCATGGAAGTTCTTAACAGTTTAAGTTGTTAATGGGCACAAATATAATAATGCTAACTCTTCCAATTTATAGTAATGTTCATTTAGTCATTAAAAAGTGAACAACTCTTAAACAAACAGGGATTTCTTGAATTGTGGGCATAGAAATGTATGTGTTTTTAAAGGCAGACTGATGTTGGGTTCTGACTGTCATCATCATCTGGAACTCAAGCAATGACCCACAATCTCTGTTTTGTCATCTTGCCTGATATTTGTGTGTGTTTCTCTGCTGTAATATTGATGTTATTCCATATTGTGCTGGGAGATATTGATGCAGTACAACTGAGGTGTGAGTAGCCTTGTCGTCATGACAATAGACCAGCAACTCAGAAAAATTTATTCGAAGCTACTATGGCTGTTGAATTGAATTCAGTAAATGTGTTCCTATGTGGACTCGCACAAGAAATAAAACTGAATATTAAACGCAAGTAATTCAGTAATCCACTTTAGGGGATGAAAGAAACCAACTCAATATTAGGCAAGTACCATATAGCATCAATTTCATAATGCAAGTTACGATAAAATATTAAGCTTTGTCTATGCTATATATGCCATATGAAAAAACTAAAATATTGCTTTTGCCAAGTTAAGTCCTTTCACATTTAAATCATCTTAAAAAACAAATTTAACTTCTGTCTTTTTTCTACATAACGTTTCTGGGTACTGCTCGAAACTTCCCTCTCTGCTTCTGTTTGCTTCTATCTAAATTGAGTTGCAGTTTCCCCTTCCCTTCCATTTCCTTAGTGGCTTTATTTTGCCTGATTTCGTTCTCTTGGTGAGGAGTACCATTTTATACTTCAAATTCTGTTGGGACTAGTTTTGGTGACTGAATAGAAAAACATTGTTTTACTTTATGACATGGAGACAGACAGCTGAAGTAAATCAGCCTTTCCACCTCTGTATTCACAACATAGTAAAATTAAAACCTTGAAAGATCCTTGAAATTGACCCCAGTGGTTCCTAACCAAACTTATGAATAACCAATCCCAACATCTATGAATAATAAATTCCAAATACCATCGAAACAAAAGACTTAGCAATTTATTAATAATGTTGTAACTTTACTTTGTTGCTTAATTTTACTCAGTAGATCTATTGGTTTGTGGTTTAACTCCAAAATCTTTTCAGCCTCCTTCAGACGAATAAACAGACTGACAAATGAATACAGTTAAGGGATAAATAAAAGAAAATGATAAAACTAGTCAGATTACCTAAGTGGTTTTCACAAGGCTTTTTCTAAACTTGGTGGAACCAATTTCCATGTACTCACTTCATTAATAGGCTACTTCTGCTATCCTTTTAAATGTAATGCTCTTGCCTGGTGACAAAGCATCCGCGGACCTTTTGATCAGGATCCAAAGTGCAATTAACTTCCAGGCCTGGTCTCTCAAATGAATAGAATTCACAATTAGAATAAATTGTTTGGTCCGTTTTTCTTTTAACACCAGCTGTGACCCGCATGCCAAAAGCCATCTTTAGCTCACAATTCCTAGTTCACAGCTCCAAACCAAAATTAATAAAAGATGGTTTTAAAAACACAAAAGTCAGCAAGGGCTCTAACCACATGTATATTTTCCAAATGATCAAGTTTATTTATACTAAAACTGTTTGAATGGACAATTTGTTGTACCAGCTCCCTTCCTAAGCTTGGTGAGCTTATGGACAGAATTGATTAAATACTTGCTGGTTATCTCTCTCCAGATTTCCTTGGAGACTTGATTCAATGTGACTTCTACTTTTAACCTTTTGGTTTTTACTAGGCTTCCAGAGTGTAATCGAACTCCAGAAACATCCTGAATCTGATTCATGGTGGCAGTTGTATTGTGACACTAAAGACAAAAACAACTTCCAATTATTTTGTACCATTGACATAATCAAACATCCTGAGTTGCTTCACAAGAGGTTAATTAAAAATATAGCTTGGAATCGGTCAAATAACACGATATTAGATCAGAAGACCAAAAGAACAGTCAAAGGAGTGAGTTTTCAGAAGTTTCTTAAAGAGGGAACTCTATAGAGGGAATGTTTTCTAGACAACTGTATGAAGAGCTGACTACAGGACAGTCTTTAGATTTAGCATTGTGTGTTAAAACAGGCTAATTAATACCCAATTTGCAAAGAAACCTTTTAAGAATGAATAACCATAGAGATGTCATGATAAAATCAAATTTTACATTATTTTTGCGAGGAGGTGAATTTGTCATGATTGTGGTTCTGCCTGAATCAAGGGTGTTAAAAATATGAAAAAAGGAAATAATGAAGGCATGAGACCAAAACCGGCTGAAGGAAAATACATGAAAGGGCGTGAGTGTACATAAATAACAGTCTTTAAAGAACTATCACATGGCTTGCAGCAACTATATGTTCCTTCAAGGTGTAAAGACTCAAAAAAAGTCAGTCAACCGTGATTGACAATGGATGTTAAGTACTGTATAATATTAAAAGGCTTAAAGTTGCTGAAAATAGTGTATGACAGTTGAGAGGATTTTAAAATACAACCAAAGCGACCAAAATAAAACTAGTAAGGAAAAGGAGAATAGAATATTAATGCATTCTAGCAAAAAACAGTGTGAAAGCTTCTATAGGTACATGAGAAATAAACATTTGGCTAAGATGAATGTTGGTCCATTATAGGCAGAGTCAAGAAATGGCAGAGAAACAAAATGATTGTGTTTTTTTTCACTGAAGAAAGTACAAGAAATTTCTTGAAATTAGAGGTCCAAGTGACTAAGGAGGATACGGAGTTTAGAAAATGTGCATTAGTCAAAAGATCGTAGAGATAGTTGATCTTCCAAAACTTCATAAATTCTATAATGATGCCTATAGTTTGTCACACTAATATTTCAAAAAAAGCAATGGAAATATAGGCCTGTTAACCTTTCATTAGCAGTAGGGAAAAAGTTAGAATTTAATAGAAAATATAATAAATGGGCATTTGGGTAATAATAATTTCACTTGGCACAGTACACATAAATTTGGAAACGGGAAATCTATTGTAATGAATTTGAAATTTTTTGAAGATGTTACGAACAAAACTGGTAGAGTTCATTGACATAGTTTACTTGGATTTTCAGAATGCTTTTGATAAGATCCCCTACAGACGATTGGTCAGTAAAGGTGAAGCTGAAGGGATGAGAGGTAACGTACTGGCATGGATTAAGGATCGGCCATCAGGCAGAAAACAATAGAAATAATAGGCCATTCTTACCTTGGCGGACTGAATAGTGGGGTACCACAAGGATCAGCCCAGGGGCCCCAGATGGTCGTAATAAATATCAACGAATTAGATGTGGAAACCAACTTAAATGTTTCCAAATTTGAAGATGGTACGAAGATCGGTGGAAGTGTGTTGCAAGGGGAAGATGTTAACTGGATTCAGGAGGATTTAGGCAGTATTAATTATTAGGCAATAACACGGCAGATGAAATATAATGTGGAAGAATATGTGGTTATCCACTTTGGTAAGAAGAGCAGATGCTCAGAATATTATTTCGAATAGTGAGAGGATAGAAAGTGTAGATATATGAAGGCATCTAGCTGTCTTTTTGAATAAGTTGCTGAGGACTATCATGCTGCTGTAGGAAGCTATTGGGCAGACTAATGGGAATTTAGCCTTTTTTTGGGGACATTTAAGAGACTGCTGGACATGCATATGGTCTCAGAAATTTGAGGGTGCATACATGATGATCAATGGTCGGCACAACATCGTGGGCTGAAGGGCCTGTTCTGTGCTCTACTGTTCTATGTTCTATTCCAAGAGGATTTGAATACAGACATAGTGAGGCTTTGCTTCATTTGTTTAGATGCTTGGTTTGACCATATCTGGAATAGTATGCTGTTCAGGAAAGAGATTATTACTATGGAGGAAGTGCAATAAATGGTCTATTCCTGTTCCAGAGCTCAGGAACATGGCAATTTTGGACATAGGCATGGCTTCTAGTGGTGGAACAATTTATAGTGTGTCAGGATTAAAAGAGCAAAAGGACAGCGGAATTGAATTGGAGGATGTTGCAGAGATAGCAGGGGGGCAGAACTGAGCAGAATGTGTAATCGAGGATGAGAATTTTGAATTCTGGATTGTTGCATGACCGGCAAGCAAGATTCAGATTTCCTATAACACAGACATTTGTTTTTGTATTTGAAATAAGAAACTACAGACTAAATCTTTGGGATGAAACCTTCTGGAAAGAATCCCACAGAATTCTGAGCAGATTCATAGGTTCATATGGTGCAGAAAAGGCTCTGGCCCATTGAATTTGCACTGACATAACTGCCCCTAAAAATATGTAGTCCCAATTTCTTACATTTTTCCCAGATCCTTGTTTTGATTCTTAATATTGTTCATTTGCATAGCTGTAGTTATCCTTATGTGAGTGGGAATTTCAAGGTTGTGATGGAAAACAATGAAGTACTATTTTTTAAACTAGTGCTTATCACAACTTGAGAACGTCGAAGTACTTCACAGCAGTTGATTTGCCCTTTTTAAGTATAGTCGCTGCTGTAATGTAAGAAAGTAATGCTCAGCAAGGTTTCCCAAAGGCAATGAGTGAAATTACTGATATTTGTTTTGATGATGTTGATTGAAGGTAATGACCAAAACACTGAAAGAACTTACCTGTTCTTTGAATAGCTCTATGATATTGCCATGCATCACTCAGCGAACAGGAAATCCAAGCCCAGCTATTCATGGAATTGTCACCAAAGTTTTATAAAAGTCAACAAACGTTGTGAATTTCCCTGTCTTTTTGGACTCAGGTTAACAAAGTATGGAACAAGGCTTCAGTGTTTCACAAGACTTGCTAATAAATAGATTCTAGGTTCAGTTAAGCAACTATGAACTGTTGATATCTGACCAGTCAAACTTTAATCTGTTATAAAACTCCCCCTACACACAAACACACACAGGCAGAGACAAATGAATAAAACAAAAATGATGTTATGGGTGGAGAGAAAAACTGGAAAGGCAATTCAATTGTCTCTGTCTACAAGCTTCACTGAGATGATCATTTAGGCTTAGTAGGACCTGCTTCTCCTTAATCTCACTCCAGATATTATGACTTGCCCACACAAAGCGCAGAGTGAATGATTCACAGCAAATAAAGTGAATTAATGGTTTAATGTAACAGCTTACAGCAGCTGGTGAGTTGTAAACCCACTTTCTTCAGGTTTCGGGTGTTTTGACTGCAGAGAAAAGGACACCACCTCCCCTTTCAGAGATCCAAAGACTTGGCTATTTTGTCCTTATCTACTAGCACTGTGTAATTGGCTCAGTACTCATGTACTGATATTAATTTTAGTTTTCCAATTAAGAGCTAAATTCTCACTCCATTACGCTACTACTTTCAGTAGTTTCTTTACCCAGTTCTGAAGAAGTACCACTGGACTTGAAACATTAACTCTGCTTTCTCTTGGATGACAGATGCAATTTCTGTTTTTGTATCTCCTTCAATGCTTTCGAAGCTCACTGTGCTTGTCAGACCAACTTTCTTACTCTCCCAATCTGATACCCACTAATCTACAAGTCATGCATTTTTTTCCTTTGGTTCCATGTTTGATTCCTTTTTGATTAAGTTTCTATCTCACGATGGTACCAAAACAGTTTCACTTGACACCACTTACAACTTTGTAACTGTGCCAAAGATAAACGTAAGAAATTAAAGTACAAGTAGGCCATTTGATTCCCCTCATGCCTGCCCTGCCATTCATTAAGTTGATCTGCCCCCAAGCCTCAACTCCTGTGTTGTGCCAGCTCCGCATAGCTCTCAACTCCCTGATATTTCAATAAAAGCTATCTACTTCGTCTTCAAAGACTTTATGATCGAATCTCCACATTCTACAGTATAGAATTCCAAACATTCACTACCCTCTAGTGGAAGGAATTTCTTCACGTCTGTTTTAAATGTGAGTTACAGAACAGGGGGAAAGTATCCCTTTGTTTGAGATGTTCCTACCCCCCAGCAGTGGAAATATCTTCTCAATTGTACTCTGTCAAGCCTCCTCAAAACGTACATGATTCAATAAGATCATCCCTTATTCTCCAAAACTCTAATAATGGTCTAAACTTGTTAAGTCAACGCCTCCATCTCAGGAATCTGCCTAACGAATCTCTTTTGATCTGGCTGTACTGCCAGTATGTCCATTTCTTATATATGGAGACCAAAACTGTACCTGGTACTCCAGGTTTGACCTCACTAAGCCCCTGAACAGTTGAAACAAGGCTTACATAGTTTGGAACTCCAACCTAGGAATAAAGGCTAAAAGTCAATTTGCCTTAATTACTTTGCTGCAACTACATGTTGACTCACTTTTCTGCATAAAACTTATTCTACCAAGATTTTGCCCACTCAGTATCCCCTTTTAAGACTTGTTATAGAAACTAGGAGCAGAGTTATGCCATTTGGATCTCTGAGCCTGCTCGGTCATTGATTGTGATCGTGGCTGATACTTTAGATTAGATTCCCTACAGTGTGGAAACAGGCCCTTCGGCTCAACAAGTCCACACCACCCCTGGGAGCATCCCACCCAGATCCATCCCCCTATAACCCACACACCCCTGAACACTATGGGCAATTTAGCATGGCCGACCCACCTAGCCTGCACATTTTTGGACTATGGGAGGAAACCGGAGGAAACCCATGCAGACACAGGGAGAATGTGCAGAGTGTGCACAGACGGTTGCCCGAGGCTGGAATTGAACCCGGGTCCCTGGTGCTGTGAGGCTGCAGTGCTCACCACTGAGCCACCGTGTTGTCCTTTACTACAATACCATAGTCCTGCTTTTTCTTCATACCTGTTAATCGTTTAGATATTCAAGGCATTACTTAGTGAAGACGTTCATCTACCAGGCCTCAACAGCCTTCTGTGGTAGTGAAAACCACAGGTTGAAGAAATGTTTCGTTATCTCAGCCCCAAATGATCCACCATGTGTCCTAAGATTGTGGCCCCTGATCCTAGACTCCCCAACTGGAGGAAACATTTTTCCTACGTCAAGTCTGTTCAGCCTTGTTGGAATTCTGTAAATTTCAATCAGATTTCCTCATTCTTCTAAACTGGAGTGACTACAGACACAGTCTAACTAATCTCTCCTGGGACAAACCTGCCATTCCTGGTTTTAGCCCAGTGAACCATTGCTGAACTCTGTGTGTAGCAAATTAAGCCTCACTTGGGGTTATGTAACTATCACTGTATGCCTTCTTGCCTACTTTTGTTTTGTCAGCAGATTTGGATGCATTAAACTCTGCCCCTTCTCCAAGCCATTAATGTAGATAGTAAATAATTGGTGCACTAGGACTGATCCCTGAGCACTCCAGTTATCTCTTCAACCTGAGAAAGACCCATTAATTTTAACACCATGTGTTAACTAATCCTCATTCCATGTTAATACAGTAACGCCTTAATCTTGAGCTCCGATCTTTAAATAACTTTTTTTGTGATGCCTTCTCGAATGCTTCTGGAAATTCAAATGCAGTACATCTACCAGTTCCCCTTTTATTAGTTCTACTTGTTATATTCTCAGAACGCTAGCAAATTTTAAAATGTGATTTTCCTTTCACAAAACCATGTTGACTGTACTTGATTATGATCAGGTTTCTGGAATGTTCTGCTTTTTTCTCCTTAACAGGCTGTAGTGTTTCCCCAATGACAGGTGCTTGGCTAATTGGCCAAAGGTTCCTGTTTTGTATTTCCCTCCCTTCATGAACAGAGGCATTCCATTTGCAGTTTTCCAATCACTGCAACTAATCAAAGTTCTGGAATATATTGATGAATGCCTCCGCTATCTTTGTAGCCACATTCCTTTACACCCTTGGATACAGGCATCAGGTCCTGGCAATTTGTCTGCTATTAGACCTATTAGTTTGTCGAATTATTTATCCTTAATGATAGAAATTGTTACAAGATTGTTTGCTCATTAACATCTTGCTTATGTGATCTTTAATATGTTTATAGTGTATTCCACCATGAAGACTGATTTAAATTATCAGCCAATTCCCTGCTCCCTGTCTCTAATTCCCTAGCTGCTTCTTCCAAAGACCCCACAATTACCTTAACTGCTCTTTTTATTTTAAGTTGCAGAAGTTCTTGCTATTTGTTTTCAGTTTCTACAAAAAATTCTCAAATCTTCTGGCCCACTATCTTTCACCACTTGTATGCTTTAGTTTTTGTTTTAGATATTCAAAATTATAGAGATCTGTAGCACTGATAAAGGCCCTTCAGCTCCTTGAATCTGTGCTGGTTAAAAACATGCATCTAACTGTTCTAATCCCGTTTTTCAGCAGTAGGCCCATAGCTGTGTGCCTCAGTGTCACAAGCACTTATCTAAATACTTCTTAAATGTTATGAGGGTTTCTGCCTCTACTACCCTAATGGGTGCTGACGCCCAGATTTCCACCATGCTCTGATTTTTAATAAAATTTTGCTGACATCATCCCTCAACCTCCTTCCCTTACTGTTAAATCCACGCACCCTGTTTATTCATCCTCCAGCAAGGGGCAAAGTTCACTCCTATCTATCCTTTCTCTGCCCCTCACAGAAGGGAATGTAATTGAAATGTGTAAAACTGTCTTCTCTGCTCCAAGGAAAAGGTTCAGCAAACCTTGCCTGCTCTTAAACTCTAGGCTTGGCTGATTAAGATGTGTCCCATTTTCCTCCTTAACCACTTTACCCACCAGTTTCACTACATTAAGGAGCTGGGAGACATACACATCAAGATCATTCTGATCCTTGAAGCCTCCCAGGATCTATCATTCACTTTGTATTCCCTTACTTTCTTTGTTCTGCTCAAGTACATCACCTCATTCTTATCCCAAATTGAATTCCAGAGGATGGTGGGAATCTGAAACTCAAGTTACTAAGTATGGTGGAGGCAGAAACCGTCATAATATTTATCAAGTATTTAGATGTGCACTTGTGATGCTAAGGCAAACAATAATGTGGGCCAAGTGCTGGAAAATGGGATTAAAACAGTTAGGTGATAACGGGAACTGCAGATGCTGGAGAATCCAAGATAATAAAGTGCGAAGCTCTCTGATGAAGGGCCTGGGCCCGAAACGTCAGCTTTTGTGCTCCTGAGATGCTGCTTGGCCTGCTGTGTTCATCCAGCTTCACACTTTATTATCTTGAAACAGTTAGGTGCTTGTTTTTTGTCTGGCTCAGACTTTATGGGTTGAACAGCCTTTTTGCTGTGCTGTAGATCCAATTCTAATTATAATGCTGCTCATACATGCCTCTATTATTCAAGTCATACAGCTTCAAACAGACCCTTCAGCCCAACTCATCTGCGCCAGCTAGACATCCCAATCTGACCAAATCCCATTTGCCAGCATTTGGCCCATATACCTCTAAACCATTCCTATTAATATACCCATCCAAAAGTCTTTTGAATGTCGTTGTTGTACTTGCCTCCATCACTTCCTCTGGCTGCTTATTCCATACACACGCTGCCTTTTGTGTAAAGAAAAAAACAGGTGCTCGGGTCCTTTTTAAAAGTTCCCCTATCACCTTAAATCTGTGCCCTCTAGTTTTGAACTCCCCCTCCCTAGGGGATTGATGTTGGCTGTTCACTGTTCATGCTCCTCATGATTTTATAAACCCTTACAAGGTCACCTCTCGGTCTTTGATGCATGAGGGAAAAATGCCCCTGCCTATTCAGCCTCTTCCCTACAACTCTAAACCTCGAGTGCCAGAAACATCCTTGTAAACTTTTACTGTACCCTGTCAACTTTACCAACTTTCTTCCTATAGAAGGGAGACCAGAATTGTATGTAGCATTCCAAAAGTGACCTCATCAATATCCTGTACAGCTGCAACATGATGTCCCAACTGTTTCACTCACTGTACTGACCAAGGAAGCGTACCAAATGCTGCCTTCACTACCCTCTCTACCAGAGACTGCATTTTCAAGGAACTAAGCACCCCCGGGTCTTTTTGTTCAGCAACACTCCCCAGGACCCTACCATTAATTCTATAAGCCCTGCCCTGGTACATGTAACCCCTCACTTTTATCTAAATTAAACTCCATCTGTCACTCCATAGCCCATTGGCCCATCTGATCAAGATCCCATTGTACTCTGAGATGGTTGTCTTCACTGCCCACTACAGCATCTATTTTGTTTTCTGATTTATACCTTGTCCTACAGTGAAGCAACTCTTTGGCGGCCTATAGACCACTCCCACCTTGTCTGCATTCCCTTGCTATTCCTCTTTGCTCCCAAATTGATCAATTGCACCTACATTATCACTCATCACTATGCTGACACCTTCGTTCAATAACAAAGCCAGTTGGCCTCCTTTTTATTTCTGCCTATTCTTCTGGAGTATTAAATACCCTTGAAAATTGTGTTCCCAGGCTTGGTCAACCTGTAACCATGTCTCTGTAAAGCTATAAAGTCATATCAATACCACCAGCTTACCTATCTTGTTACAAATGCTGTGCACATGCAGATAAAGAAATTGAAGAATTGACTTTTTCCCATTATTACATATTCAGGTTCTCATTTCATTTCTTCTGTTTTATATTTCTAGCTGTCATATATTGATTATCGTTCGGTTCTCCTGTATTCTGCACCTGTGTGCTTTTGTTTTTTTAAAATCTCACCTTTGATTGAACCCCCTTCTCCTCACCCCCCCCCCCCCCCCCCACCCCCCAACTACTTCTTTTATTTACCATAGTAGTTATATGATTTGATAGGACACTGATCCCAGCATGGTTGAACTGAATCCTATCCCTGTGGAACAGTTTTTCCACAGTACTGGTGCCAGTGTCCCATGAATCAGAACCTATTTCTCCCACAGCAATCTTTCAGCCATGCATTTATACGTTTAATCTTATTCTATTTACGCCAATTTGCATGTGGCTCAGCTAGTAACTGGGAGATTATTACCCTTGTAATCCTGCATTTTAAATTTAGTCAGAGTTTCTTATAATACCCCAGCAGAACCTGTTTACAAGTCCAACCTGTGTCATTTGTACCTACATGGATCACGACAACTGGATCCTACTGTTACATTTCTCTCTTTTGCTTTGCCCCAATTTAGTTGGTGCTCTGGATCATTTCAGATCACTCTTCCTTCTGTAGTCTGTACCCTCGTGCATACCAGGAACAAGAACACCATACCTGTTGGACAGGGACATAGGCTGATGCTCTGTCAAAGCTAAATTCTGGATCCCAGTACCTGCCTTGTTGTCTGTCACACCCTATCATTGACCATGGACCAAATTTGATCTAATTGTTTTAGAAGATAGATTAATGTGTTCAGGTAGCTCTTACTCCTCCTTGAGCTATCACAGCAATCACCGTGCAATCTCCAGCTTATCAATTCTGAGCTGAAGTTGCTTAAGCAGCCAACATTTGCTGTAGGTGCAGTTGCATCTACCGGTTCCCACGTACAGCTGGAAAACACCTCCTGCCCATCCATTCTATTTTATTTCTAAAGGTAATATGTATGTGAAGTATTTTAAAAGTGTATTTCTTAACTGTCAGCTCTGTGCACTGGTAGTGTCCCTATCTCTGGACCAGATGGCTTGTGTTGAAGACTTCACCTTCTCCAGAGGTATGTCATAACACGTCTGAACAAATTGTGCATATTTTTCTTAATTCTCCTCTTCAGCTATAGTACGTCTCCTGATTTAAACCACTTGACCAATTGAAAGAGACACAGTAGAAATACCCACTAATCACTTGTTTCGCTATGATGTCACATTTCAGCTCTGAAAAGTAGAAGCAAGTTGAATGTCAGTTTTCAGCTCCCACTCTGGCAGGTTCATTCTCCATTTCCCTCCGCGTCCTTTTGGCATTTGGTATAATGAGTCATACCATCCTCCGATGCTTGTGCACTGTCATCTAGCCTGGACTCCTCCTGGACTGCACTCTCCCGGTTTTGTACTTATTCATCTAACCGTAGTGAGAGAATATTCTGACATGGCTTCACTTTCCACTTTCCACTCCTGTATATTTGCCTCTGGTTTCCCCTAGGATCCTTCTTGAATCCCTCTTCTCTACATGTTGCACATTAATATTGTCATCTGGCAATACGAGTTTCCACATATATGCCAATGACACACAATTCTACTTCACTATCAACTCTTCTGACCCTGCCACTCTAAATTGTCAGTGTCATTAGATATTCAGGACTGGATGAGCAGCTAAATTGCTAAAGCTCAAACCATTGTCATTAGTTTTCAGGATGAATTTTAATACATAGCTGAATTACATTTTGATCCTCACTGAGAACTTTTAAACAGAAATTTGAATGTTCATTTGGTGATTGAAAGCAATACATACAATTTCGCTTTTAGTCATTTGTTAAAGGTTTAAAAAGCACTATTGACTAAAAATTTTTCTTTGTTAGTAGCTTATATTTTTAGCTACTGACTGGAATATTCTCGGTTTAATCTTATTATGCATCGCATTCTTAAATGAAATTGCTGTCACCGTGTCAAAGAGTCCACAGTTGCTGCAAATTTCTTCTGAGTTCGTGTATCAGTTTTATGAGTGCATTAACTTCATTAGCTGTCTCCTGACACTGTTCTCAGATTGTGGAACGTTTCTTAAAACCACCATCAGTGCTAAGATCTGTACCCATGATGCTTCTTCCTCTAGCCACGACAGAGTAAATCTCCCTGAGCCTGTAAAAGGCTGCATAATATGTCTTTTTAAACTGGAAGACATCTCCTTCCTGCACTCGTTTGTGGTATCTCACAAATTGAAGCAGAATTACTGTGACATTCATTGATTTGTAGGGAAGCTTGCAACCTGATCTCAAAAATTAAGTTCTCCTGCCATCTTCATATATTTCCCCCTGCCATGTGGATCTTTTGTCTACTTTGCAATGCTAATGAGCTATTATCCTAGTCCCTTTTCATTTTAGAAGTAAAGGGATAGTTTGCAGCCTTACTGTTTACAACTGAGGGAGTTCGACACCTTTCTGGGGGTTTTGGAGACTATGAACCTGCCGCTATTCAAGGGTTAATAATTTGCATTTAACTTCTCAGAATTATAACCTAACCAGTATTTTAGATATTGCATTATCAAACTATCCAGGTTTATTTGTTGGGCAAACTTCAGAACAGGTCACATGACTCCGAACCCTAAAGCTACAGTGCGGGCAAACAATGTTATAAAATTCAGAGTTGTAACAGCTGTCAGGGACTGAAATTAACAGTTTGAAAATTTAATGTCATATTTGAACTGAGATGTACTTCCAAATAAATATGTATCCTGTGGGAAAATACTATGATCTTTTACAGAGAATGTGATAATTGGGTATGTGGATGATAATGGTTTGATCAGTCACAGTCAACATGAATTTATAAGGAGGAAGCAATGTTTTTAAAACCTGTTAGTTTTTTTGAGGATATTACAAGCATAGTAGTTAAGGGAAATCAAATGAAAGTGGCAAATTTTGGTTTTCAGAAAGCTTTTGATAGCATCCCACACAAGAGGGTAGTGAACTAAATAGAGGATAAGGATTAAATGTAGTATGGATTGAGAATTGGTTGTCAGAGAATGTTAATAATTGGTCATTCTCAATTTGAAAGGCTATAATGAGTAGTGTGGATGTGGGGACTAAGTGCAATATTTCCAAGTATACTGATGACACAAAACTAGGTGGGAATGTCAAATTAAAGCAGAGAAATGGCTGGAAAATCTCAGCAGATCTGGCAGCATATGTGGAGAGAAGGCACAGTTGATGTTTCGGGTCCAGTGACCCTTCATCGGAAGTAGTAGTAGCGAGGAAAAGGTGGTATATATGCTGAAGGAGAGTCAGGGGTAAAGAAGTGAGAGGATTAGGAGAGCCAGAGGACCGAGGGAGAAAAAGCCATTTGATTGAAAAAAGGGATGGATAATGGTCTACTAGGATACTAAAAGTGATAATGGGGACCGTAAGTAGATGTAAATGGATTGTGCTGAAAGCAGCCTGTGTCCTGGGCCTGGACTGTGGGGCATGGAAGAAGTACAATGTGGGGAAAATGTAAAGTTTTTCATTTGAAAGGGAGAACAAAAGAACAGAATATTGTTTACATGGAGACAAACTGCAGAAGGCTGCAACGCAAAGGAACGTGGGGATACTTGTGCATGAAACACGCAACTGGCATGTAAATGCAGCAGGTAATCAGGAAGGCTCATGTTGGCCCTCATTTAGTACTCTTGATTTATGTTGATGTGTGTTACAGTAATTTAAAAACCTACTGCAAGAATTAGGCTTTTCATTTGACCACACAAAGAATGTGCAACTAAAATATTATCCATTATGAAAATTTAAAATAGTACCCAAGTTGACATGTACTATTTGAATTGCTATTTCTCTATAGAATATTTGGTGAACTGATAAAAGTAACCCCTTTTTGACAGACACTCTTTCTGATATGGGTGCATTATTGGAGATACTAATAACAATCTCCTGAGAAGTATTTACCAACATTTGTTAGTCGAATAGTTTCATTTGCTGCCATCGCTAAAATTGTTTTGTTTTTTGTTATTATAGTCTGGCATTTTGGCTATGAATGCTATAAGTCATTAGCTCAGTAATATGAAAGAAAGACTTGTATTTACACAGCACCTTTCACAAACTTGGTAATGTTTCAAAATTTTTTACAGGCAACATAGCACTTTTGAAATGTTGGTCACTATAATGTCGGAACAGCCAGTTTGTGACATCAGAATCCAACAAACAGAAGTGTGAAAGTACTCAGACCATCCGTGTCCATGATTTGATTCAAAACTTGCATGAAATTTTAAGCATCATTTAAAATTCTTTTCTCAAGTATTTCATTTTACATAGTTGTACATTGAGACATACTTCATATTGTATCTATATATATTTAGCATAGTAACTTAAATCATAGAAGCTATGTTCATGTTCCACAAGACCCCTGCAATACACGGCCCCATATATTTGAGTGATAGCTTATCGTAGGATAGTAAATATGACAACTTTTATGAAAGCATATATCTAAAGGTCTAAAAAGTATGCAATCTTGCAGAAAAGCATACTTGATTCTGGAATTTAATGAACTGCAATATAAATAATGCAGTAAATGGCTTTACTTCATTTTGGCATGAAATTGAAGACTTCATGTTCCAATTAGGGATGAGACTGGACGAATCTTCAGAATATTTCTTTTCTTCCATGAAGATCCTGTGATAGAAATTTATCACTGTTAATTTTGGCAAAATTGTACATGTTCAGGTCTACTAAAGTGCTTAACGCAATATCTTGTGTATGTTGTGCTTTGTCAAGTAACTTATAAATCCAAGTGCTTCTATCCTATACTTCCTCTGAGCATAATTTCATCAAACCTGCCGTCTCCCTCAAATAAAAGCAAAATAATGCAGTTGTTGGAAATCTGAAAAAGAAACAAAATGCTGGAGAAACTCGACAGGTGTGTTACCATCTGGGGGAAGAGAGTTAATATTTCAATTCTATAGTGACACTTCAGAACATAAGATGAGAAATATTGAACCTGAAAGGTTGATTCTCTTACTAGGAGCTGAACAAGTTAGAAAAAGCAAAGGAGGCCTTCTTCCCCAATCACCCCAACTCTCCAGCACTCTTTTCAAGCCCACTTCAATGCTGAGTCAAAGTGTGGAGCTGGATGAACACAGCAGGCCAAGCAGCATCTCAGGAGCACAAAAGCTGACGTTTCGGGCCTAGACCCTTCACCTCTCTCTCTGATGAAGGGTCTAGGCCCGAAACATCAGCTTTTGTGCTCCTGAGATGCTGCTTGGCCTGCTCTGTTCATCCAGCTCCACACTTTGTTATCTTGGATTCTCCAGCATCTGCAGTTCTCACATCACTCATCAATGGTGACGTTGCTGTATTTATGTGCTAATGAAACAACAGAGCTAGCTAGAAGAAAAGTGATTCAGCTATCTTCCTTTAATGATCAAACTTCAGCTATTCATCCATTGGAGACCTGATATAACGCTGCCTAAGATGACTCATCTGCTGGACAACCCAGCACATTTCATGACCAAAGATGCCCCAAAGTGTTTGATAACCATGTGTCTGTCTGTTTTATACAACCCCATATACCCTGTGTAACTTCAGTCACAGCTGAAATGCAGGAAAATATGTTGGATATTAGTGAAATAAAGCATAAATCAACCCAGAATTTGTGGTGGATCTAAGTGAGGCTGTGGTATTTATGTTCACCATTTATTAGGGAGTATATTAGACTAACTTCCTATGTTCATACATAGAATTAAATGCAGATGTCAGGAAGTGGCTACTGATTGGCCCTGATCCCCCACACGTTTCATTACGAAGGGTGTTAACTGCTGTGCACATTCACCAAATACCCACTGAGCTTGCCATAAAAAGTCTCATCCACTCAAGTACAATTAATTCTATAGTTAGTTTAATTGCTACCAAATCACATCTCTAGCACTAAAAATGTTTATTTTTTAAGTTTGGAATCACATTCTTTCAGACAGTAATTGTTGGAAATTTTATCAATTTTCTTTACTTAGTTCCTTCTATCTGTAATCTGTGTCTGTCTGTTTTATACAACCCCATATTTTTTCTTTCCCTCTTTCTCATCCTGTGCTTTTATACAAATGTCCTGATTTTAGAATCCATGGGCAGAATTTAAGCAAGCCCAGCTCATCAAGAATCAAGGCAGCCAGGTTCACTTAATTGTGTTACTTACCCGGAGAAGGCATCACATCCCCCTCAACTCATCCACTCCCTGTCACCCTGATCAGAGGAAAGAAGGAGCTGATGCAGAATTTATAGTTGTCAGTGTTGATCTGCCAATTGAGTTTGTTACTCTGTCAACTGACTTTTAACCCTGAGCCCACTACAATTCAGTGATTGCTCAGGGATCACGTGGGAGCCACAGGGCTTTTCAGTACCTTCTGAAGAGTGTCCAGCAAGCCTCATCAGCTTTTCCAGCGGCCTCCTGTGGGGTACCTTACTATCCCGCATTCTCTTCCCAATCAAGGAATCTGGCACAGAAGGAATTGGGGGCGATGGCTGATGCAAACCTGCCCTTGCCTTCAAGTTCCTCACTTCCCTTTCTGTGAACCCCAGTCTGTCATACCCATCTTGCCCTTTGGTCTTCATCAAGCAAACACTGCTGCAAGCCCTGTTCTCATATATGCCCTAGATGCCTTGTACAATCGCCTTTTGGAAAATGGCTTTCTAGTTTACATTGGTTTCCTTGCAGAACCCATTTAAAATTTATGGACAGCTTTCGACATGAATGACAGCAAATTGCATTCATTTGCTCCTGATAGGAAAACAAAAGACACAATTGTTAAGCATTTTTTTGTTAGTTTCCCGAAGAAGCTGATCTCTGAGGCACCTTGAAGACAATTTGTATTTCAAACTTTTCAGCAGAAATGGCTAATGACATTACCTATACTTGTATTTGAGAAACCAGTTATATCAGCTAGCTTGCTCGATTGTAAATGTTCTAATTAATTTTTCAAAATTATTTATTAGCTGCAGCCACAGTATCATATAAATCTTAATATTTTGTTCATTATAGGGCAAATCACTCTATTGTTTAACATAACCATATTCATGATTTACCATGAACAATAGACGTCTTCCATGTATCTATCACAGTTCACACATGTCCTTGTCACAGATTCAAAGCCATCGTATTTAAAAATCATCTTTAATAAGGATAATGAGAAAACTAAATGTTGACTGGGAGGCTTCTGATTGACCCGAATAGTTTGTAAACAGCTATGATTATATGAAAAAAACGTATTTAGATAAATCTTACAGTGGACTTTAGACATAGCATCCACTGCGTTTTTTTAGGGTAAAGAGTCACCTATTCCAATTCCCTTTTATGTGAAACAAGGTGCTTGCTGATTACAGTGTTATAATTTTAACATTCTACCTTTTGGCATTGTTTGATCTTTGTGGACATGCCCCTTACTTTTAGTTTGAACATTTTTGACTCATAACAACAGCTCTAGCATAATTACATACCGCATACAGGTACAGAAGACACTGAGTTGAGTCTTGAATTAAATCAAATTGGTACCTGGAGGAATATGACTACTTATTGAACATTATTGAGTTGTCGAAAAAGAGGTGATATTTTAAGAACAGGAATTATTATTCCAAATTTGGCAGCAAATTGGAAACAGATCTCTACATTTGGAAAATATGGATAACATTGCAGCGTTTGGAGTGGCATAGATGTATGTTTCAACTTTGGTTTCTTTTTTAGTTTTCACTATCATATTTACAACTATTTACCTCATTAAAGGTGAAGGAAGTCAGGTAACAGTGATATGAAGGCATAACTATTAGCAATGAATAATAGGGAACTTTCACTCTCATTTCAAGTCCCAGAACAACATTCACATTTTCACCCTTAAAAATGAAGTAGTACATCCACCTGGAACTACCAGCAGTCAAATTAGGCATGAGATTGAAATTAATTACCAGGAGCATGTACGAAAATTGCGAAATGTTGGATCATTAGTTAGTCTCAATAAACATTGACAGCATTTTGTTTACAGACAAAGTGAAATAGCTTTAATGTGTCAGTGTTTCTATCTTGTTATTTGAGGCTGACCAATTATTCCTCCTTTTTATAGTGTTTGTCAAGCATATTTTCTGAATGGTGGAATGAAGAGGGTACTTGAAAAAGATGAGAAAAGAGCCAGGCTTGCTCTTGCCATGGTTACTCCAGCCTTCAATGTGCAAACACCTGAAAAGAAAGATGATTATTCTGCAACAAATGGTATATTAATGAATCTGGATGCTTCCATTTCAAAGTAGGTAACATAAACAGTCTTCATTTATTCAAAATGCAGTGATATAATGCATTGATATTATGCAGGGTTTCTGGTACTTAGGAACATTGCTGTAATGAAATGGATTAAACATCACTTGGATCTACATTCTCATGTAATTTGTGTTACAGATGGGGCATAAGTGTATAATAGTGTTTTTTAAGGTAAAAGTGAAATCCTTTAGAATGCAGTTGTTGAACATAAGCGTAGTCATTGATTTTGGATAGTACGATAAGTAGGGGGTATATTTTCTATATTATGACAGCGTAGAATTGAGAACAAAGGGTGCTATGCAATCCAATTCATCTGCAATTTTGCAAAAATTAACAAAGTGAAATGATGTGAAATAAGATCCCACAATGAGGGAGGTTGCCTCTGAAATATTTGAAAGAAATGTTCATAATTGGATAAAATATTCGTGCACAAAGACACTTTAAATCCAAAGTTATTGTTATTTTGAATCAAATCGATGCTGCTTTTCAAGAAGAAAAATTAAAATGAAAAGGATGGGATTTAAATCTTCCGTATAGACAGTGTGGAAAATATATATTCCATCTTTTTTTAATTTATATTCTTTTTGCAGAGTATCAAAATTACCCAACAATTGGATTGTTCCATTTAGTAAGTGTAATATAATAATAATTAATGATGTTTTATATTTGTTTCAGTACTAAGATCACTAAACCCTCCATGTTTGGCTAAACCAATTCATTGCAAATATTTGTATCCTAGTGGTACTATCACCGGACTATCCATCCAGAACCTCAGGGTAATGTTCTGTAGTCATGCATTCTAATGCCATCATGGCAAATGGTGAGATCTGAATTTAGTAAAAGAAAAACTATTATAAAATGTTAGCCTTATGCTAACCTTGTAACCACTGTTGATTGTCATAAAATCTCATCTGGTTCACTGATGTCCTTTACGGAAGGAAATCTGCCATCCTTACATTTGACTCCAGAACCACTATACTTGAGACTTAACCTCCCTCTGGGCAATTCAAGATAGCTTTGCCTGCAATGCCCACTTCCCATGAGCGAATTTAAGAAGTACGGGTATGAATTGCAATAATTTCAGTTTATTAGACATATTTCCTCAGGGTATCCATGTCGGACATAAAATACATATCTATAGAAGCATTTAATGGGATAGTTGGAATTTTGAAAACTGAAATTGGCAATTTATTTTGAATGATTGACCTTAATTTCAGTCAATTTTATTTTTGAATTAAGTGCACAGAAACATGTCAGAAAAGGAATATGTACTT
This sequence comes from Stegostoma tigrinum, assembly GCF_030684315.1. Lineage (NCBI taxonomy): Eukaryota > Metazoa > Chordata > Chondrichthyes > Orectolobiformes > Stegostomatidae > Stegostoma > Stegostoma tigrinum. The sequence goes on along the minus strand of NC_081371.1, from coordinate 31,763,048 downwards.
TGGATGCTTTGTATATCTAGTTTGAACTGTGCTTGATAGCAGGAAAGTCTAATAATTAAAGCGATTAAACCCATTATTCTCTACTTACTCGATCTACATGTACAAACTCAACTTGCATATATGAATTGTTTGTACAAATATTTTATTAGTCAAACTGTTATAAATGCTTCAGACATGAAGGTGGGGAATGCGTGAGCTTTAGTAATTTATGAAGTGAAGGCAGATGGTTTGAATTGATCTAGCGTTTTCTGCTTATGTTGTAAATTGTAAGTGACTTGATTATAATTTTGCATGTGAACACATTCCTTATAGCCACACAAGTGCAAACTAAAACATTTTTTAAAAATTATTTTTAATAAACATGGTATGACACACTTATGGGAGAGGTGGGACTAGAGATCCATAAGACCATTGCAACATATTTTCAGAAAATTGACTTTGGAGAGAGAGAGTTTGGAAGAAGTTACAGGAATAAATAGTGATTCGTTTTTTAGATACAAATAAAATATATCCAAATATTCTTTTGTCGAAATGGAACCCACTTTTTAAAAAAAAAATTTTCTTATTTTTGTTTTAAATGGACAAGGTCTATAATTCTATTGTGATATATTTTAAGCTGAATGAGTTCAATGGTAACCTTTCATCATGGTTCTACTTAATCAGTTTGCAGCTCTAATAATGTTTTTTTTTGATCTGTATACTGATCTATTTTATGTTGCACTCAATGCAACACCTTCACTGCTACACAAAGAGAAAACTGCTGATCTGACAAAAATCAGAAAGACAAGGGATAAAAGTGAATAGAAAATAAAGTAAGAGAGCAGAGACATGAGAATGAAGGACGAGGCATAAATGGAAGAGACGCACTGTGTTAGAGAATCAGAAATGGAAGAGAAAAACACAAGTGTAGCAAAGGTAAACAGTACAAAAAAGGGAGCAAAAATACAAAGGAATAAAGATGGAGAGGAAAAGCAGAGAGAGAAAACTTAATGAAAGAATAGAGAAACATTTCGTGACTCACCAGTGCCAGTGCAATTAACCAACATGTTTCAAAGGGTTGAAGTTTTGGTAGCTCCAACCTGAAAATTTTCCAAGCCACGAAACTGACAATTTAATTGAAATTTCATATCAATAATTCTAATTGGCTGACTGCAGTCTTGAGGCTCTTAAAGGTTTCATTGAGCAGATATTGATTTGTGATATTTGTTGTGTAAGTGTATTTTTTAGCGATCATCTCTGAGCCTTTTGTTTCTCTCGCCTCAACATATTCACTGTCAGTCTGAGACAAGTAAGTTAGACTATAAGATCATAATGTGTAGGAGCAGAATTAACCTATTCGGCCCATCAAGTCTGCAGTACCAGTCGATTGTTGCTGATATGTTTCTCAACCCCATTCCCCTGTTTTCTCCCCATAACCTTTGATCCCTTTCCTAATCCAGAACCAGTCTACCTCTGAAACCTAACTACAATGCGGCTTGCTGTGTTGGCACTTAAACATTGGTATGAATAATCATGAGTAATAATTCATCATGACAGGCAAAAAGACATTGTAATAAGACACACTGAAAGGAGCTGCCAGAATATGAATGCTATTTATCAGCCTAAATATGATGGTGCACCATACAGATATACTGGTAATTGTGCACATTAAGTGCTCTGTAGGAATGTAACTTTGTTTATTACTGAGGAGTGGAATTCACTGACAAGTACAAAATCCAATCAGTTGAGATTCTAATAACATGCTGAATCACAGAAAGATCACAAGATTGAACCACTGCACTCTTCGTCAGCTAAACTAGACATGGTTGACAAAAAAAAACTGGAAACCACATGATGAGTTTCTTGTCTATCAACCATGTTATGATTTCGAAAGCAAAGCATAAAAGGGCAATGGAAGCAGATTCAACAGATCTTTTAAAAGAGAACTAGATAACTACTTCAAGAAAAAAAAATATGGCTGTGGTCAAAGAGAAAGGTAGTGGGATTAAATAGTTTACTATACCGAAGAAGACGACAATGGCTAAGTAACCATCTTCTGTGCTATTATTATTCCAGGGTTCTGTTAAATCAAGAGCACTGTGCTGTTATCCACACACTGTTTCTCAAAACTATTTAGCTGGTGTTTTGGTAGCATTTACTTTTCATTGCATATCACCTCTACAAATGTTATCTATTGCACAGCGATCTTAGGTCATTGTTTACTGTCAGTTTTGTTCTTTTTTCAAACGTCCTCATTAGTGGCACCCCCTCTAATTAGAATAAAAACCACATTAAAAATCATTGATTTTCAAAAAGTCATGACTATTGGGTACATACGATATGGTTTGGAGAAATAGAGTGGAGCAGCTAACTGAGAGAAAGTAGTAACACATCGGTAAGAGTGAGCGCAACATAGTCTCAGTGTGAGAATATATAAGGGGAATTAAGATTCATAGGTAGGTGAGTTGGACTGGGGAAAAAAAACATGGCTTAGTGAAAAAGAAAAAATGCCTTCAAATTAACTTGGTTAAAAACTTAGTAGATAGATTAACAATTGTGGCAAACCACCCTTAAATTGGTGGGACGTGCAGAGAAAGTGTTTAAAAAGGCATGTGGGATACTTACCTTTATTAACTGAGGTACAGAGCTTAAGAGCAGGGTGGCTATGCTAGAAATGTAGAAAAAGTTGGTTTGGCCACAACTAGAATATTTTGCGCAGTTCTGAAATTCACATTATAGTAGGGGTGTGATTGCACTGGAGAAGGTATAGGGGAGACTTGCCAGGATGTTGCCTGGGCTGGAGAGTTTTAGTTATGACGAGGGATGGATACACTGAAGCTGTTTTCCTTGGAACAGGGAAGACTGAAGGAGATATATATGATTTGAGGTGTAAAAAATCATGAGGGGGTTAGATAAGGTAGACCCTCCTAGTGGAGGGATCAAAGACTGGTGTAATAGACTTAAAGTAAGGAGCAGCAGGTTTGGAGAGGATGTAAGGAAACTTTTTTTTTATTAATTGGAGAGTAGAGAGAATCTGAAACTCACTGCCTGTATGGTTGTCAGAGGTAGAAACTTTCATAACGTTTAAGAGGTATTTAAATTAACACTTGTAATGCCAAGATGTACAAGACTATTAAGGAGTGTTGGAGAATGGGATGAGAATAATTAGGTGATTGTTTTTGACTGGCACAATATTTTTCTGTGCTGTAGACCTCTACGACTCTATGCAATAGATAATTTAATAAAATATCTATCCTTTTCCCAGACACACAGGTTACAAATAAAGTGAAGCTTGAAAAGGAGGCTACTTATACAACTAGATGAACAGTATGCAAGAAAATTGTGAGGAATGTACAAAATGAGGTGAAAAGGGGACGTATAAGAGCCAAAAAGGAATATAGAATAAATAGTAAGCAATATAGGGGAAATTAATAAGGGTTTTCATAGATTATAATTAAATGACAATCCATCAAAGATGGAAAGCCAGGATAAAGGCATAATAGAGATTTCAATTAAGTCTTCACTGATAATTGTTTAAATAAAAGCATGGTGGAAGTGAAAATCAATGAATAATAGAAGACAGCGAAAGATGGATAAAAATAACAGGGCGGAAATTGGTTATGAAAATATTGTACAAAATGCGGAGGAATGGAATTGTGGGAGATATAGCAGTGTGGATCGGAAATTGGCTTACTGAAAGAAGACAGAGGGTGGTAGTTGATGGGAAATGTTCATCCTGGAGACCAGTTACTAGTGGTGTACCGCAAGGGTCGGTGTTGGGTCCACTGCTGTTTGTCATTTTTATAAATGACCTGGATGAGGGCATAGAAGGATTAGTTAGTAAATTTGCAGACGACACTAAGGTCGGTGGAGTCGTGGATAGTGACAAAGGATGCTTTAGGTTGCAGAGAGACATAGATAAGCTGCAGAGCTGGGCTGAGAGATGGCAAACGGAGTTTAATGCAGACAAGATTGAGGTGATGCACTTTGGTAGGAGTAACCGGAAGGCAAAGTACTGGGCTAATGGTAAGATTCTTGGTAGTGTAGATGAGCAGAGAGATCTCGGTGTCCATGTACACAGATCCTTGAAAGTTGCCACCCAGGTTGACAGGACGGTTAAGAAGGCAATACAGTGTTTTAGCTTTTATTAATAAAGGGATCAAGTTCCGGAACCAAGAAGTTATGCTGCAGCTGTACAAAACTCTGGTGCGGCCGCACTTGAAGTATTGCGTACAGCTCTGGTCACCGCATTATAAGAAGGATGTGGAAGCTTTGGAAAGGGTGCAGAGGAGATTTACTATGATGTTGCCTGGTGTGGTGGGAAGGTCTTACAAGGAAAGGCTGAGGGACTTGAGGCTGTTTCTGTTAGAGAGAAGAAGGTTGAGAGGTGACTTAATTGAAATATATAAGATAATCAGAGGGTTAGATAGGGTGGAGAGGGAGAGCCTTTTTCCTAGGATGGTGATGGCGAGCACGAGGGGGCATAGCTTTAAATTGAAGTGTGAAAGATATAGGACAGATGTCAGAGGTGGTTTCTTTACTCAGAGTAATAAGGGAATGGAACGCTTTGCCTGCAACGGTAGTAGATTCGCCAACTTTAGCTACATTTAAGTCGTCGTTGGATAAGAATTTGGACGTACATGGAATAGTGTAGGTTAGATGGGCTTGAGATCGGTATGACAGGTCAGCACAACGTCGAGGGCCGAAGGGCCTGTACTGTGCTATTATGTTCTATTGGATTTCCAGGTGATTTTGTGCTGGGCTGTAATTAGATGAACTATAGGATTTTTGAAAGAATTTAGAGAAGCTAACAGAAACTGTGAGATTTAAATTTTAAGTTCTTTTATAAATGCAAATTTATAATTTTTTTGATTAATGGCAAACAGTGTACAGCTTCTGATGAAGGGTCCTGACCCAAAATGTCGACTTTTCTGTTCCTCTGATGCTGCCTGACCTGCAGTGTTCCTCCAGCTCCACACTGTATTGACTCTGACTCCTGCATCTGCAGACTTAGACCAGCCACATCCTTTAAAACACACAGCACAAAATTATATTAGTGTATATTTGGGTGTGTGTCAGATGTTGAAGAATAACTAGAGACTTTTAATGGTTTTGCAAAGTTTGGCAAATGTAATCATGTTTGTTTTGGAAGGCAATTTTGTAATGTGTGTAAATTTTCAGAAGATTTTTGCTAAACAGGAAGCTTGCGACAAAGTCTGGAGTTTGGTGTTAGAGGAAATGTCACACAGTGGATCAAAGGTTGACTGGTATTAATTGGTACTGCTTAAATTGAAAGAGTTGGAAATGGTGTACCAGAGGTAAATATTGAAAGTGCTAGATTTTTTTCTTATTTACATACATGTACATTATATTTGTAATTTTTGTTTGTATATGGTCAGCGCAGTGTTAAAATTTACTACTTCATTTATTAATTCATGGGATGTGTAAATTATTTGCCTGACCAACATTTGGTACCATTCCTGTTTGCCTTGAACTGTTGCAGTCCAAATGCTATAGGTACATCTGAAGTGCTTCTAGGAAGGAAATTGTAAAATTTTGACCCATTGACAGTGAAGGAATAGCTTCCTATATAGTTTCAATTCAGGATGAAATGTAGGTTGGCAAAGAACTTGCAGGTGATGCTGTTCCTATGGCATTGTTGCCTTTTTGATAGAAGGATTGGTTTGGAATGCATTATCTGAGGGTCCTTGATGAGTTGGTGCAGTGCATCTTGTGGATGGCACACTTTACTGTCACTGTGCTTTGCTGGTGGAAGGACTGTATGTTTAAAGTAGTGAATAAGATGCTAATCGAGTGGATTACTTCATCCTGTTGATGCAAAGTTCCTTGAGAGGTATTAGATTTTCAGTAATCCAGAAAAGAGAAGCGTATTTCATGACACTGCTGATTTTTGCTTTGTAGATGGCAGGCTGGCTTTGGAGACGCTGGAAGTGAGCTATTCACCACAGAATACCCATCGACATTGTCTCATGTACTCTTCTAGCCACCGTACTTAGATGGCTGATCAATGGTAACACCCCCACCCTGAAAGTGATGAAGAAACTTAGCAGGTTTGTCAGCCTCTGTAAAGAGAAAATCAGAGTTAATGTTTTGAGATCAGCGACCCTTATGACTGAAAGCAGCTGGGAAAGGATTGTATTTATACTGAAGATGGGGTTTGAGTTGGGAATTCACTGATTGGTCGTGGTAAGGAGCGAATAGAATACATTGAGATAGTGTGAGAAATAAAAAATATAGAGACAATCAAGAGATTGCTGATAAATTGAGAGGGAGATAAATGCTTAGTAGGGTGCTATTGAGAAGTGTGAATGTTTGAAAAAGGGTTTGCTGGAAAATACCCAATCAAAACAGATGTGGGGGGGACACAAAAAACACATTTACATTGTGAAATTGTTAAACTCACCGCTGAGTCCTGAAGGCTGTGAGATACTTAGTCTGAAAATGGAGTGTCGTTCCTCCATCTTCCAGTGAGCTTTGCTGGAGCCCTGCAGCAGGCCTGAGAGAGAAATGTTAGCATGGGAACATAGTTACATATTGAAGTAGCAGGCAACTGGAAGTTCAGGTCATTTTTTGCTGACAGAGCATGATGCTCCACAAAGCAGTCTTTCAGACTGTGTTTTGTCTCTTCTTCTCTTCCCCCCCCGCCCCCACTACTTTGTATCAAAGAGACTACATTGTTCGCAGGGAATACCGTAAACTAGATTGAGGATCATAAGCCACCACTTTTACTGTCTCCAGTTAGATGCTACTACCAGATACACATTTCTCCCTTCTCTCCCCAGTCAGCATTCTGCAGGGATCATTCCCTCTGAGACATCCTGGTTCACACCACCTCTACTCCAGTAACCCCCCTGACACCATCACGGCATCTTCCCATGCAATCACAGAAGGTGCAACACCTCCCTATTTACCTCCACTACTCCACACTAACCTAAGCCCCATATACACCTTCCAGGTGAAACAGCAGTGTACCTCCACTTCATTCAATCTAGTTTACTGCATGTTTTCATTCAAAAGTTTGTTCAGTTTAGTTGATACATTGGCTTAATATAGAGAACCACATGGTTTATGATAGGTTTCAAACGGATTAATTCAGTGAATATTTTCATCCTGCATGAGTCACTTAGATCTCCTGTGCTCTTGATTAGACTCTTAGAAAATGTTCTTCACTTGTTGCCATACAAAATTTTAACAACTTTAATGCAGTGCTTGTCAAGGAAGCTTGCTTTAAAAAGGGCAGCTTCATAAATAGGTTATGATGATTTAGAATCCTAAGGCTGTCAGGAAATATAATGAATGTTTCAGTACTGTGCTACAGTGCTGGCTAAAATATCTTCTGAAACTGGAATATCCCATCTTAAGGAAGGAGAGAGATTGGAGGGGCTAATTATCTTAGTATTTTTACAAGTGCATTTCATGTCATTTGATAATTGAGCATTGGCATTGGTTGCCTGAACAATCCCTTGCCTAAGAGAATAGACAAGCATAACTTTGTGCTTTACTGGTGTGATATGGAAAATAACATGTGGCATTTGACAACACTTTATAACATTTCATGATATAATTGAAACATGAAAATATTAAGAAAAAGAGTGTGACTCCTTGCAGTATTAAGAAGGAGGCCATCTGATTGTTCAGCTGTTGAACATTTTGGGTACTATGCCCAGACCAAAACGCATTTCAAACGGTTAATAGCAGCCGATGATTGATGTTTTGCCAGGAAAACAGTGTGCATGTTGTCTTTTACATTTAGGCTGCCATTATAATCTGATCTGAAGGATTAGTCACAACAAAGCCAAAAATGTTGACATTTTTGAGTCATTTGTGGCAAATAGATTGTAAGTGGAAAAAATATATGTCGTGATTTCTACTTGTGTAGTAGAACTCAACTAATATCTGGAAAATGAATTTTTTTTAAACACTTGTCAACACGATAAAGAATGCTGCACTGTTAGAGTGCCCATAATGTGGCTTGGCTAGTAGGAGATATTTAGGTTTGCTACTATATTGACTTGTGTGATAGGGCATTATTTCAGCGTGATTTTGGAAGTAAATTGAAGCGCAGATTTAATACCAGGTGCAGGGAAAAGGTTTGATTATACCATGCCATATTTGGAACAGAGGATGAAAGAAAGAACATCTAGATTAGTACTACTTACTTGAAAATTGATTTCAAATGGGGTCAAGAATGTTTATCATGGAGAAAGTTGATTGAAGCTAGCAATGAGAGATTTCCTGTTGAATAGCGAGCTGTTGCTAGAGTTAGAAAAAAGTTGTTGATTTTTTTTATGCTCATATATCCTGGAAAGTTGATATTAATTTAACAAGAGGCCATGTTACTGTGAATAAAGCAAAGCATTGGGTTGTGGTGCTTCAACTTTATTGTACCATTTTGCCAAATATGAACCCAATGCAGCTGTTAAGCTATAATTCATGCAAAGAGATTTTAATCACTAACCTTCAAGTAGGCTTGATTATGACAAAAATGCTGCACTGACTATGCTTTATAGCTCTCATTATTTCTTTAGCTTCTCTTCAGTCATTATTACTTGTTCAGCTTTACTTCTGCCCTGGTCTGCGATCAATCATCCCCTCATCTGCTTATCCCAGTCACGTGTCTCTGTTTGCCTCTGGGCTCTCTCTTCACTTATTTGCTCACCTCTAACCCTAGCCCATAACCTTGTCTTCAACATAAATGTCACTTTTTCCTTGTTGGTTGTTTTCCACTGGACTTGAAATGCCTTCTTTTTCCGCACAGATGTTACCAGACCTGCTGAGTTTCGCCAGCAGTTTCTGTTTTTGTTTCAGATCTCCAGAATCCACAGTTCTTTGTTTTATCTTATAGCTTTTTGGTCGTGTATGAGAAAGTGAGTCAGTTGATATGTAAGAAGTTACATATTGCAGCATAGTATATAATCTGAAAGGCTTATCTTAAAATGTTGAATGTACAGGAGCTGTTATTAGCAGAATAACATTTTGGTATTTCATATTTTTACATGAATGGTGTTGAATGAAAAATTATTTAGCACTTGGTCTCAGCTAAGATGGGGGACATGCTTGCAGTTAGAGACTATTGATAATCCAGCTTGATGTCTTTTGGGACTTATAATACAATAAGAATACTATTTCCTTTTGAAAAATGGCAATGTAATTTATATACACACCGTAGTTATAAACCTGATGAGCCAGTAAATTATCCAAAAAGAATTAGAAAATGCAGGCCTGAATTTACTGATGGTAATGATAGTGAAACCATCAACATTCACCATCATTATTCCTCTGAAACTGACTGCAACTTCTGGAGCAGTATGTGTGAATCCAGAAATTACTGCCAGCATGTGCTTTTGAAGGCCACATGTTTAACATTCCAAGAAGCAATCAATTGGCAATCTGTGAGCAGGTTAGAGCTTCTACTCTATGAACTTAATATCCCTACAAAATTCATTGCCTCAGTCATGCTGTGTTGAATGTGGAATGCTTGGGTTTTTAAGCAGTGAAGCAAGTTCATAATTACTGAAACTGTTTTAATGGCATTGAAAGTGTAGTTCTCAATTTCATAATGTCAGCTTTATCCATAATAAAAAATGTGCAATTTTTGCATGTACCTGCTTTTAGCTATACATTTGAAGTGGTAACTAATAACTAATGTCTGTCTGCTTTGTGAAAGTTTTTTTTTTGACCGGTGTCCCCTCCTGCTCTTTCTGTTGGACATTATTCTCTAGTTACGTACTGAGAACTCCCTTCCTTGGAAAATAATGTTTCTGAGGGATTGTATTGCAGTGTGGGTGAGTACAAATTGTGAAGTTCCATGTACCACAGCTAAAGTGTTTCAGTTACCAGTCCTTTTGTTGCAGTTAGAATCGTGGGGCTGCTTATCATTCAAAATTGAATGCCATTTCTCTCAATATGTGTGTTGCAATCCAGAACTCATCCCACTGCCTTTCCTCATTATATGCGTGTCCTGGTATCTTACTCTGCTTCCAATATTTGTCCATTTCTCCCTGACTAATCAATTTGGTTAATTCCGCATGAGCAGTCATTTCTGTCTTTGTACACTGAACTATGATTTTAGCCAGTTAGGAAGAAACTTCCCCTTGTTTTTAAACACAACATTTTCTCTAAGTGGTACTACTTATTACAATTGGGCTTGCTACTTGTGGGTGATTTGAACAGGAATTTTCTATAAATTCAAAGCCCAAAAAGTGCATATTATCTACTGAGTACTTGGGATCTATGTGAATTAGCCAAGCAACTGTGCATCTTCTCAGCCATTTAGCATGAAGAATCTTCAGTAAGTAGCACAGATTGAATGAGAAAATGTAAGCTAAAGTATTGACTTCATTGTCAAATTGTGTACAGGAAATGATATTGACAGGCAAAAAAAGAATTGGATTCAGAGAGAGAAAAAGGAATTGGAAGGAAAAGGAAAGAGATTTAAAAAGTTTAACATTTTCAGTTCTGCTCTGAAGGAAGACCATTAATTTTCAAAATAAATTGAATTAAGTAAAATAAAATCGCTGCAAGATTTAGCATTTTAAACAAATACGTTACTGTACAAGAGTTGAATAAAACAGGTATTATTGAATTATCATTGTATCTCATAAATAAATACTCTAAACTCAAAATTCTCCTTGAACCAAGCCGAACGGTGTCACACCTTTCAGGAATTCACTTTGATTCTAATCTGTAGCCTCACGATTGAATAAATTATGACATTTCTTGGGATCCTTCCACTAACATTCGGCTAAAAGATCCTTGAACTTTTCTTAAACACACCATAACTGGGCTTCATGCCGAGCTGAAACATGGGCCTCACTGCAGACTTGTTTCAGAAATACCTCTTGTTTTTGATAGCACGGCTTCTCAACCATACGTCCTTTACAGTATCTAACAGATTCGCTGGTTCTAAATTGCACAGTTCAAAGCTGACTATGTGTTTGTGTGTGAATATTCACAGATAAACCTAAAACCAATAAGTACTTTGCATATCCTACTTCCATAGTAATGGAACGTTCCAGAAATTGATCCAAATCAATTAATTTTACTCTTTTAACTCTGGGACCCATGTGAACAAGTTAAGTCCTTTATGGAGGCAGCTGTAGCTATTTCGGCTTCTCCAAGACACTCAAAGGAGTCGACCTTTTGTTTAGTGTTATCCCATTTCTGCTGCTGACCTTATTAACTTAAAAATACTTTTGAATGACAATTATCTTCTATCTGCCTGCCATCCCTTATATATATTAAATTTAAACATTTCTACCACCTAAAAATGAATGTGCCACTAAAATGTACAAACCATGAAATTAGAAAATTTTGGTACATAATCTCCAAAACTAATTTAATGTTTTTTTTCTGAAGAAGGGTCCTGACCCAAAACGTCAAACTTTCCTGCTTTTCTGATGCTGCTTGGCCTGCTGTGTTCATCCAGCTTCACACCATGTTATCTTAAATCTGAAAGAATGAGATTCCTTATAAAGTTTTATTTTCAAAGAGAATGGATAACAGCTGTAATAACAACAATTTATATCTAAATAATACCTTTAACATAGTGAAATACCTAAAACATATCGCAAGAGAATTATCTTACAAAATGTGACCCTGATGCTCAGTAGACCTGTTAATAAGACTTTCCATGAAGTTGAAAAAATACTTAAACTGTAGTGGACAAGCCCTTGGTTCGGTGTGCTTAGTCCAAATACGTCTTGAACGTTCAGCAACTTGGCACTCATCAATGCATTTGGTTCGTGAGTCAGATGATAAGATATTATCATCACGCTATTTTTTTGGAGGAACAGGGCATCATGGACAGTAACTTCTGGATTTCCATGTTTAACTCGCTGCCCAATTTCCACAAAAATAACATTGTTATTTCTATTAAAAGTAAGATCCAACAAGATTATTGCCTTTTCCATTATTTGTAACTGACAGAGTAGAAATTGTTCAGTGACAGTTGGTTCCAATAACAGGTTTTCTAATGATCAAAAATTGGTAATGTCATGTTTGTTGAGTAGTCTGTGTCAACTTGGTTCTGTCAGAAGGGTTTCTTATTGGGATGCCAGTCACTCGCGTTCCAACTTCCTTCATGAAGTGATTGATTGTGTTTTCTTCTCGAGAGCTGCCACATTCTAATGTGACAAGTTTATTTGTTCTGCCTTGGATGTAAGCTTTGGTTTCAGACTCTATGAGCTACTACTCTGTATGATTTATATCCTTGCCTGTCATGTCAATTACCAGGTCACCATCAAAGTGAGTGGAGATGAAGTAACTGAACTAGACTTAATCTTTACACACAGAGTCAACAACCATTTTTAATGAAAAAAACTTCAATTTTGCCAATGTGCTGTAATGCTATCTATTGCAAACTTTTTTTTTAGTTTTACAAAGCAGGATACAATGAATTTGATTCAGAGACAGTAGGAACTGCAGATGCTGGAGAATCTGAGATAATTGATAATCTGATTCTCCCTGTGACTCCTGAAACACATAGTCACAGCAATGCGCCAGCATTTCCTGGCACTACAGTGAAATCTACCCCAGCCCAGAGCCTCCCTCTCCCAGACCTGCAAAGGACCTCTCCTGTTTATTTTTATTCTTCATAAGATCCACAACCTGAACTCTCAATTCTACTCAGCTTTATTGGGCACTAAAAATCATAAGTACAATAAACTTACCAGTGCCTACCACCCAAAATGGGCTTCTTCCACCTCCCAAATCCCCAACCCTAACCAGGACCTTCCCCACAATGTGCCCGCCACTATTGGCCACGTGGCCATTGTCGGAGAACCCATGGATGACGTCACATCCTTCACCACTGGGTCCACCACTTCCGCGACAGCGAACGCCATTGACACTGCTGCTGATGCCACCACCTCCATTTCCGAGGCCAGCACCACAGACACTGAAGACGCGCCTACGATCACCGCTGCTGCTGCTGCTGCTGCCTACCCCGCTCCGCCCATCACCGCAACTCCACCCACAGCCGACGCTGCACGGCCCACAACCGATGCCAATGTCGCCCCACCCACTGCTTCACAGCCAGCAGCTCCAGAGGAGACAGTAGCACCCAGCCCTGCTGAGTGTCCACCATCCCCCCCAGACCTCCCCCTTACTGAGGATGAATGGCCAGCCCTCGGTAAAGGGCTCAGCTTTGTCCCCCTCCACCCACACATCAACGAATACTGGAAAATGAACAGTTTTTCCGCTGCTGCCTCCATCTCCGTGCTTGCTTGCTTCAACCATGAGCCTAACCCTCCCTCTACTTCTCCCGCCTCCAACACATTCCCTCCTCCTGGACACCACCCCAAGGCCTCCTACCCTCCCTCAACTTCTTGATCTCCAACTGCCGTCGAGACGTCAATTGCCTCAACCTCTCCACCCATTTCACCCACTCCAACCTCTCTCCCACAGAAGATGCAGCCCTCCACTCCAATCCCAACCTCACCATAATCCCTGCGGACAAGGGAGGCACAGTTGTAGTATGGGGCACTGACCTCTACATCACTGAAGCCAGGCGCCAACTCTCCACCTCCTACTGCCCCCTTGATCATTACCCTATCCCTGATGACCAAACCATCCACAACCTCATCACCTCAGGTGACCTTCCACTCAGAGCCTCAAACCTCATTGTTCCCCAACCTCGCACTGCCTGCTTCTGTCTCTTTCCCAAAATCCACAAGCCTGACTGCCCTGGTCAACCCATTGTATCCGCCTGCTCCTGCCCCACCGAACTTATCTCCACCTATCTCGACTCCATTTTCTCCCCCTTGGCCCAAGAACACCCTACCTCCGTCTGTGACACCACCCACACCCTCCACCTCCTCCAGAACTTCCAGTTCCCTGGTCCCCAACACCTCATCTTTACCTTGGACATTCGGTCCTTATATACCTGCATTCCCCATGCAGATGGCCTAAAGGCCCCTGCTTCTTCCTGTGCAGCAGGCCCGACCAGTCCCCCTCCACCAACACCATCAACCATTTAGTCGAACTCATCCTCACCCTCAACAACTTCTCTTTCAATTCCTCCCATTTCCTACAGACAAAGTGCGTGGCCATGGGTACCCGCATGGGCCTAAGCTATGCCTGCCTCTTTTTGTAGGTTACATGGAACAATCCCTCTTCCCTCGCTACAATGGCCTTAAACCCCGCCTCTTCCTCCGTTACATTGATAACTGTATCGGCGCCGCCTCATGCTCCCATGAGGAGCTGGAACATTTCATTCATTTCCACCCCAACCTTAAGTTCAACTGGACCATCTCTAATATTTCTCTCTCCTTCCTGGACCTCTCTGCTTCCATCTCTGGCAACCACCTAGAAACCGATATCCATTTCAAGCCCACCGACTCCCACAGCTACCTAGAATACACCACCTCCCAACCACCTTCCCGCAAAAATGCCATCCTCGATTCCCAATTCCTTCGCCTCTGCTGCATCTGCTCCCAGGATGAGGCATTCCACTCCCATATACATCTCAGATGTCCTCGTTTTTCATGGACCCCACCTCCGGGGTCAAGAACGCCCTCGATTGTGTCTCCCGCATTCTCCGCAACTCATCCCTCACATCCCCTACCTGCAATAACAACCAAAACAGAAATCCCCTCGTCCTCACCTACCACCCCACGAATCTCCGAATCCAATGCGTCATTCTCCGACACTTCCGCCATCTGCAATCCAACCACACCACCAAAGACATTTTCCCTCCCCACACTTATCTGCTTTCCGGAGGGACCACTCTCTCCGTGACTCCCTTGTCCGCTCCACATTTCCCTCCAATCCCACCACTCCCAGCACTTTCCCTGCAACTGCAGGAAGTGCTACACCTGCCCCTACACCTCCCCCCTCACACCCATCCCAGGCCCCAAGAAGACGTTCCACATAAAGCAGATGGTCACCTGCACATCTGCTAATGTGGTACACTGCATCCGCTATACCCATTGTGGCCTCCTCAACATGGGGGAAACCAGGCGGAGGCTTGGGGACAGCTTTGCAGAACACCTACGCTTGGTTCGCACTAAACAACTGCACCTGCCAGTCATGAACCATTTCAATTCCCCCTCCCATTCCTGAGACGACATGTCCATCCTGGCCTCCTGCAGTGCCACACTGATGCCACCCGAAGGTTGCAGGAACAGCAGCTCGTATTCCGCTTGGGAACCCTGCAGCCCAATGGTATCAATGTGGACTTCACAAGCTTCTCAATCTTCCTCCCTCTACTGCATCCCAAAACCAGCCCAGATCATCCCTACCTCCCTAACCTATCCCCTCCTCCTCCCTCAATCCCCACCCCCTATCTCCTACCTACTAACCTCATCCCGCCCCCTTGACCTGTCCATCCTCCCTGTACTGAACTATCTCCTCCCTACCTCCTCACCTACACTCACCTTTACTGGCTCCATCCCTGCCTCTTTGATCTGTCTGTCTGCTCTCCACCTATTTTCTCCTCTATCCGTCTTCTCTGTACCTCACCCTCTCTCCCTATTTATTTCAGCACCCCCTTCCTCTCCCCCATTTCTGAAGAAGGGTCTCGGCCCGAAACATCAGTTTTCCTGCTCCTATGATGCTGCTTGGCCTGTTGTGTTCATCCAGCTCTACACCTTGTTATCCCAGATTCTCCAGCATCGGCAGTTCCTGCTACCTAGAAATGAAGTATGTTATCACTAATAATCTCTCATTCTTTGTCCAGACAAAGAGGTGACAGTGCCACTGTTCAGAAATCTTTGAATCCCTATGAAATTTTATTTTTATCTTTTTGTCACCTGCTGTGTTACTGATACTACAGAGCTATTGTAGTGGAACCATTGCAAGCAATTCCTTTTGATCCAGCTTATGTGTAGATTTTTTCTAAGGAAAAGGGTTACGTGTAAACTGTTTTGTAACCAGAGTTAAAAATGGCATTAACGGCACGGTTCAATTAGTGCTTATAAATCTGATTGATACTTGTGTATAGATATCTCTTAGTCGAAGTACTTTCTAACTATATAATTACTTATCCATTCTATGTTTCAATGGCTAAAATAAATATTTGAAATGTCTTAATAAAAGTCAAAAGAACTGTGGATGCTGTAAATCAGGAAGAGAAACAGAAGTTGCTGGAAAAGCTCAGCAGGCCTGGCAGCACCTGTGAAGAAAAAATCAAAGTTAATGTTTTGCGTCTGGTGACCCTTCCTCAGAACTGTCTTCATTAGAAATGTCTTCTTTTGTTTATGAAAATCTGAAAATGAATCAGTAGCATTTTACATTTCATGAGACACATTTCACTAAATGACATTGACCTGCTTTGTGTGCTCATTGCTAGTATTATTTCTTTGTAAATGTTATTTTGCTGAGTTGGTTATTCAAATAGGTGTGTAGGCTAGATAAAAAAGCTGGTGATGTACTGCAATCTCCAGTTTTAAAATTAATTTCAAATAGGGCAAGGACAGCCAGAAATAACCAAATTATATTTTATTGGTAAGTTCTAAAGTTAATTTTCTCATTGCAGCTCTGAAGGACAAGACTTGCACAATTGATACAAAGTCAGCTGATGTACTATGCTGACAGCTGTGTAGAAGTCTAGGTTCATTGGTTTTGATCTAAATTGCCAAAATAAATTATGATTTATATGCACTTTTAAATTACAATTACTTTGAGCCAAGGAGAGAGAAAGATAAGGTTGGGTGAGAAAATGCAGCATAAATTGTCAAGTAGTTACATTGTTTTGGGTTGTCAGTGAAAATGATTTGTCTATTCAAGATGTTCAAACTACATTGATACCTGCCCTTCTGACTTCTATTCAGAAATCAATTATTTGCACTTGTTTCCTTGCAATGGGGAAATGGACTACTTAAACTTTACAATGCCACACGATCATCGTTGTAGCACATGAGCTTTCCAGTGATGTGTAAGTTACAGAAAAAGGTTTTGAGAAAGCATCTGGTGTTACTTATGCAAGCGCTGGCGAAGCTTAAATTGATTAAGTGCAATTTTTATGAAGTTTTTTTATAAAAGTAATTTCCTCTAAGCTTAATTTTACCTTTCTGTAAATTTATTATTGACTTTACACATCTAATTAAGCTGGACTACTCACTTTCCTTTCACTTGGTATCTTTGCCCAAAAGGCCAAAGTGCATGGTGTGAAGCATGATTCCAGCAAATACCCATATGGTTGATTGCTAAAAGACGCAGAATGTGGAATTGAATTTAGAATAAAAGTTCTCACCTGCAAGCTCAAGTTTTTGTATGTAAATTGAGCTTAGACAACATCAATTAATTTTCTTCAGGGACTTTCATCAGTAGCACAAAGCAGTTCATAATTTAGTACTCTGGAAATCTTGTTGAAAGAGCCATAAATATAACATGCTGCAGATGTCAATGTAGCACAGAAGTGTTACCCTTCTGAAGTTGGAGTCAAAAGTACAATGTTGGAACAATTCAGAGTTCTGACCTAGTAGTGTTAAATAATAATTCTAGATACAAAAGAAAGCTGTTCCACTACACTGTACGAACATCCCTCACGTTGGTGTAAACTAAAATGCCACTGAAAGTTTTCTCAGTCTCCTAGATTTTTAACAGAATCCAGTAGTCTATCGCAATGATCATAGCTGCCCCTCCAACCTCTGTAACATTTGTCTATGCCCTATTCTATTCTCCTACACACCAGCATTCCCCCTTCTAATTCTCCGAAATGCCATGATTCTTTGTTTTATATGTTTGTGGGATGTGGGCACCATTGGCTGGCCAACAGTTAGTGCCTGTTCCTAGTTGCCCTTGAGAAAGTAATGGTGAGCTACCTTCTTGAACTGCTGCAGTCCACCTGCTGAGAGTTGACCCACAATACCATTAGGGAGAGAATTCCTGGATTTTAACCCAATGACAGTGAGAAAAACAGTGATGTATTTCCAAGTCAGGATGGTGAATGACCTGGAGAGGAACTTGCAGGTTCCCACGTATTTGCTGCCCTTGTCCTTCCAGATGGAAGTAGTCACCGGACCTGAAATGTTAACTCTGATTTTTTTTTACAGATGCTGACACACCTGCTGAGCTTTTCCAGCAACTTCTGCTTTTGTTCGAGGTTTGAAAGGTCTGAGGATCTTTGAATTTCTGCAGTGTACCTTGTAGATAGCACACACTGCTGCTACTGAGATTCGGTGGTGAAGAGACCAGATGCTTGTGGATGTAGTGCTAATCAAGCTCGCTGCTTTGTCCTGGATGATATCAAGCTGCTTGAATGATGTTGGAGCTACACTCAAACAGGCAAATGAGGAGTATTTCATCACACTCCTGACTTATGCCTTGTAGATGGTGGACATGAATATTACTTGCCACTTACCATCCCAAGCCTGGATATTCTCCAGATTTTGTTACATGAGAACATGGACTGCTTCAGTATCTGAGGAGTCACGAATTGTGAACATTGTGCAATCATCAGCAAACATCTCCACTTCTGACCTTATGATGGGGGGGGAGGGCGCGCGCGGGGAAGGGTCATTGATGAAGCAGCTGAGATGGCTGGGCCAAGGACATTACCCTGAGGAACTCCTGCAGAGATATCCTGGAGCAGAGATGGTTGACAACAGCTATAACCATCTTCCTGTGTTCTAGGTATGACTCCAATCACCCTATTGGAGATTTCACCCTGATACATAGTGATTCCAGTTTTGCCAGGGCTCCTCGATGCCACACCTGGTCGAATGCAGCCTTGATGTCAAGGGCTGTCACTCTCACCTCACCTCTGGAATTCAGCTGTTTTTCCATATTTGAACCAAGGCTGTGATGAGGTCCAGAACTGATGGCCCAGCCAGAACCCAAGCTGGGTGTCAACAAACAGGCAGAGCAGCTGCCACTTGATAGAACTGGTGATGACACCTTTCATCGCTTTACTGATGATGGAGAGTAGACCGATGGGGCGGTAATTGGCTGGGTTGCATTTACCCTGCTTTTTATGTGCAGGATGTATCTGGGCATTTTTCCATATGTTGGGTATATGCCAGTATTATAACTATTGGAACAGCTTGGCTAGGGGAATGACATACTCTAGAGCTTGAGTCCTCATTATTATTGCCAGAAAGTTGTCAGGACCCATTGCCTTTTCAGTACTCGGTATCTCCAACAATTTCTTGATATTTTGTGGAGTGAATTGAATTGGCTGAAGACTGGTATCTGTAATGCTGTGGACCACTGGAAAGGTCGAAATGGATCATCCACTCGGCACTACTGGCTGAAGATTGATGCAAATGCTTCAGTCTTATCTTTTACATTGATGTTCTCAGCTCTTCTATCATTGAGGATGGGGATATTTGTGGAGGCTTCTCCGCCAGTGAGGCTACATTTATCTGTCAGTGTTTAACTATCCACCACCATTCATGGCTGGATGTGGCAGGATTGCAGAGCTTAGATATGATCTGTTGGTTGTGGAATCATTTAGCTTTGTCTTTGAAACTTCTGAAAAACTGTCCTCAGCCTACCTTTTAATGGTTCTACCAACTTTTCACTTGTTCCATACATTTCCTGCCACATCCATCACAAGTATTTGGAACATGTTCCCAGAAATATTCCTTTGTTTACTGTACTTCTGCAAGAAAGGTAAAAGACAAAATTGCACATGTAATTTTCAGATGCCAGATAAAATTCCAACAAAGAGCTTGAAAGAGCCACTGGCATTCCTAGAATTTCCTGTCATTAGAATATAATTTGAGCTATTTAAGTTTACCAGACTGATTCCATGGATGGCAGGACTGAAGTACGAAGAGATGCTGGATTGTCCCGAAGAATTGGGGTGGGAGGATGCGGGGGATGATCTCATAGAAACCTCTAACATTACTAGATGGCCACAGAGTTCAGAACCAAAGGTCACAGTTGAAGGATGCAGGCTAGGGCATTTAAAACTGAAGTGAAGAGAAATTTCTTCACCCAGAGATTGGTGAGTGTATAGAATTCTCTGCTACAGAAAACCGTTGAGACCAAAACACACTGTTTTTAAGAAGTACTTAGATGTCATTTTTTGGGCTAAAGGGATCAAAGGGTATGGGGAGAATGCGGGAACAGTCCATTGAGTCGGATGATCAGCCCTGATGATATTGAATGGCAGGGCAACCTCAAAGGGGTAAATGTCCTATACCTGTTCCCTTTTTCTATGTTTTCATGTTTCTGTTCTGCCATGGTCTGTTAGTGGTTTTGATGTCCTGTAGATGGGATGTATTCACCAATTCACTTAAGTAGCACCAGAAAATATCATTTATGTTTTGAATCTGGGATTTTTCTGTTAAAAGCACAAGTCACACGTCAGAAATTCTTCATATTTTGTTACAGATACAATTATTTTATTTAGAAAAAGAAAATTCATGATTAACCCGATCCTTTGAATTTAGAAACAATTTGCTGACTTCTAAATGGTCTAAGCATGACCATTACATAAACTCTCACAGGAACTAAATAAGCATTGCTTAGTAATGTTCCATTCCTAATATGCTTTATATAGGTGCTCTCTATAAATGGTGAAAAGGGAACAGATAGAGGACATAGGATGACATGGTGGCTCAGTGGTTAGCACTGATGCCTCATGGCATCAGGGACCCGGGTTCAGTTCCACTGCCGGGCAGCTGTCTGTGTGGAGTTTGCACGTTATCCCCGTGTCTGTGTGGGTTTCCTCTGAGTGCTCCGGTTTCCTCCTACAGTCCAATTATATGCAGGCTAAGTGAATTGGCTATGCTAAATTGCCCATAACGTTTAGGAAGGTGGGCTATAGGGGAATGGGTAGGCGTGGACTTGTTGGGCCAAAGAGCCTGTTTCCACACAAGGGATGCTATGATCTGAACGTCACTGATTTTTTTTAAAACCAACTGCATTGCTGCTTGTTGCATTTTATTTTGAGAAAGTTCTACCAAGCTTTCCAACCTGATAACAGTGGCTAGGCTTCAGCAATCTAATTTAGTTTGCTGTGAAGTACTTTGAATTGACAAATTTGTTTACACACTGTTGTTAACCAACCAACTATTATTATGAGGCCACTCACTGGCCCAGGTCTTGTGGTTAGCTGCAATGTGACAATGCTAAATGCTGACTTCAAAAAATGTCCATCAAAATTGAGTGATCTCTCTCGTGAGGATTTCACCTTTCTTGATCATTTTCATTCTGATGTCAGCAACAGAAGTTAACCATCGTCCAGCAAAAGTGGTATCACCACGTTAAAGAAATCTCTGACAGTGAACAAGGTGATTATCCTTTAGTAACTACTTTGCAGTTTACACTTTTTTAAAAAATCCTACATGGAATGGAGGCAAAGACTGAAGTATCATAAACTTATTTAGAAAATCTTCAGAATTTTTTTTATCTATGTGGAGAAATTTGACATTCTACAGTTACAGAATTTTTTCCAAATTGGAGAGGTTGTTTACACATGTATTATGACTTAATAGACCATTTAAAAGTCTTTACGCTTTATTCAGTGAGACATAGGTTCGTTGTAAAAATAAATTGAAAAAAATACTTTACAGCATAAAAAGTGACTTTCTCATTACATCGTGATTTCTAAGGTTTCCTTTTGTGAGGACTTCATCGACGCATCCAGTGGAGAGGAATGTGGAATCACTAACAGCAGCATCTGGATTTTGAATTTAATTGTACATGAGTTTCAAAGAATTTCATAGAATCTTTACCATGCAGAAGAAAGCCATTCAGCCCACTGAATCCACACTGAACCTCTAAAGAGCATCCCGCCTCCCCCACCCTATTCTTGAAACCCTGCATTCCTCATGGCAAACCCACTTAGTCATCACATTCGACACTTCGGGCAATTTATCATGACAGTTGCACTTAACCTGCACATCTTTGGACTATGGGAGAACTCCCAGCATCTGGAGGAAGCCCATACACGTGGGAAGAATGTGCAAACTCCACACAGACAGATATCCAAGGGTGGAATTGAACCTTGGTCCCAGGCACTATGAGGCAGCAGTGCTAACTACTGAGCCACCTTGCTACCCTTTCATACTGCAAAGATGGCAAGTTTTAATAGTTTTGCTTTCAGTACAGTTGCAACAACCAGCCCATTGTTTCCCTGAAATAAGTTGCTTTGGGCAAACAAACAATTTTCTTTAAACAAAAAAAAATGCTTTTTAAATGAAAGTTATAATTGCTTATGAAAATATTAACATCTTATTGTTGCAATTGCAGTTTTTTGTTCATTTTAGCCTGAATGCTGGTGGTATCTTTGGAGACATTACTCAAAAAATGTCACTAATTCAATACTGTTGGGGAAAGTTAAATGGATATTTTAGCAGAATGCAAGTGATTTAGTATCTGCTATGTGTGTTAATTCATCTCCATCATCTCGTAGAGCTCAGTAAGCATTCCACGCCTCCAAACTTGTGCACATTAAGGTATCTAGCAATAATAGTATAAATATACATATGAACAAAAAGGGCTGAGATCTGCACGTCTGTTCCAAGCAAAATGAATAGCCCTGAATGCAAAATATGTTGAGGTGATCATGATTCTCTGTACTCAGTTTTTGAAAGCGCTTTTAATTCTGTCATACTGCTGATTTGTCAGACTAGTGCAAAATTTGACATTGTTTTATTTAGTTAGAAGTGTTAAACCGGTACTTGTGTTTGTGCAGTTTTCATAATCAGATTTGGAATTAGTATCTAATCAATGGTGCCAATAAACGATTGCTATATCATCTTTTCAGTAATACCTTCAGCAGGCCTGCAGTTTCTTTATGTATTTACAGCTTCTTATTTTCATCTTCAGGAACTTAATGGGAGAAAACCATTCATCCTGTCTCCATGTTTACTGTGGCTAATCAAACACTTCAGTGCCTCTCATCCACACTGTGCCCAAAACCCTTTCTGCTATTGGTGGTAATGAACCTGTCAAACTCTGCTTTAAACATTCTCAAATACAGAGCTTTCACACCCCTCTGGGGGAGCAAGTTCCAAGCATTCTAGACTCCCCAGTTTCGAGGAATTGTAAATATGTAAAGGGATAGACATAATATCTATATATCTATATATACTATGTCTATCCCTTTACATATTTTGCGGGTTTCCAAGAGATCACCACTCATACTTCGAAACTCAAGAGAATAGGCCAGATGGAGAATCTCTTAGCCCAATTTGACCATGCTCTGTTCAGAGAACAGTCCTGGGAACAAGTCTGATGAAACTTTTGTTGCACTTCCTCGATCATAATAATATCTTTCCTGAGGCCAAGAGACCAAAGCTGCATATAGGACTGATGTCGGTGCAGTTTAACCAAATTTCTATACAATTAAAACAAGACTTCACTACTCCTGTATTCTCATCCTCTTTTATGTTAGACTCCAGTCCTTTGCCCACAAGGCCACTCAGGTCCTTTTCAACATTGATATTGTCCATCCACATGCCCTTTAAGAGGTGCTTTGCATATCTGTTAGTCTAACCAAAATGATAACCCAACATTATATTCCATCTATAATCTTTTTGCCCACTCACTAAGCCTGTCCAAATCCTTCTCAAGCCACTTAACATCTTCCTCACAGTACATGTTCCTGCTTAGTTTCCTATCATTTGCAAATTTGGAAATCCTTACATTTGGACCCACATCTAAATTGTAGATATAGAACATAGAACAGTACAGCACAGAACAGGCCCTTCAGCCTATGATGTTGTGCCGACCATTGATCCTCATGTATGCACCCTCAAATTTCTGTGACCATATGCATGTCCAGCAGTCTCTTAAATGACCCCAATGACCTTGCTTCCAAAACTGCTGCTGGCAACGCATTCCATGCTCTCACAACTGTCTGTGTAAAGAACCCGCCTCTGACATCCCCTGTATACTTTCCTCCAACCAGCTTAAAACTATGACCCCTCGTGCTAGCCATTTCTGCCCTGCTCTAGAAAGGTCATGGCTGCAGACACACAAAAACGTCACCAGCTGCAAATTTCCCTGCCAGCCATTCACCAACCTGATGTAGAAACATTACCCTGTTCTATCACTGTTGCTGGGTCAAAATTCTGGAATTCCCCCTAATAGTAGAGAACATACTTATACCAAATAGAGTCATAGATTCATACAGCATGGAAACAGACTCTTCATCCAAGTAATTCATGCCAACCATGTTCCCAAAATAGACTGTAGAGATTCAGGAAGACAGCTCATAGCCACCTTCTCAACAGCAACTAAGGATGAGCAATAAATGCTGGCCCTGTTAGCAAAGTTCACATCTCCTGAATAAAACTTGATAACTTACAGAGACTACAGTAAAAGATGCTTTTGTTTCTGAACCCAAGTATTTTGTATCTTCATCCTAGTAAAATAATCGGACTCCTCTATTGATGTCCAACAATCAAACCATCCAGATTTAAGGCAACAAAAACAGAAATTGCTGGAGAGGTATACATCCTTTGGATGTATATATCGTGAACAGCTGGGCCCCAAGCACTGGGTCTTGTGGTCACATGCTAGCAGTGCCAAAATGAATCATTCGTTCCTCCTCTCAGTTTCTGTCTATTAGCCAATCATTATCTTCTACCCCATGTGCTTTAATTTTGTTAACAAACCTCCAGTGGGGGAACCTCATCAAAAGCTTTTTGAAAATCCAAGGATATCTCATCCAGTCACGCTTTATCAATTTGTTAGCAGTATCATCAGAAAACTCCCAGGTTCATCAAAAACAATTTCCCATTTGCAAATTCATGCTGACAAATCAGATACAAAAACTGAAATGGCTGGAAAAACTCAGCAGGTCTGGCAGCATCTGTGGAGAGAAATCAGAGTTAATGTTTTAAGTCCAGTGACACTTTGAAACTAAGGGTAACTAGGAAAGGAGATAACAAGGTGTAGAGCTGGATGAACACAGCAGGCCAAGCAGCACCAGAGGAGCAGGAAAGCTGATGTTTTGGGTCTAGATCCTTGTTCAGAGAAGAACGAAAAGAAAGGCCCTTTCTGAAGAAGGATGGAGACCCGAAACGTCAACTTTCCTGCTCCTCTGATGCTGCTTGGCCTGCTGTGTTCATCCAACTCTACACCTTGTTATCTCAGATTCTCCAGCATCGGCAGCTCGTACTATCTCTGTAACGAGGAAAAGGTTGGTATTTATGCAGGAGGAGGAGAGGGGGACTGAAAACAATAGGTGGAGATAGAACCCAAAGAAGGTGAAAAACAGTTAGACAGACAAAAGAATAAGTAAACACTGAAAGAACCGCAGATGCTGTAAATCAAAACAAGAACAGAAATTGCTGGAAAAGCTCAGCAGGTCTGGCAGCATCTCTGAAAAGAAATCAGAGTTACCATTTTGAGTCCTGCCCCTTGAAGGGTCACCGAAACGTTAACTCTGATTTCTTTTCACAGATACTGCCAGTCTTGCTAACCTCTTCCAGCAACTTCTGTTTGTGTTAAAGGAATGAGTAAAGCTCAGTCTGGGAAGAGTGAATAACTACTCGTGGGGGCTGTTAGTAGCTGACAAAGGCTTGTATATGGTTGCTAGCATGTGACCACAAGACCCAGTGCTTGGACCCCACTCCAACCTCTCCCCTGCAGAACAGGCTGCCCTCCGCGCCCTCCGCTCCAACCCCAACCTCACCATCAAACCCGCAAGTGATGAGGTCATGAATGGTGTTGGAGATGATGGTTTGGTGCTCGGGGGTGGGGGTGTCAGAGAGTCGGCGATGTAGAGGTCAGTGCGCCATACTACCACTGCGCCACCCTTGTCTCAGGGGACCTCCCACCCACAGCCTCCAACCTTATTATTCCCCAACCCCGCATGGCCCGTTTCTATCTCCTTCCCGAAATCCACAAGCCTGCCCTGATCGACCCATTGTCTCAGCCTGTTC
Source organism: Stegostoma tigrinum (assembly GCF_030684315.1). NCBI lineage: Eukaryota > Metazoa > Chordata > Chondrichthyes > Orectolobiformes > Stegostomatidae > Stegostoma > Stegostoma tigrinum. The sequence continues at coordinate 31,737,258 of NC_081371.1, read as the reverse complement.
CAGCCCCACCGAACTCATCTCCACCTATCTGGACTCCATTTTCTCCCCTTTGGTCCAGGAACTCCCTACCTACGTCCGTGACACCACCCACGCCCTCCACCTCCTCCAGAACTTCCAATTCCCTGGCCCCCAACACCTCATTTTCACCATGGATGTCCAGTCCCTATACACCTGCATTCCGCATGCAGATGGCCTCAAAGCCCTCCGCTTCTTCCTGTCCCCCAGGCCCGACCAGTCCCCCTCCACCAACACCCTCATCCGCCTAGCCGAACTCGTCCTCACCCTCAACAACTTCTCTTTCGATTCCTCCCACTTCCTACAGACAAAGGGGGTGGCTTTGGGCCCCAGCTATGCCTGCCTCTTTGTAGGTTACGTGGAACAGCCCCTCTTCCACACCTACACAGGCCCCAAACCCCACCTCTTCCTCTGTTACATTGATGACGGTATCGGCGCCACCTCTTGCTCCCCAGAGGAGCTCGAACAGTTCATCCACTTCACCAACACCTTCCACCCCAACCTCAAGTTCACCTGGGCCATTTCCAACACATCCCTCACCTTGCTGGACCTCTCAGTCTCCATCTCAGGCAACCAGCTTGTAACTGATGTCCATTTCAAACCCACCGACTCCCACAGCTACCTAGAATACACCTCCTCCCACCCACCCTCCTGCAAAAATTCCATCCCCTATTCCCAATTCCTCCAACTCCGCCACATCTGCTGCCAGGATGAGGCATTCCACTCCCGCACATCACAGATGTCCAAGTTCTTCAAGGACCGCAACTTTCCCCCCACAGTGGCCGACAACGCCCTTGACCGCGTCTCCAGCATTTCTCGCAACACATCCCTCACACCCCGCCCCCGCCACAACCGCCCAAAGAGGATCCCCCTCGTTCTCACATACCACCCCACCAACCTCTGGATACAACGCATCATCCTCCGACACTTCCGCCATCTACAATCTGACCCCACCACCCAAGACATTTTTCGATCCCCACCCTTGTCTGCTTTTCGTAGAGACCACTCTCTCCGTGACTCCCTTGTTCGCTTCACACTACCCTCCAACCCTACCACACCCGGCACCTTCCCCTGCAACCGCAGGAAGTGTGACACTTGCCCCCACACCTCCTCCCTCACCCCCATCCCAGGCCCCAAGATGACTTTCCACATTTAAGCAGAGGTTCACCTGCACATCTGCCAATGTGGTATACTATATTCATTGTACCCGGTGTGGCTTCCTCTACATTGGGGAAACCCAGCGAAGGCTTGGGGACCGCTTTGCAGAACACCTCCGCTCGGTTCGCAATAAACAACTGCACCTCCCAGTCACGAACCATTTCAACTCCCCCTCCCATTCTTTAGATGACGTGTCCATCACGGGCCTCCTGCAGTGCCACAATGATGCCACCCAAAGGTTGCAGGAACAGCAACTCATATTCCGCTTGGGAACCCTGCAGCTCAATGGTATCAATGTGGACTTCACCAGTTTCAAAATCTCCCCTTCCCCCACCGCATCACACAACCAGCCCAGCTCTTCCCCCCCCCCCCTCCACTGCATTCCAAAACCAGCCCAGCCTGTCTCTGCTTCCCTAACCTGTTCTTCCTCTCACCCGTCCCTTCCTCCCACCTCAAGCCACACCTCCATTTCCTACCTACTAACCTCATCCCACCTCCTTGACCTGTCCATCTTCCCTGGACTGACCTATCCCCTCCCTACCTCCCCACCTATACTCTCATCTCCACCTATCTTCTTTTCTTTCCATCTTCGGTCCGCTTCCCCCTCTCTCCCTATTTATTTCAGAACCCTCACCCCCATCCCCCTCTCTGATGAAGGGTCTAGGCCTGAAACGTCAGCTTTTGTGCTCCTGAGATGCTGCTTGGCCTGCTGTATTCATCCAGCTTCGCACTTTGTTATCTTGGATTCTCCAGCATCTGCAGTTCCCATTATCTCTGAAGCTTTTACAGTCCATTTCTATATTTCATTGCTTGATTCCTTTCATATTCATAATCCATTTCCTTAATATTTTATTGACCATTGTCTTAAAAACTTCACAATCCTCCCAATTATTACTTTTTCTCATCGTTTTATAAGCCTTTTCTTTAATGTTATACAGCCCTTCACTTACTTTGTCAGCTGTAGTTGACTGAGCTTTTTTGAGTTTTTGTAGCTTAGCGAATGCACAGTTGCTGTAAGCCACGTGGTCATTCTTTGAAGATTATCTATTGCTTTTCTACATGCCAAGCCTTTTAATGTATTTTCCCAATCCAACTCAATCAATTTATGCCATATACCTTGATAGTTTCCCTTTTCAAATTAGAATATATTTGCTTCAGATTAAACTGCTTCACTTTCAAACAGAATATCTATCTCTACCGTATTGTGGTCACTTATCCCTAATGGTTCTTTTATAACAAAATTATTAATTAAACATTTTTATTGTATAACGCTAGATATAAAATAACCTATCCTCTAATCAGGTCAACACACTGTTCAAGATGCCATCCCTAATACACACCAGAAACGTCTGCTCCGCAAATTTCATACACAATCAGTTTAACCAGTCCATGTGCAGATTGAAGTCATCCCTGACTGTTAGATGGCTGTGGTTCGTTCTCTTCTGATTGTTTCTTGGAGGTTAGCCGAAGAAAGACATTCAGTATTTTACTGCTTTGTCCTTTTCTTCCTTCATGAAGAAACTGTTCATTGGCTGCCAAATAAGATCTTATTCTACGAACTGCTACCCTGCTGTGTTCTGCATTGTAATAATTGTCCTTTAACAGCTGCAGCTGCTTCTCAATTTCGCTCAGGATAGAAGATAAAACAGAATTGGAAAGCTCTCATGGTGCTGCATCCTGGACTACTACTATTTCACCCCCAGCTTCTAGTAAAGCGAAAAGTTGTTGATGATCAGTTGTAGAGAGGTCTTTGCAGTGGGAAGCAGTCCTTACTGACATCACCCCAGGCCTCCACAATAATATCAGTTGCATTCTTGATGTTAAAGCTCTTCCAGGAGTGAAGAATACATTGCGCGTGCTCAGGACAAAGCCTGCAAATCGATCATGTGGTGTCGACACATACTCCTCCATGTACCAGTGGAATGGCATTATAGCCAACACAAGTGTGTGTTTTAAAAATTGCATTCCCCTTTCCATCAGTCGCATTATAGCCAATCTGCATTGCCGGATAGCAGAACACTGACTGTACTTGACCCCACAATTTTCTCTGACCCAGAGCGGTGAGTGTTGACACGTGCCTTGACTATGAACTGATGAAATGGTTCCTGAAAATATATTACAATTATTTAATACAACTTGAAAAAAAGAACAAGTGCCAAGCACTATATGAAACATTTTAAATTATGCCATAGTGTTGCATTTTTCTTCAGAACCTGCATTACATGATTAATCAAAATGTTGTAGTTGCTAAAGGAAGGAGAGTAAAATAAGTTTTCTCATTTCAGTTGCACACGTTCTGAAGTATCAGTCTTAATTATGGTATTATCAGTCCCTTTTAACAATGTCCGTGATTCTGTAATTATTTTCAGAAGGTATTGAGCTTAGTGGTGGACCAATAGAAGGATATTTCTCTAAACGTGGATTGCCATTGGAAAGCACAATTGTTATAATGAGAACAATAGGTTAATTTTGTTCCACCCAAAGCTGTCTTTCTATCCTCTTTTCTGTTAATTTATTTTGAACTCAGTTTTCTAGCATATTGTACTGTAGCATGTATGCATGATATTAAATTTTACATGCACCTGTTTGTTCCATTTACTGCTGAGAGACAAGCAATTGAAATGCAGCTTTCAGTTAATCTAGCATTTCAAATAAAAGGCTAATAGTCGTGTTGCTCTTCAGTGACAGCTGTTTCCACAACTTTGTCACGTACTGTAGTTTGTAGCTAACTAGAAATATCCTTTTCTTTACATAAATTTGTTCACAAGGGAACAAACCTCACTAAGTTAATTATCTTGTTTTTTATCTGGCTCATCGATGTTACAAGTTGCTTAAAATTCACACTGATTCTTCATCCATTTATTGCACAGTACACCATTACTGTCAACCTGTTCAACAAAGTTGAAAATGTGCTAGCTCATAGAGACATTTTTGTAAATTCTCAAACTTCAATATGCAGTTTTAATCTTGTAATACATTTTCTTGGTTTGGAAACAGACTGTTATTACTTTGGCAGTGCAAAATGCAAACTGATGCATAAAACATCTCCTAACAAGGCTTCAAATATTGTTCAGCCGAAAGATATACTTTATGCAAAGAATGAACTTGTAGCAGGGGCAGGGTAGAATTGTTTTCCAATTGTAGCTGTGACAAATGAGGATTATCACATTTGCTTCTGATTTTAAGAATTGTAATTGCAAGATGTTATTGTAAACAAAGAATATATGGTATTGCAAAATTCTCACCTGTATAAAGAAAAGGCTTCATTATATTGTAATACCAGTATTGGTACAGTTATTTCATCTGTTGTTCTGATAGTATTTGATCAACAGCAACTGAGATTGTTTAAAACAAAATCCACCAAATTTCACTCATTAGGCTTAGCGGTCTCTTAATGGAGTAATTGGTTATTGATTTCAATTCACTGAATGACACATTTAATTTTAAAATATTAACATTGATCCATATGTCCATTTGAGTTTGCAGTCTGCATTCTGCATACTGATTGTAAATACTACTCCTCAAGCTCCTCTAATTTTGATTCTGCTTTAAAGTTGCTCTAACCTTTAATTAATAAACTGCCTAATTTTTTTTATTCACCACAATGTTATACCACTTGTATATCATCAGTTTGCCAAAAATCCTTTATTAAAATGATCACCAGTTTCTTGCAACAAGCAACATAGCAACAGGAAAAAGCCATACAACCACTTGAGCTAATTCCATCATTCAGTGAAATTATGACTGATCTGTATTCTAAATTCATCCATATTCTTACCATTGCTAACAAAAGTCCATCAATCCCACCTTTAAAATGTACTGCCTTTTGTGTGAGTGCCATACTTTTGCCAGTTTTGTGTAAAAGAAATCTATCACTATACCTCCTGGTATGGCTCTGAATTTAAGGTTATGTCTCCTTGTTTTATACTCCTTCCACTAGGGAAAAAAGCTTAACCTACATCAATTCCTTCCATAATCCAGAAATCAAAATCATACTATCCCTCAATCTTCTATAATGCAAGGAATACAAGCCTAGTTTGTATAAGAAGCATATAAACAGCAAGTGATAGACAGCTAAGCAAATCCACAACCAATGAATCATATCTAAGCTATGCAGTCCTGCCATATCTAGTCATGAATGAACATGGACAATTGAACAACTCACTGGAGGAGGAGGTAGCTCCACAAACATCCCAATCATTAAAAATGGGGATGCCTAAAACATCAGTGCCAAAGCTAATCCTGAAGCACTCACAACAACCTTCCGACAGAAGTGTCGAGTGAATGATCCATTTCTGCCTCCTCCAGTGAACTTCACCATCTCAATTGCCAGTCTTCAGCCTGTTCAGTTCACTCCATGTGACAGTGAGGAGCAGCTGGAAGAACTGGATAATGCGAAGTTTTGCACCCTGACGACATTCTGGCAATATTACCGAAGGCATGTATTTCAGAACTTGACTCTTTGCCAAGCTGCTCCAGTACAGCCACTACACTTGGATCTACCTACCAATGCAGAAAATGGCTCAGCTTTGTCACCAAAAGGCAGGTCAATATTACCTGGCCAAATACCAGTCCATAGTGTACTCTGTGTCATCATTATAGTGATGGAAGGTGTCATCAATAGTGCTATCAAGCAGCAATAAGCTGCTGAGTGACCCCCAGTTTGGGTTTCACTGGAGCTGGAGCCACATAGCTCCTGACCTCGTTGCAATTTTGGTTTAAGTATGAACAAAAGAGCTGAATTCCAGGGATGAGGTGAGAGTGTCAGCCCCTGACAGCATGGCAGCATTGGACTGAGCGTGCCGACAAGGAGCCCTAGCAGACGCTGGTGATTATCTTTGGAACAGTTCCAGAGAGGAGTCATGTCAGACTCAAATTTTAATTGCTTCACTCTCCACAGATGTTGTCAGGCCTGTTAAGTTTCTCCAATACTTTCTTTTTTTGTTATAACAAAATCAGTTCTTGTTTTTCATTTGCAGTAGTGTTTCTTTCATTTATTTACTGGATGTAGGTGTTGCTGGCCAGGCCAATATTTATTGCCCATCCCCATCCCACTAATTCCAACTATCACTGTGAGTGTCTGTTTGCAATGAGAAAGCTGTGCCATTTGCCCTTGCAACGTACAGAAAATTGTTTATCATCATCTTGCACTGAACTGTGATCTTTCAAGCAGGATACTGCCATTGACCTGTACTGTGAACTGATTCCATACTTGCCAGGTCTGATGGGAAAGTTTGTTGCTGACATTCCTGTGGAAGAGGATTTTCCTTCTTTCATGGCCTGGATCAGAACCTTTAGCCGAGTATTACTGAACTCTGTGGCCAGCTGCTCACTGAGCTGGGACATCGCCAGGACACAGGGCAACCAACTATATGCTTACAGCAAGTGAAATGCTGTCTAGCAGACCTCTACGTTTGGTGGTCAGACCTTCAAATCCAGAAGGTCCTACTGCACTTGAAATGTTCTCCATGCCCATCCCATAAGATTCACCATTCCACTCACATGTATAAATAATAAGCTGAAAATTATGAGATCATGGAAGTGACAATACCTAATACACTCGAGGCCATAATTAGGATCCAAAACCGAAGATCCTTCCATTAGCTTAGTTTGTCTCTCCATAAATGACGTCTGATCTGCTGAGTATTTCCAGCATTTTCTGTTTTGTTTTCATTAACCAATTGACAATGCCTAACATCATACACACAGAATAATGCACTTCTTTAGAAACCTGACGCTTTCTTGCAAATGTAGAGCTCCGATTTTGGATTTTATATTGATAGACAAAGAAAATATTTTTAAAATCTGTTTGAAATATTTGATGTCTGAGTTTGTACTTTCTTTTTGATAACGCATTCAATTAGTGTGTCCATGTGACTTGATGTAGCCTAACATAATGACGTGCGGTCTTACTGGCTTTAATCATTTGACTGTAACCATTTTCTTTCCCAGGTTGTTATGTTTTTCAGGAAAGATCAGATTACTGGATGTCGGAAGCTGCTTTAATCCATTTTTGAAGTTTGATGAATTTCTAGCTGTTGGTATTGACATTGTGCCTGCAGTGGAGGTACGTTATATAAATATACAAATAAACGGTATTGTAGAAATGAACGTGGGTTAGAATGAGCAATTATTTGGAAGAACAGGACCTGATTGGAGCAGACTAACGTAGATGTTCAAAAGATAGGGATTGATTTTGATCAACCAGTTGTCTTTTCTGCAGATCTGATTGATAGGGATAAGACAGTGGATGTTCATTAGCTGGATTTCAGAAAGATATTTGATCCTGTCCCAAAGAACCTAATTCACAACAAGAGTGCTCAGAGAGGATAGTGGTAAAGCATTAAGCTAAATTTACAGGCTGGAAAGTACACAGCCAAGACCGATGGCGTGCAGATAATTTTCAAAATGGAAGTGCTGGCTGTGAAGTTCCATACAGATTAGAGTCATAATTAATCTTGTCTATAAACCTTGGGAATCACAGAGAGGATAGAATCTGATCCAAGAGACTTAAATTAGTAGATCAGTGCAAAATGAGTGCTGTCGCAAATAATACTAATTACTCAATGTACAGTAATCCAAATGACACGCTAGGTCAATGAGCAGTAGTTTTGGTTGACATTCAGACAAAGGTAAAGCCTGTAATCCAAAGAATTATCTTGGCAGAGTTTCTGATTTGGCTATAATCAAATTGCTCTCATAATTGTAATAATTTTCTCAAGGTTTTTTTGCCCAAATTTCCATTCGAACTCTTATGCTTGTTACTAAACGCAAGATCTTCTTTATACCATGACAGCGTGTTATCAACATATTCTACAGTTGAAAATTTTCCTTTATGTTTAAGCACAGTAATCTTTTGCAATTTTATTAAATAAATCTGCATTTTTAATTCTTTCTATGACATGTTGAGTCCCATTTTAAATAACTGAAGATAATTTTATTGAACTTTGGTTACCCGTTTCGTAATGTACTTGATGTATAGTAACTCTTCCTTAGTAGATTATCTTGTAAAACTACTTAAAAATGCCTATAGCATCCATGCAGTAAAAAGAAAGGGTGTCATTTTTTAAGTGACCTTGTGATGATCTTTAAATGAATGCAATTAGTGGAAAGGACCATGGAATTCAATTCAGTCCAGAAATGCAGCCAGCATTGTGGGCAGGGCCAGCTACAAGTGAAATGTTTTTAAAGTAGGGCTAAAAGATTTTTTTTAAATGTAGTTTGTGCAGGATACAATTTGAGTTTGAAGTTCAACAATTTGAGTTTGAAGTTTGTCCATCCTTTATACTGATTCAGGTGATATTGAACGTGTATCCTGGCAGGAACATTCTTTTACAATTTTTTTGTAAATTTTGTACAATTTTCTTTTACAATTGGATCCAGACATTTTGATAGTCAAAGTTAGAAAGCAGCAGCATGGCTTTGAAACATCCTTTATAGTTGGGCATTACTCATTTCAAATGCTTGCTTCTGGATCAGATTATTTTCTTAAAAAAAGACAGAGGTTTGACATCATGGCTTTGGGGCCTTCCATTTGGTGTAATCTTTGTAAAACATCAATGAAACTTCCTCACATTTCACCTTCCCCACCCAACTTTGCATCGTCCACAAACTTGGAGGTTCTGTAATATATTTAATTCCCCTCTCTAAATTGTTAATATATATTATGACTAGCTGGGGTCCAAGCGTTGATCCCTGCGGTACCCTATCAGTCTCTGGCTGCACTCAGAAAATAACCTGTTTATTTCTAATGTCAGTTTCCTCTCTACCAGTTAGTTTTCTATCGATTTTCTGCCCCTAATCTCATACCTTTTCATTTTACATCCTATCGCTTGTGTGGGACCTTTTCAAATGCCTTCTGAAATTCCAAATAAATCACATCTACTGGTTCCGCTTTATCAACTTCACTAGTTTGATCCTCAAAAAGTTTGAGTAGATTTGTCTAGCACGATTTCCGTTTCGTATATCCATGCTGACTCTATCCAATCCTGTCACTATTTTCCGAGTATGCTATTAAATCTTTTGTAATAGACTCTAGTATTTTCCCAACAACACAGTAGTCAAACTAATTAGTCCATAATTCCTTGTTTTCTCTCTACCTCCCCTTTTAAATAAAGGGGTTACATTAGCACCTTCCAATCCATAGGAACTGTTCCCCTGTCTTGAAAGATGACCAACTGTATATCTAGGGTCACCTCTTTAAGTGCTGTGGAATGTATGTTATCAAGCTCCGGGGATTTATCGGCCCTCATTAAAGACTCGTATTCAAGACTGTAATAATAGAAGTAAATGGCTGACTTGTTAAAGAGCGCTTCATATCTGTTTGCGTAGCAGAGGTACAGGGCAAAATACTAGCAATAAAAGGAAGCTTAAACATCCATTAAGACAATGAACTTAATAGGTTTAAGCTAAGAAGAGCAATGATGCTATGGAATAATCTCCAGAACGTGATCATTTGCACCTCAGAATATTAAAAGAAGTGGGTAGGGAAGTTGCACAAGTGTCAACTAGAATTTTCCAGTTTCCTCCTGATGCAGAAATAGTAATTTGAGGTCGGAAATTTGAAAATTTAACTCCGTTTGGTTAACATGAAGGGCAGTAGAGAAATCGGGTAAGAGGCCCATCGGTTCATCATTTATTTTGAGAAGGTCGGTTCACTTCACACCAAATATTAATGACAACGCTACATCTCTTAGAATTAAATGTAATTTTATGACACAGGTTAGTAATTGGCTTGGAGGTAAAAGACAGGATTTAGGTATAATGGAGGTGTTTTCTGATTGGAGGGATGTAACAAGTTCCCCGAGAAACTCAGATTTTCACCACATATGTTAATGGAGACTAATGAATTGGATATATGTAAGTTTATAGTTCATCTGAATTTATGATGTACTGTAAATTATGTAGATTAGATTCACATTTTATTATCTTGGATTCCCCAGCATCTGCAGTTCCCATTATCTATGAAGTAAATGTCTCTTGTCTTTGTTGACATGGCCATATTTAGATTTAGAACTGGGATAGTAAAGGAGATGAACTTGGAAGGAGGAGGGGGTGGTGATACTAAGGCAGGCAATTTTTTTGAATTGAGGTGCACAAACAAAAAATTCAGTGTCCTTCAACTGTCAGGTAATTAAACAGTGGTAAACATACTCCATTCAAATGGCTATTTCCATTTTACTGAATTTCTATCAAATATGCTATGGGATTTTCTGTACTTTGTCTACTGTTTACAGTCATGATTACCAATTTATTTGGGCATTTTCAGGCTGAAACTGCACCATTCTCAGGGGCAAAAGCTAGCTCCAAATATTTTTAGATTGAAAATTTTGGAATAGTAACATTCTTCAATCTTAACTTGAGCACATTATTTATTTTATTTGCATTTACATTTCCCAGTAGTTCGGAATACGCAGCCAAATAAAGTTTGATGTTTCACCGTATACGTTTAAAGTGTCATAACACTTGGCATCTTTTGACAATCATTTCACAACTGCATGATCTCCATGTTTTATCTTGATGGTGTGGATCCTTGATATCTTTGTTCATAAGAAAATAATTTCCTACTTATTATCCTTTCGAAGAATCAGAATTTCAAGAACTTCAACTCTGCTTATCAACATATTTGATAATACATTCTGCAGAGATTACATTCAGAATATTAAAATATTCATGCATTGTGCTGTTACAATTAGAATAGTAACTGCAAGAAAAACACAAGCATCTTAATGGAATTTCACCCTGAAAATGCTTTGACTTGTTGACTTCAGAGTGTATATTTATTGGGTAATATGAAGAAATGCTGGGAATTTTTGACACTTGTTGACACCAAATGAATTGTAGCAGTTCAAGAAGGCAGTTCATCATCTTAAGGACAATTAAGTATTTGCAATAATTGCTGGTCCAACCAGTGAAGCTCACATCCCTGAAATTTTAAAAAATGCTAGCCAATCATCCCTGCATTGCATGAACAAATAAATTTTTTAAAATGTCCTCAGTCAGTTTCACCATACCAGGATTCAATCTCATGAACCTCTACTCTTTCAATGGCAAGTATGTCCTTTATTAGACAAAGGAACCAGCGCTGCACATAATAACCCAGTTGTGGTTTCATCAATGTTCTATACAAATGAAGCAATATTTATTTGCTGCTCTGCTCAAATCCTTTCACGATGAAAGCTAACATACTCTTTGCCTTCTGAATTGCTTGCAGAACTATCATTCTAGCTTCCTACCAAAGTGGATAACATCAGACTTATTCACAATGTATTACATCTGCTATGCACTTGCCCATCATCTCAGGCTGCAGAAATATCCTTGAAGCCTTTTTGCTTCTTCCCCACAACTCTCATGCCTACAGAGAGGCAGATGAAACCCACCCTTTAAAAATGATGCCAGCACTTTGTGTTTTCTGATTTGGGAGATGGACCAAATGATCCAGGAGGAATGAAGGTGACTGCTAATTCTTGAAGCAGGTTAGGCAAAACGCCTTCCGAGAGACTCCCGCAATCTGTTCAAAGTTTAAAGATAAAGACTGAAATATGAGACATTCTTCCTTTTTCCACCTACTCACTTCACTCACTTTTCTCATCCCATCCATGCCATCAAATACCTTCTACCTACCTCTCCATGACCCCAACATAGTACATGCCAACCTATACCCATCTACACATATCCCCTCCATGATGTCTCATACCTGCTATCTTGCCAGTGAACCCCACGATTCCTCATAGTCTCTATGTCAAATCAGCGAATCCATCTGCCCACCTGAACCATTCAGAGGGACTTGGGCAACTAGGGATGGGAAGTAGGCCATGTACTATAACGTAGGAACGTATCGTTGATGAAGTACTCCACAGCCAGGCGTGGACAACGATAGGGGCGGAAGTTGATATGCATCTTGTGGCACATAAGTGCCAGGCAATGACCATCCCCAGCAGGAGATGGAACTGACTTGAAACTATATGTAAGCATACCCCATGAATGAATTTTAAAAATATACTTTCTAAGCACAATCGTGCTACTTTTCATGATCCACGATAATGCTTTACCCACGCCAAAGGGAAGCTTACCTCCATCGAAGTTGTTCAGACCCTTGACTTTCTAAAAGAAATGGACTGAAAACAAACCTGCTTTTACCTCGTCTAATCTCCATACACAGGTACCACACTTCAGGGACTCAAAAAAACTCATTCTATTGGAGGCAGCTGAACATTTAAATGCCTGTAGAAACTTGTGTGAACAATGGACCACGCCCACAAAAATGGGAGATGAGGTGTTTGTGGTGGGACTTGGCATTTCCAACTTCTGGCATTTTCAGCACAGCACATTCTCCTTCACAGTGAACATCTGACCTGAATTTCTCCATTCGGTCAGACTATACTAAAATGTTAGTATAAAATATATATTGCAAACTGTGCCACATTACCTGAGAATTACATTGTATTGTGCCATGCCTTGGTAAGATTTTATGAACAATATCTAAGTTGCCATGAAATAATCTTCCAAATAATAATCTTTGTTTTTGTTTTTCAGAGTGTATACAAATGTGACTTCCTCAACCTTCAGCTGCAACAACCCCTCCAGCTTGCTCAAGATGCAATAGATGCCTTTCTCAAGCAGCTAAAAAATCCAATTGATTCTCTTCCAGGAGAGCTGTTTCATGTTGTTGTGTTTTCACTTTTGTTGTCTTACTTTCCTGCCCCTTACCAACGCTGGATCTGCTGTAAAAAAGCTCATGAACTTCTTGCACTCCATGGTCTACTTCTTATTATCACCCCTGATTCTTCTCACCAAAATCGCCATGCTTATATGATTAAGAGCTGGAAAACTGCCATTGAATCATTAGGATTCAAAAGGTACAAATATGTGAAGTTCTCCCACATGCATCTCTTAGCTTTTCGAAAAATTTCTCTGCAGACGACAAGTGACTTAGTCAGCAGAAATTATCCAGAGATGCTATTTATTCCACAGGATTTCAATCACGTAGATGAAGAGGAACACCCAGAGACCAGTTGCCAAGATAGATCAGAAATGGAAGATGACCAGATAGCTTACAGTTTCTTGGAGCTACCCGATGCCCCATATGACTCAGACTCTGGAGAGAGCCAAGCCAGCTCTATTCCATTCCATGAAATGGACGATCCAGTTTTGCTTTTAAGCTAACCTTGGACTTGTCATTTGCTACCAGAGCTGCTGTGTTGCCAAAATAATTCTGCTGCATTATAAAACTTGTATAGTATGCAAAATATGCAATACAGTTTGCACATAGATAATGTGAAAAGTTTACAAAGTGGAATACTCTTTCTATTATCTGTTAGAAGATGGAAGTGTTTGAGGGATAAACAAAACATACACCTGGTAATATACTTCAAAAGCCAGAACATCAGTGTAAATCAACAAAAGAAGCTGACTCTTTAAATGTCAAAGTAAATGTCTGATTCAGCAGTGTCTTTTTGTCAACTTTGAGAATTGGAAGTTATCCTAGTACCTTAAATTCAAAAGTTTTACAAGTGACCATGCCACTCTATTGATAATTGCAGGGGAAAAAAATAAAATTTTTACTAAACAATTAGTTAATAGAACTAAAAATTAGGAAAATGTATGCCAAAGCAAAAATGTATTTAAGATTTCAGACATAATGGGCATTTTCTGTATTTTATCTTTGTGTTTCTAAATTTCACTTAAATGATTGCATTGTTGCATGTTACCAACTAGTTTGCAGCCAGGACCTTGACTTGTATGGGATATCAATTCTGAAACAAGCGTTGTTTACCCCTAATTTTGTTGCTTGACAAATTTGAAAGGAAAAGGCAAGACAGACTTCTTTTAAGAAGTTACATTTGTGCTGGCTGCCTATAGTTAGGCTAAAATTCACACTAATTCTGTTTGTAACTTTGCAGTTAGTCTCTCAGAATTCAATGTTAAATTTTCTAGGCAAGCAACTTATTGTGTTCAGTTTTTGAACAAACTCGAATTGGTCTTTTTGAAAAGTATATGCCATCTTGTCCTTGTGATCTTTGGCTGATGATCTTTCAAGAAAGGAAAATCATTGTAGTGAGGAGAGTAATTAGCATCTGTTGTAAAGCTATGGTAAGTAAATTGAGGAACAAAGCAAGAACCTCTTTGCAAATTATATGCCACAAAAGAGAATGGTTGCCTGAAATTTGTGTGTTGTATACATCTGTGCATAGACAGTAGATTTTTCTTGTTAGTGTTCTCTTCTAGCATGTTAAACAGACAGGTAAATGCATGCATATTATCCTGTTATTAGCAGATATACTTGTCTGAAAAAAAATGCATTTATACAGTCAAAGGAAATGAAGCAAAAAGTGTGATTATTTTTCCTGATTGGATTATTAATGGAACATTTAAGCTGACAGTTGCCAGTGAAACCTAGAGAATATGATGGCTTTTTAAATGTTTATTGCAATTGTGCTGGAATGGATTACATTCAAATTTCAAACTTATATATGCAACGCTCTTTTTAACTAACCATATTTTATTTTAAAAAAGCAAAGTTTTGGCACTTCAAGACAATTGATCTTATGACATCACGATGCAAGGGAACTTAGATTCACATTGTAGTTTTTAGCTGTGGATATCTATTTCCCTCTCAGCTTGCGAAGAATCATCTACGTTTATACCATATATGTGACGGAGTGGATACACGTTCCAAAATTATAGTTACCTGCTTCAGAATAGCTTGTTTGCCTTTTCTGTATGAAGTACCATGACAAAATCATTTGATGCATGGAGCCTATACATGCAACCTTTCCAACCGGAACAATTTACTCGAAACTCATTCTCCAGCCCTTTTCTTGTATTCCCCTACATTTATCATTTCAAATACATAATCAGCTGACTTTAAAAGATTTATACATTTTGTAAAAGCCATTTATGATAAAAAGCATTCCATGCTCTCAGGACTCAATGAAGGCAGAAAAGTTCTAATTTATCCTCTTTGTTCTACTGGTGATAATTCAAATCGGTGGCCTTTGTACTAACTTTTGCAAAGGTTCCCATTAGCAATATCCTAATATTTCCTCAACTACATTTAGGTCCTGCCAGCAACCAGGACTGTTACCTGCTCAATATTGAAGTATATTCTTGTCCTATAGTAGGTATTCCAAGATCACATTTAAATAGGTACAATAAACTGCTGGTACTTTTAAAATGGATTTCGAATGAGATGACAATTGTGCAAAAGGCTATGGAAAGAATATGTTTTCCTGGAATTTCTAGTTTGCTGCCCCAAGTGTAAGGTAAAAAAATCAAATAGTGTTCAAAAGACGATTTTCACAATGCTGATAGTAGTAAGGAAAACAGTCTCCCTTTCTTTAATGGCTGAACCAAACAACGATTTTTAAAATTTCTTTCTAACTTCTTAGCGCTGAACTGTTGACTAGCTAAGCAGTGTGTAGCATCCTGAAGGACGGAATCGCACTCTGCTTTGCTGTGATGATTTGGGTCTTTCTTTTGAGCTATCCTACGCAAATTTTGAATTGATGCAGTTAAAATCATTTTTCTTGAAGGGTTCATTTGTAACATAACATATATTTAGTTCATTTGGTAACAGTATGTAATCATTAAATGCAATCACTTATATAACATGTCTGAAAATTGACCTTGAAGTACGTAGTATATTTTTCAATTTGCATGTTTGTAAGTGCCAAGCTACTGATCTCTACAACTGTTAAGCACATTAACAACACTAACTATGATAGATGTATGCATTTTTGCATGCTGTTTGTTTTTCAAAAGAATAAGATATTGTTGCTATTACCATCAGCTTAAACAAGTCCCAAAACCCATACATTCCAGTTTTTACAAGTGCACTGTATGTAAAGAAATTAAAATACTGTAGTTCATAAATAATGCAAAGATAATTCAATAACTAATTGATACTGAAAAATGTTTTAATATATCACACTCAATTTCAATTTCTGTTTTCACTCATTAATCATTTATGAATTTTATAAATGATCAAAGCCAGCAGGTGAGAACAAATTGAACAGGATTATGTGTTTACTTTTTAAAGCAAATATTTCAGTGGCAAATTTATAGATGCAGAAGAATGCCATGATTCCCTGTGGCCTAGATTTTTAAATAGGTTCATAGCATTTATATGGAGCTTTGATAATTGCAGCTACAGGGGGTTAAATCTGGTGGTAGATCAAAGCTATATATTTTGATCCCATTGAAATACAAGGATTTATCACATTTTCAAAAGTTTGCATTTCTTGTATACATAGTTTTAAGTTTAAGAAACACTAAACAAATAGTTAATAAGACAAGTATGTGGGTTAGATGTAGGCTTGATGTTTTTATATGATAAACTAAAAAAGTCTTTTTTATTCAAATCTTTCATAGCACAATTCTGCATAACAATTTCTGTAGTATAGATGTGCAAAAGATGAATATATTATTGAAACTTAAAAGGATGTTACTTGGCTCGGTATTTCAACATGCACAAGTATCCTGTTCACCAGCCACAGGTTAGCAGGTAAAGTGGCATTTCAGAAATGCCACTGTGTGGAATTGTGTTTCAATATTGCATTTTGTGAAAAGTTTTACCTCATAATGAGGTTTTGCACTTAAACCTTGTGATCTCGGTTACAACAATTTTGCTTTACATTTCAGCTGATACTCTATCTGCTCTGGTTTAGACTTTAATAGCTTAAATTGTTTTGATGTAGTTAATTTCTATAGTGTTAGAACAAAAACTTGGCATTCCAATGAAGATTTCAACATTTTTTTTTGTTTGCCATTCAGATTTATTCGAGTTGGTTTACTTATTTTTAAACTGTTCATGTTGTGAATATTCACCATTGTAGATGCCAAAGACTGAAATGGCATTTTGGTTGGGGGCCATTATAGTGTGATTAGCTCAGAGCTTAACAATTTGAAAAGTGTCAAATTGTATTAATACCTTTCTGATTTGGACAGGAAAAAAAACACCTTAATTTATTTTGAAAACAGTGATCTGAAAGTTTTTTATTTCAAAGAAATCCACATTTTCAGAAAGCAATTGCAAGTAACTATAAACTTTGTAAATATTTGTTCTCCTTAGATTTTGCATTATAGCAACAGCTAACTTATTAGAATTGGATTTGTTGAATTTTCATTTTATCTATTGACTTGAGAAAGATAAATAGGCTACTTAACAAGCAGTTATAAAAATCTTCATCTGAATTTACCAATTATAACTTCTTAGTTAACCTTCTTATAATAATGTTTAACAAAATGAAGAAAATATTCAAGTTGTGATTTCTGAAAAGTTGGCAAGTTAAAATTGTATCAGTAACCAAATTGAGAGTCTAATACAATATGATCAAACGTAAGCTCAATTCATGCCACCTAATATTGTTTAATTTGTATAATTTAAAAAAAGAAACTGTAAATTGTAATTTGACACTAACCTCCTGCCTTGGCATTAGTGCCCAAGTGTTGATTACCTGAATGGTATGGTTGATACTAATAAATATAAAAACCTTTAAACTTGTTTGCTGAGTTTATCATTTCTTTATTTGCATATTTCTACATCTGTATCGGTTGGACAAAGTGATAAAAAATTCAACTTATGCCAAATGGTACCTTTCTAGTTATTTCATCAATATCAGATCTTACTAAAATGAATGTGATCTGTATGTATGTATGTAAAATTCATTTTTCTTACTGCAAGTTCTTCAAACTATGCCTGTTGACAATGGTCACTTAATATGGTGAAACTGCATTGTAATATATCTGGTTTTCTGAGTGTCAGCTGTGTAGTTGCTAAAGCAATAAATTTTCATGGTACATTATTGTGCATTTTTCTGACTAAAATATAGTGTTGCACTATGTAGTACTTTTTAGCATGCAAACTACATATACTGACTATTCTGACGAGCTGAGAATTGATGATTTTTGTCTTTAAAAACGTGTCAAAATATACAGTTTTCATGACAGCTGTTATAACTCAGTAAAAGTGAAACATGAAAATTTAATCAGGCTTTGAAAGGATGTGATGAATCTCTGTTGGAAATCGTTTTTAATGTGCCAATCTTAGTTTGAGAAAATCGTTCCAATTTTGAAACAAAAAAGGATATCACTATTCAAACGGAAAGTTCTCTACTAGAGTATGACGGAACTTGCCCTGAAACTTGCATCATTTCTTTCCTGTTCACTTTGAAACATCTTCCAACGGTATTATTTAGTTCAGAATTTGTTTGTCGGAAATGGTTCCACAATATTTTGCTTTTATAACACCTTTCACAAAGTAAAGGTACTCCTAAATATCTTACTGCCATTAAGTAATTTTGGCCCATGTGACTGAATTTTACCTTGCCTAACGTGCCAGGACTAGGGGCCTTGTGAAAGCATGAGAAAACTGGTAGCTGGGGTTGTCCCACATGCTTTGCAATTTTACCTCCACTGTGTGACATCACAAGTAAGCCCTTTGCACAGGAGCCGGACTGACAGCTTCCAGTCAGACTGGAGAAATCCAAAGGAGGCTGCAGACTGAGGCTGGGTTGTGGCTCAGAGTTGAGGTTAGAATAGGGCTAAATGCCTCAGTGGGTTTGGGGTCTGTGGGCAGGTGGAGTTATCAGACACCTGAATGAGAGGGCCCCAAAGCTCTGGAATGAGCTACCTACACTTTTCTACCACTCTGCTATCTCCTTAATCACAGTCCTTAAAAATCTATTCCTTCGAGCTGACTTTCATCATCTTATTTCATGAAGCTATGATCCCCATAGAGGACAACAACTTTCAGAAAGAATTTAATTTCCCAGCAACCAGTGACAAATGGAAACACTAGTGCACAATTTCACATCTTGAGACTTTTACTGAAACAGACTAAAATGAACATATATTTAATATTACTTAATAGACAAATAATAAACCAAACTACAGGAAAAGTAATTCCCCATTGAGTAATAAGCTCAACCAAAATATTTTATGCAGCGATGCCAAAAGACATGAAGCCATGAAGATTCAATTCAAAGACTATCCTCATTTCAGGAGCTTTCCTACTACCAAGGCAAGTCTTTCTGTGTTATTTGAACATCATTCCACTCGGTCTTCTGAGTATTTCCACACTGACTTCTGGCAGCAAACCCCATAAATGCACAAGTTCCATCTCTTCCAAAAAATAACCAGTTCCCATTTTCATCCTGCCCACTGCTATCATTTAAAAAAATGTGTCTTCTACTTTTCATAGGAGCAGCTGTTTCCGTTACCCTCTCACTGGTTTCAATTTGTGCATAACTGATTAAAAAAAAAGATGCTCCTGTTTTGAGGCAAAATGTGAAAACTGGTTTTGATTCTCCAGAAGTTCCATTTAGAAATTATATGGGCCTGTGAAGAGAGGTTATAATTTAAGCCACTGTTCCCTTGAATTTAGGAGTATGAGAGAGAATGTCATTGAAAAATATGTGATTCTGAAGTGGTTTCATGGCCTAGACAATAAAAGATTGACTCCAGTGATCAGAGAATATAAAACATAGACCTACATTCTCAAGATAAGGGGTTGGTCACTTGGGAATGAGATGGGGAGAAATTATTTCATTCATTGTGTTGTCAGTTCTAGAATTCTGTTTTCCAACGGGTTGTGGGTGCACATATGTTGAATAAAATTAGGACTGGGGGCATTAGATTTTTTGTGTCTCAGAGAATCTGGAGATGTGTTGTGGGCACAGGAAAGTGCAGTTGAACCTCACAATCAGCCATGAATGACTGAGCAGATTTGATCGGCCACTTGATCTACTCTTATTTCTTGTGTTCTGTCTCCAGCGACATCACTCCCCATTCAGAACATTCTGCACCACAGTAACAATTTTTCTACAACACAATTAAAATTGTAAACATTTTAACAATTAATTTACTACATGCAGTGCAGGTACTTTTCCCTTCTGTGAGAGTTCACTATTAAATATTTGTCTTGGCAGCATTGTATGGCTTACCCTTACATGTGTGATGATTTAATTTTTTTGTCTGGCTTGTGAGAGTAATGCGAGTCCCAACTCCCTTGAAAATTAGAAGTTCTTTTACTACTATCAATTCTTCCAACCCTGCACAAAATGTGACATTTTCATTTTGCAAAGATTGTGCAGCATTCCCACGTGCTTGGTGAAACACAGAAACATAGGAGCAGGAGGAGGCCCTTTAGCTCTTTGAACCTGCTCCGCCATTCTTCACAATCCTAGCTGAGCGCCCAACTCAGTAGTCTAATCCTGCTTTCTCCCTATAACCTTTCATCCCATTCATCCCAAGTGCTGTATCTAGTCACCTCTTGAATACATTCAATGTTTTGACATCAACTACTTTTTATGGTAATGAATTTCACAGGCTCACCACTCTGGGGTGAAGAAATGTCTCCTCATCTCTGTCCTAAATTGTCTACCCCAAATCCTCAAACTGTGATCCCTGGTTCTGGACAGACCCACCATTGAGAACGTCCTCCCTGCATCTACCCTGTCCAGGTCTGTTAGAATTTTAAGTATCTATGACATCACCGCCTCATTCATTTAAACTATAGCAAAAACAATCCCAACCTAGTCAATCTCTCCTCATATGTCATACCCGCCATCTCCAGAATCAGCCTGGTAAGCCTTTGCTGCACTCCCTCTAGAGCAAAAGCATCCTTCCTCAGGAAAGATTACTAAAATTACACACAGAATTCCAGGTGTGTCTCACCATGGCACTGTGCAACTGCAGGAACACATCCCATGCCCCTGCACTCAAAACCTCTTGCAATGAAGGCCAAAATACCATTGGCGTTCTTTACTGCCTGCTGCACGTGTATGCTTACCTTCAACAACTGCTGCACAACGATGCCCAGGTCCTGCTGTACACTCACCTCTCCCAATTTACAGCCATTCAGGTAGTTTGTACCATGGCTTTGCCCTCAGCTCTTTGTAAATTCACTAGATTTTCATCCCTTGCGCTTCTTAAATCCATACTCCATTTCTTTTAGCATTGCCTCATTCAATTCTGTATGTATACAATTAATTGAGGATCAATTAGCTCAGTTGGCTAGATGGCTGGTGAATGATGTCAGTAGAGTGAGTTTAATTCCTGTACTGGCTGAGGTTACTATGAAGGACTTTCCTTCTCAACCTCTCCCTTTGACTGACTCAGTGACCCTCAGGTTAAACCACAACCAGTTATATCTCTAATGAGAGAGCAGTCTCATAAAACTATGGCAACTTGATCTTTTTACAATTCAGTAAATTGAAAAACAACATTCTGTAATTTGCACATTACTAGATGCCTGTTATTTGGTCCTTCTCATTATTTCCAAATTTTTTTGCTTCACCCCAAGCTAGTTGGCATGAGTTCTTGCCCTTTATCAGAAGTCCACAGTTCAAACATCTGCCACAGTTGATGAAAGTAAATATATTTACCTTGTTGCAGTACTTCTTTCCTGTTCAGATGTGGGCAACGCTGGCTGGCCAGCATTTCTTGCCTGGTTTGTTGCCCATGAGAAGTTGGTGGTGAGCTGCCTTCTTGAACTGCTACAGTCCTCCTGCTGTGGGTTGACCCACAATGCTATTAGGGAGGGAATTCCAGGATTTTGACCCAGTGACAATGAATGAATGGCAATATATTTTCAAATCAGGATGATGAGTGACTTGAAGGGGAACCTGGAGGTGGTGGTGTTCCCGTATGTCTGCTGTCCTTGATCTTCTTGATGGAAGTGGTCATGGGTTTGGAAGGTGCTGTCTGAGGATCTTTGGTGAATTTCTGCAGTGCATCTTGTACATAGTACACACTGCTGCTACTGACTGTTGGTGGTGGAGGGAGTGGATGCTTGTGGATGTAGTGCCAATCAAGCGGGCTGCTTTTTCCTGGATGGTGTCAAGCTTATGGAGTGTTGATGGGGCTGCACTCATCCAGGCAAGTGGGGAGTATTCCATCACACTCCTGACTTGTGCCTTGTAGATGGTGGATAGGATTTGAGGAGTCAGGAGGTGAGTTACTTGCCACAGTATTCCCATCTTCTGGCCGGCTCTTGTACCCACTGTGTTAATATGATGAGTCTAGTTGAATTTCTGGTCAATGGTAACCACCAGAATGCTGATAGCAGTGATGGTAACAGCATTGAATGTCAAGGGACGGTGGTTGCATTTTCTCTTATTGGTGATAGTCATAGCCTGTCACTTGCCACTTATCAGTCCAAGCCTGGATATTGTCCAGATCTTGTTGCATGTGAACATGGACTGCTTCAGTATTTGAGGAGTCATGAATGGTGCTGAACATTGTGGAATCATCAGCGAACATCCCCATTTCTGATCTTATGATGGAGGGAAGGCCATTGATGAAGCAGCTGAAGATGGTTGGACTTAGCACACTACCCTGAGGAACTCGTGCAGACATTTCCTGGAGCTGAGATGATTGACCTCCCAGAACCAGGACCATCTTCCTATGTGTCAGGTATGGCTCCAACCACCAGAGCGTTTGCCCCCTGATAGTCATTGATTCCAATTTTGCAAGGGGTCCTTGATGCCACGCTTGGTCGAATACAGCCTTGATATCACAGTGTGTCATTCTCACCTCACCTCTGGAATTCGGCTTTTTTGTCCATGTTTGAACTGAGGCTGTCATGAGATTGGGAGCTGAGAGGCTGTGGCGAGACCCAAACTGGGTGACACCGAGCAGCTTATTTCTGAGCAGGTGCTGCTCAATAGCACTGTTGATGACACCTTCCATCACTTTACCGATGGGGCAGTAATTGGCCAAGTTGGATTTGTCCTGCTTTTTGTGTACAGGACATGCGTGGGCAATTTTCCACATTTTTGGGTCAATACCAGTGTTGTAACTGTACTGAAACAGCTTGGCTAGGAGAATGGCAAGTTCTGGGGCATTAGTCTTCCGTACTATTGCCGGAATATTGTCATTTGCAGTATCCATTGTCTCCAATCGTTTCTCACTATCATGTGGAATTAATCAAATAGGCTAAAGACTGGCATCTGTAAAGCTGGGGACCACTGAAGGAGGTTGAGATAGATCATCCGCTCAGCACTTCTGACTGAAAATTGCTGCAGATCATCTTTTGCACTGATGTGCTGGGCTCTTCCATCATTGAAGGTGGGGATATTTGTGGAGCCTTCTCCTCTGGTGAGTTGTTTAATTGTCCACCACCATTCACAACTGGATGTGGCCGGACCGCAAAACTTAGATCCGATCTGTTGGTTGTGGGATTGCTCAGCTCTGTCTATCACTTGCTGCTTTCACTGTTTGGTGTGGAAATGGTCCTGTTTGGTGGCTTCACCAGATTGACACCTCATCTTCAGGTATGCCTGCTGCTGCTCCTGGCATGCCCTCCTACACTCTCCATTGAACCAGGGTTGATCCCCTTGATCCCCTGGTTTGATGGCAATGGTTGAATGGGGAATATGCTGTGCCATGAAGTTATAGATTGTGCTGGATTACAATTCTGCTGTTGATGGCACACAGTACCTCATGGATGTCCATGATTTCCATGTATTTGATTAAAACAGTATATTATGGTTTTGATATTTAAATTTTGAGAGAGTATGGTCCCTGAGAACATTTGTGATGGGTCTCAAACATATCAGAGTCTGTTGGGTCTGGTTAATTTCATTGAGAAAAGCATTGCTGGCAAGCCAACTGGATCATGGTCTTGCGGCTATGAACTGAAATCCAAAGAGAAAAGCCCTGACCTAACACTTCCTAGTCTCTGTATTTAGTGGTTTGTTTTATTCTTTTCTACAGCCAGACATTAAATTGTCACCAGGGTTGTCACTTTGTAAAACAGATTCAGAGCCTTTCTAAAACAGTATTTCTTTCCTGATCTTCACTTACTTCCACATCTACAGATTCTGACTATGACTGAAGCTTCCATCAGTCAAATATCCAAATTGTCCCGCATCATAACTGTGTTCACTTCACCCTGTTTAAGTTCATGATCGCTTCTGGATTTAAGCATTTTCATGGGCTGAATTTTCTTAGTTTCAATATTCGTGTTTTTTTTGAGTAAGATTCCTGGTGTCATGCAATCTTCCACTCTTCACCTCATTAGTGATGCATCTAGGCTCTGCAGTGTTTTATGGAATGCCATGATATAAGATGCAGAAGTGCTCACCACCGTTGGGACCTTTCATTGTTTGTGCTGCTGGAGCCATTTTACGGCCTTCCAAAAGAAGGTATTGAGTATGATAGAAGAGCAGTTAGTGGTAAATACAGGAGCAGGAGAGATTGTCAGGTATCCCCAGTGAGAAGGAAGAGATTAAGGGTTGGCAGTTTGTGAGGATGAGATATGTGAGAGCCAGGGTAGACAATAATGCATGCCAAAGTGAGTTGTAGTCCATGAACCTTGCTAAGAGGCATGTGCAGAGGCACAGCTTAGATTGAGTGGTTGTCCTATCAAGAAACACATCAAGAAAATGTCTTCTGAAAAAGTAAATTAAAAGGTGTATTTCAAAACATAAGCTTATGATAAAGCACCACATCTGTAACATTGAAGATCTGTGGAACATTTCCATACGTTAAAGGCACCATACAACTATAAATTGTTATGACTTAAATTGGGTACATTATCATTTGATTATAAAAACATCATTAGCTTTATAAGAGTCATTCCCTTACGTATGCAGATATTCATTTTGAGCATCTATAGTGGCACTTGAAACGTTTC
This sequence comes from Stegostoma tigrinum, assembly GCF_030684315.1. Taxonomy (NCBI): domain Eukaryota; kingdom Metazoa; phylum Chordata; class Chondrichthyes; order Orectolobiformes; family Stegostomatidae; genus Stegostoma; species Stegostoma tigrinum. The sequence continues at coordinate 31,712,444 of NC_081371.1, read as the reverse complement.
AATAAAACCTTGACTTTGTCAATGGTGTGATAAATGAGGTAGTTGCTGTATTGTTGAGGAGCAAATTTTATACATTTAATTTTTCAGTATACCTTTTCTTGATAATATCTTAATTTGAATATTTGACAGTTGAATCGTGGTTTAAATGTGGGTTTAATAACACATTAATAAAGTACTTAGACAGACCACTTCCACTTTAACCATGTGGGCATTGCAACACTATAGATTAACATCTGTACTCCACCAAATTTAGTTTTATTATAAATGTAGATAACAATATGTTCATAGTCATATACATTTTTTGAGATGTTGGGGTCAAAGATCATTCTACAAGATCCCACTGAGATAGAAAAATGACTTTTTAGTTCATGTGGTTCAATCTTATTCAATACTTCAAACCTTTCATCAGAGCTTTTTGTTCATTTGATACTCAGTTTTGCTCTACCTATAACATTCCTGATCATTCAGCGGTAATAACCATGATTTATAACCAGTTAAAGATGGCAACTGTCTTGGCAACTGAAACAACTTGTGGGAGAAAGATATTGTACAAGTGTCAGACATTGAAGTGTCTACGAGCTTTGTTTTGACCATAGAATTTATGTAACTTGCTGACACAAACCTGGTCCTTGATTGTGTTTTATGAAACGGATGAGCACTCATCCAATGCTGTGACAATCCTGGAGCTCTTACTCTTATACATGAAGCAAATGAACATTCTAGATTTTGCATTAATAATTCTAGTGAAACTGTGGGTGTTCACCATTATTATCGCTCTCAAACTGGTATCAATATTTGCAGTGAATGCAATGAAAGATGGAAATGCAGATATTGCTGTTTGGAATTCTGTGTTCCTCCACAAGGTACATTGTAGAAGTCAAAACAAAATGCAATTGAATAGATATAACATGACAGACGAAAGTGTGTCCTTTTACCCTATTAGTATTTTGAGTCCAATGTGATTCATCTTTGGAACTGAAGAGACAGGTGGCAAATTGCTAGGTTTTATACTGTGGGAAAAGTTGGCGGAGGAGCAAATGGAACAGATGGAGCTTCAGGAATGCTAGAGGATAACAGAGATTAAAAATTACAGGTGTCATAGTAAGAATGGCAAAGCAAGTGGCAATACTTTTGTTGAAACGAATTGGCCCAGAGTAGGTGTTCATAGCTGAATATATGTCAGTTCTGCTGAAACCAGAGCAATGACCCCAGCCTTCAGGTCACTTGCCATTTAATATTTACTCTTGGGCTGTCATTTCTGTCCTAGGTTTGCTGCAGTGTTCCAGAGAAGCTCAATGCAAAATGAAGGAAAAGCATCTTGTTTGCCATTTAGGCACTTTATAGCCTCTGGGTGCAACACTGAGTGCAACAACTTCCAACCATGAGCTCTGTCCTCCATTTGGTTTCTTAACTGATTATTTGTGGTAGCAGGAATTACTTATATATTGGTTGCCATTCACATGAATTGTCTATATACAAACAGGAACAGTAGTTCTAAAGTACTTCATTTATTTTGCTGAGCATTCTGCCTCTCATTGCCCTGAGTATTCTTTGCTTTTCAAAGAGATTATATGGCTGTGGAGTTGGGGAGAAAATGAGAAGAAGGACATCTGATTTGGATCTAAAATGAAGTCCAGCAATGTTGAGTTTCTTCTCATGACTTTACCTTAGGACCTCTTCCTCAATTGTCCTGTACACTGAATCTATATCTGAGTGGTTTATATTGAAAACCTGTCAACCCTAGTCTGACAGAATTCCACAGAGGCCAGTATCGTGTCACCAAGTCACCCTTTATTTACACGTGCATAGTACATGGCACTGATCCAGCTAGTTCAGAGCCAGCTCCTCGAGTGAACAGAACTTGGTCAGCCAGGACTTCCTGATTGGACAGGATTAACAGCCCCAGTCAGGGAACTCATATTCTATGAGATCCGGCAACTTGGAGACAGTAAGGACTACAGACACTGGAAGCTAGAGTCAACAAACGTGGAGCTGGAAAAGCACAGCCTGTCCGACAGCATCCGAGCAGCAGGCAAGTCAATGGTTCGGCCCAAAACGATGACTTCCCTGCTCCTTGGGTGCTGTCTGAACTGCTGTGCTTTTCCAGCTCCACATTTATTCATTAGAAAAGGTCCACTTGGCTAACCTCATCACCATATCAATGTGTACCCCGTCAGGGGAACCCTTCCCCCGAGTGATCAATGTTAAAAATTTGCTGCTGCAGCCATAATGGTTGAAAGTCTGTTTGCTCATTCTTGTTCGAGATTCCCGACTGTATTGGACATTTGCTCCCCAGTGCTGGGTGCGTAATCATTTTCAGTTAAGTGGTGTTCATTGCTGCGGGAATAGTTTGGATGAGGATGAGGGAGGGTATTCTGCATTGAGGGAGACTTGCTGTGGGACTGGTGTAAGAGTGGATGGGTGTCATGGGGAAGTGAAGTATGCGTGGAGTGGGATGTCATGCAGGACTGAAGAAGGGGTGGGGGAAGGAGTATCGAGCTGGGATAGGAGTGTCGGGGATTTGTTGACTGGAGATATTGTGAAGGGTAGGGGTGCCATGAGGGTGTGCAATAGAGGTGACATGGGAGTTCGTTGTGTAGGAGTGTCATGGTGCGGGGTTGGAGAGAAGTGTAGGAGTGTCTGGGGTGGGGTGTGGGTGTTGTGGGGGTTTGTAGGGCAGTAATGTCATTTGGGATATGGTGATGTAGCGGGGGATGTGGAGAGTGATCAGAGGGAGAAGTGGATACTGTATGTTTTGTCAGGGTCAGGTTGGCAGGGTGGGGGAAGAGCGTGTGTTATGGTGGGGACCAGCTGGAGCAGGGTGAGGCTGTGAGTCGTGTGTGTGTGTGTGTGGGGGTGTTCGGGCTGAGTGTGTGTGTGTGTGTGTGTGTGTGTGTGTGTGTGTGTGTGCACGCGCGTTGTTGTGGGGGTGTTCGGGCTGAGTGTGTGTGTTGTGTGTGTGTTGAGCAGGTGTTCGGGCTGAGTGTGTGTGTTGAGCAGGTGTTCGGGCTGAGTGTGTGTGTTGTGGGGGTGTTCGAGCTGAGTGTGTGTGTTGTGGGGGTGTTCGGGATGAGTGTGTGTTGTGGGGGTGTGGGGGTGTTCGGGATGAGTGTGTGTTGTGGGGGTGTTCGGGATGAGTGTGTGTGTGCGTGTGTGTTGTGTGCAGGTGTTCAGGCAGAGTGTGTGTGTTGTGCGGGTGTTCGGGCTGAGTGTGTGTGTTGTGCGGATGTTGTGCAGGTGTTCAGGCAGAGTGTGTGTGTTGTGGGGGTGTTTGGGCTGAGTGTGTGTGTGCGTGTGTGTTGTGGGGGTGTTTGGGCTGAGTGTGTGTGTGCGTGTGTGTTGTGGGGGTGTTTGGGCTGAGTGTGTGTTGTGGGGGTGTTTGGGCTGAGTGTGTGTTGTGGGGGTGTTCGGGATGAGTGTGTGTGCGTGTGTGTTGTGGGGGTGTTCGGGCTGAGTGTGTGTGTTGTGTGCAGGCGTTCAGGCTGAGTGTGTGTGTTGTGTGCAGGCGTTCAGGCTGAGTGTGTGTGTTGTGTGCAGGCGTTCAGGCAGTGTGTGTGTGTTGTGGGGGTGTTCGGGCTGAGTGTGTGTGTTGTGGGGGTGTTCGGGCTGAGTGTGTGTTGTGGGGGTGTTCGGGATGAGTGTGTGTGTTGTGGGGGTGTTCGGGATGAGTGTGTGTGTTGTGGGGGTGTTCGGGCTGAGTGTGTGTTGTGGGGGTGTTCGGGATGAGTGTGTGTGTGTGTTGTGTGCAGGTGTTCAGGCAGAGTGTGTGTGTTGTGGGGGTGTTCGGGATGAGTGTGTGTGTTGTGGGGGTGTTCGGGATGAGTGTGTGTGTGCGTGTGTGTTGTGGGGGTGTTCGGGCTGAGTGTGTGTGTTGTGTGCAGGTGTTCAGGCAGAGTGTGTGTGTTGTGGGGGTGTTTGGGCTGAGTGTGTGTGTTGTGGGGGTGTTCGGGCTGAGTGTGTGTTGTGGGGGTGTTCGGGATGAGTGTGTGTGTTGTGTGTGTGTTGTGGGGGTGTTCGGGATGAGTGTGTGTGTTGTGTGTGTGTTGTGGGGGTGTTCGGGCTGAGTGTGTGTGTTGTGGGGGTGTTCGGGCTGAGTGTGTGTGTTGTGGGGGTGTTCGGGCTGAGTGTGTGTGTTGTGGGGGTGTTGTGGGGGTGTTCGGGCTGAGTGTGTGTTTTGTGTGTGTGTTGTGGGGGTGTTCGGGCTGAGTGTGTGTGTTGTGTGTGTGTTGTGGGGGTGTTCGGGCTGAGTGATGTGTGTTGTGGGGGTGTTCGGGCTGAGTGATGTGTGTTGTGGGGGTGTTCGGGCTGAGTGTGTGTGTGTTGTGCGGGTGTTCGGGCTGAGTGTGTGTGTGTTGTGCGGGTGTTCGGGCTGAGTGTGTGTGTTGTGCGGATGTTGGGCAGGTGTTCAGGCAGAGTGTGTGTGTTGTGGGGGTGTTTGGGCTGAGTGTGTGTGTGCGTGTGTGTTGTGGGGGTGTTCGGGATGAGTGTGTGTGTGCGTGTGTGTTGTGGGGGTGTTTGGGCTGAGTGTGTGTTGTGGGGGTGTTCGGGATGAGTGTGTGTGTGCGTGTGTGTTGTGGGGGTGTTCGGGCTGAGTGTGTGTGTTGTGAGCAGGTATTCAGGCTGAGTGTGTGTGTGCGTGTGTGTTGTGGGGGTGTTTGGGCTGAGTGTGTGTTGTGGGGGTGTTCGGGATGAGTGTGTGTGTGCGTGTGTGTTGTGGGGGTGTTCGGGCTGAGTGTGTGTGTTGTGTGCAGGTATTCAGGCTGAGTGTGTGTGTGCGTGTGTGTTGTTGGGGTGTTCGGGCTGAGTGTGTGTGTGATGCGGGTGTTGTGCAGGTGTACAGGCAGAGTGTGTGTGTTGTGGGGGTGTTCGGGCTGAGTGTCTGTGTGCGCGTGTGTGTTGTGGGGGTGTTCGGGCTGAGTGTGTGTGTGTTGTGCGGGTGTTCGGGCTGAGTGTGTGTGTTGTGCGGGTGTTGGGCAGGTGTTCAGGCAGAGTGTGTGTGTTGTGGGGGTGTTTGGGCTGAGTGTGCGTGTGTGTTGTGGGGGTGTTTGGGCTGAGTGTGTGTTGTGGGGGTGTTCGGGATGAGTGTGTGTGTGCGTGTGTGTTGTGGGGGTGTTCGGGCTGAGTGTGTGTGTTGTGTGCAGGTGTTCAGGCTGAGTGTGTGTGTGCGTGTGTGTTGTGTGCAGGTGTTCAGGCAGAGTGTGTGTGTTGTGGGGGTGTTCGGGATGAGTGTGTGTGTTGTGGGGGTGTTCGGGATGAGTGTGTGTGTGCGTGTGTGTTGTGGGGATGTTCGGGCTGAGTGTGTGTGTTGTGTGCAGGTGTTCAGGCAGAGTGTGTGTGTTGTGGGGGTGTTCGGGCTGAGTGTGTGTGTTGTGGGGGTGTTCGGGCTGAGTGTGTGTTGTGGGGGTGTTCGGGATGAGCGTGTGTGTTGTGTGTGTGTTGTGGGGGTGTTCGGGATGAGTGTGTGTGTTGTGTGTGTGTTGTGGGGGTGTTCGGGATGAGTGTGTGTGTTGTGGAGGTGTTCGGGCTGAGTGTGTGTGTTGTGGGGGTGTTCGGGCTGAGTGTGTGTGTTGTGGGGGTGTTCGGGCTGAGTGTGTGTGTTGTGGGGGTGTTGTGGGGGTGTTCGGGCTGAGTGTGTTTGTTGTGTGTGTGTTGTGGGGGTGTTTGGGCTGAGTGTGTGTTGTGGGGGTGTTTGGGCTGAGTGTGCGTGTGTGTTGTGGGGGTGTTTGGGCTGAGTGTGTGTTGTGGGGGTGTTCGGGATGAGTGTGTGTGTGCGTGTGTGTTGTGGGGGTGTTCGGGCTGAGTGTGTGTGTTGTGTGCAGGTGTTCAGGCTGAGTGTGTGTGTGCGTGTGTGTTGTGTGCAGGTGTTCAGGCAGAGTGTGTGTGTTGTGGGGGTGTTCGGGATGAGTGTGTGTGTTGTGGGGGTGTTCGGGATGAGTGTGTGTGTGCGTGTGTGTTGTGGGGGTGTTCGGGCTGAGTGTGTGTGTTGTGTGCAGGTGTTCAGGCAGAGTGTGTGTGTTGTGGGGGTGTTCGGGCTGAGTGTGTGTGTTGTGGGGGTGTTCGGGCTGAGTGTGTGTTGTGGGGGTGTTCGGGATGAGTGTGTGTGTTGTGTGTGTGTTGTGGGGGTGTTCGGGATGAGTGTGTGTGTTGTGGGGGTGTTCGGGCTGAGTGTGTGTGTTGTGGGGGTGTTGTGGGGGTGTTCGGGCTGAGTGTGTGTGTTGTGGGGGTGTTCGGGCTGAGTGTGTGTGTTGTGTGTGTGTTGTGGGGGTGTTCAGGCAGAGTGTGTGTGTTGTGGGGGTGTTTGGGCTGAGTGTGTGTGTGCGCGTGTGTGTTGTGGGGGTGTTCGGGATGAGTGTGTGTGTGCGTGTGTGTTGTGGGGGTGTTTGGGCTGAGTGTGTGTTGTGGGGGTGTTCGGGATGAGTGTGTGTGTGCGTGTGTGTTGTGGGGGTGTTCGGGCTGAGTGTGTGTGTGCGTGTGTGTTGTGGGGGTGTTTGGGCTGAGTGTGTGTTGTGTGCAGGTATTCAGGCTGAGTGTGTGTGTGCGTGTGTGTTGTTGGGGTGTTCGGGCTGAGTGTGTGTGTGATGCGGGTGTTGTGCAGGTGTTCAGGCAGAGTGTGTGTGTTGTGGGGGTGTTCGGGCTGAGTGTCTGTGTGCGCGTGTGTGTTGTGGGGGTGTTTGGGCTGAGTGTGCGTGTGTTGTGCGGGTGTTCGGGCTGAGTGTGTGTGTTGTGCGGGTGTTGGGCAGGTGTTCAGGCAGAGTGTGTGTGTTGTGGGGGTGTTGTGGGGGTGTTTGGGCTGAGTGTGTGTTGTGGGGGTGTTCGGGATGAGTGTGTGTGTGCGTGTGTGTTGTGGGGGTGTTCGGGCTGTGTGTGTGTGTTGTGGGGGTGTTCGGGCTGAGTGTGTGTGTGCTGTGCGGGTGTTCGGGCTGAGTGTGTGTGTGTTGTGCGGGTGTTCGGGCTGAGTGTGTGTGTTGTGCGGGTGTTGTGCAGGTGTTCAGGCAGAGTGTGTGTGTTGTGGGGGTGTTCGGGCTGAGTGTCTGTGTGCACGTGTGTGTTGTGGGGGTGTTTGGGCTGAGTGTGTGTTGTGGGGGTGTTCGGGCTGAGTGTGTGTTGTGGGGGTGTTCGGGCTGAGTGTGTGTTGTGGGGGTGTTCGGGCTGAGTGTGTGTTGTGGGGCTGTTCGGGCTGTGTGTGTGTGTTGTGGGGGTGTTCGGGCTGAGTGTGTATGTTGTGTGTGTGTTGTGGGGGTGTTCGGGCTGAGTGTGGGTGTGTTGTGCGGGTGTTCGGGCTGAGTGTGTGTGTGTTGTGCAGGTGTTCAGGCAGAGTGTGTGTGTTGTGGGGTTGTTTGGGCTGAGTGTGTGTGTGCGCGTGTGTGTTGTGGGGGTGTTTGGGCTGAGTGTGTGTTGTGGGGGTGTTCGGGATGAGTGTGTGTGTTGTGTGTGTGTTGTGGGGGTGTTCGGGCTGAGTGTGTATGTTGTGTGTGTGTTGTGGGGGTTTTCGGGCTCAGTGAGTGTGTGGGGGTGTTCGGGCTGAGTGTGTGTGTGTTGTGGGGGTGTTTGGGCTGAGTGTGTGTGTTGTAGGGGTGTTTGGGCTGAGTGTGTGTGTGCGTGTGTGTTGTGGGGGTGTTCGGGCTGAGTGTGTGTGTTGTGTGTGTGTTGTGGGGGTGTTCGGGCTGAGTGTGTGTGTTGTGTGTGTGTTGTGGGGGTGTTCGGGCTGAGTGTGTGTGTTGTGTGTGTGTTGTGGGGGTGTTCGGGCTGAGTGTGTGTGTTGTGTGTGTGTTGTGGGGGTGTTCGGGCTGAGTGTGTGTGTTGTGTGTGTGTTGTGGGGGTGTTCGGGCTGAGTGTGTGTGTTGTGTGTGTGTTGTGGGGGTGTTCGGGCTGAGTGTGTGTGTTGTGTGTGTGTTGTGGGGGTGTTCGGGCTGAGTGTGTGTGTTGTGTGTGTGTTGTGGGGGTGTTCGGGCTGAGCGTGTGTGTGTTGTGGGGGTGTTCGGGCTGAGCGTGTGTGTGTTGTGCGGGTGTTCGGGCTGAGTGTGTGTGTTGTGCGGGTGTTGTGGGGGTGTTCGGGCTGAGTGTGTGTGTTGTGTGTGTGTTGTGGGGGTGTTCGGGCTGAGGGTGTGTGTGTGTGCGTGTGTTGTGCAGGTGTTCGGGCAGAGTGTGTGTGTTGTGGGGGTGTTCAGGCTGAGTGTGTGTGTGTTGTGCGAGTGTTCGGGTTGAGTGTGTGTGTTGTGCGGGTGTTGTGCAGGCGTTCGGGCTGAGTGTGTGTGTGCGCGTTGTTGTGGGGGTGTTTGGGCTGAGTGTGTGAGTGTGTGCGTGTGTTGTGCAGATGTTCGGGCTGAGTGTGTGTGTTGTGGGGGTGTTCGGGCTGAGTGTGGGTGTTGTGTGTGTGTTGTGGGGGTGTTCGGGCTGAGTGTGTGTGTTGTGGGGGTGTTCGGGCTGAGTGTGTGTGTTGTGTGGTGTTGTGGGGGTGTTCAGGCAGAGTGTGTGGGTTGTGGGGGTGTTCGGGCTGAGTGTGTGTGTTGTGGGGGTGTTTGGGCTGAGTGTGTGTGTTGTGGGGGTGTTCGGGATGAGTGTGTGTGTTGTGTGTGTGTTGTGGGGGTGTTCGGGCTGAGTGTGTATGTTGTGTGTGTGTTGTGGGGGTGTTCGGGCTGAGTGTGTGTTGTGGGGGTGTTCGGGATGAGTGTGTGTGTTGTGTGTGTGTTGTGGGGGTGTTCGGGCTGAGTGTGTGTGTTGTGTGTGTGTTGTGGGAGTGTTTGGGCTGAGTGTGTGTGTTGTGTGTGTGTTGTGGGGGTGTTTGGGCTGAGTGTGTGTGTTGTGTGTGTGTTGTGGGGGTGTTCGGGCTGAGTGTGTGTGTTGTGTGTGTGTTGTGGGGGTGTTCGGGCTGAGTGTGTGTGTTGTGGGGGTGTTTGGGCTGAGTGTGTGTGTGTTGTGGGGGTGTTCGGGCTGAGTGTGTGTGTGTGCGTGTGTTGTGGGGGTGTTCGGGCTGAGTGTGTGTGTTGTGTGTGTGTTGTGGGGGTGTTCGGGCTGAGTGTGTGTGTTGTGGGGGTGTTTGGGCTGAGTGTGTGTGTGTTGTGGGGGTGTTCGGGCTGAGTGTGTGTGTGTGCGTGTGTTGTGGGGGTGTTCGGGCTGAGTGTGTGTGTTGTGTGTGTGTTGTGGGGATGTTCGGGCAGAGTGTGTGTGTTGTGGGGGTGTTCGGGCTGAGTGTGTGTGTTGTCGGGGTGTTCGGGCTGAGAGTGTGTGTTGTGTGCAGGTGTTCAGGCAGAGTGTGTGTGTTGTGGGGGTGTTCGGGCTGAGTGTGTGTGTTGAGTGGTGTTGTGGGGGTGTTCGGGCTGAGTGTGTGTGTTGTGGGGGTGTTTGGGCTGAGTGTGTGTGTGTTGTGGGGGTGTTCGGGCTGAGTGTGTGTGTGTGCGTGTGTTGTGCAGGTGTTCGGGCAGAGTGTGTGTGTTGTGGGGGTGTTCAGGCTGAATGTGTGTGTTGTGGGGGTGTTCGGGCTGAAAGTGTGTGTTGTGGGGGTGTTCGGGCTGAGTATGTGTGTTGTGGGGGTGTTCGGGCTGAGTGTGTGTGTTGTGGGGGTGTTCAGGCTGAGTGTGTGTGTTGTCGGGGTGTTCGGGCTGAGTGTGTGTGTTGTGTGCAGGTGTTCAGGCAGTGTGTGTGGGTTGTGGGGGTGTTCGGGCTGAGTGTGTGTGTTGTGGGGGTGTTTGGGCTGAGTGTGTGTGTTGTGGGGGTGTTCGGGATGAGTGTGTGTGTTGTGTGTGTGTTGTGGGGGTGTTCGGGCTGAGTGTGTATGTTGTGTGTGTGTTGTGGGGGTGTTCGGGCTGAGTGTGTATGTTGTGTGTGTGTTTGGGCTGAGTGTGTGTTGTGGGGGTGTTCGGGATGAGTGTGTGTGTTGTGTGTGTGTTGTGGGGGTGTTCGGGCTGAGTGTGTGTGTTGTGTGTGTGTTGTGGGGGTGTTCGGGCTGAGTGTGTGCGTTGTGGGGGTGTTCGGTCTGAGTGTGCGTGTTGTGTGCAGGTGTTCGGGCTGAGTGTGTGTGTTGTGGGGGTGTTCGGGCTGAGTGTGTGTGTTGTGTGCAGGTGTTCAGGCAGAGTGTGTGTGTTGTGGGGGTGTTCGGGCTGAGTGTGTGTGTTGTGTGTGTGTTGTGGGGGTGTTCGGGCTGAGTGTGTGTGTTGTGGGGGTGTTCGGGCTGAGTGTGTGTGTGCGTGTGTGTTGTGGGGGTGTTCGGGCTGAGTGTGTGTGTTGTGGGGGTGTTCAGGCAGAGTGTGTGTGTTGTGGGGGTGTTCGGGCTGAGTGTGTGTGTTGTGGGGGTGTTCGGGCTGAGTGTGTGTGTTATGCGGGTGTTGTGCAGGTGTTCAGGCAGAGTGTGTGTGTTGTGGGGGTGTTCGGGATGAGTGTGTGTGTTGTGGGGGTGTTTGGGCTGAGTGTGTGTTCTGGGGGTGTTCGGGATGAGTGTGTGTGTTGTGTGTGTGTTGTGGGGGTGTTCGGGCTGAGTGTGTGTGTTGTGTGTGTGTTGTGGGGGTGTTCGGGCTGAGTGTGTGTGTTGTGTGTGTGTTGTGGGGGTGTTCTGGCTGAGTGTGTGTGTTGTGTGTGTTGTGGGGGTGTTCGGGCTGAGTGTGTGTGTTGTGTGTGTGTTGTGGAGGTGTTCGGGCTGAGTGTGTGTGTTGTGTGTGTGTTGTGGAGGTGTTTGGGCTGAGTGTGTGTGTGCGTGTGTGTGTTGTGGAGGTGTTCGGGCTGAGTGTGTGTGTTGTGTGTGTGTTGTGGAGGTGTTTGGGCTGAGTGTGTGTGTGCGTGTGTGTGTTGTGGAGGTGTTTGGGCTGAGTGTGTGTGTTGTGTGTGTGTTGTGGAGGTGTTCGGGCTGAGTGTGTGTGTTGTGTGTGTGTTGTGGGGGTGTTCGGGCTGAGTGTGTGTGTTGTGTGTGTGTTGTGGAGGTGTTTGGGCTGAGTGTGTGTGTGCGTGTGTGTGTTGTGGGGGTGTTCGGGCTGAGTGTGTGTGTTGTGTGTGTGTTGTGGGGGTGTTTGGGCTGAGTGTGTGTGTTGTGTGGTTTTGTGGGAGTGTTCAGGATGAGTGTGTGGGTTGTGTGTGTGTTGTGGGGGTGTTCGGGCTGAGCGCGCGTGTGTTGTGGGGGTGTTCGGGCTGAGTGTGTGTGTGTGTGCGTGTGTTGTGCAGGTGTTCGGGCAGAGTGTGTGTGTTGTGCGGGTGTTCGGGCAGAGTGTGTGTGTTGTGGGGGTGTTCGGGCTGAGTGTGTGTGTTGTGGGGGTGTTCGGGCTGAGTGTGTGTGTTGTGTGTGTGTTGTGGGGGTGTTCGGGCTGAGTGTGTGTGTTGTGGGGGTGTTTGGGCTGAGTGTGTCTGTGCGTGTGTGTTGTGGGGGTGTTTGGGCTGAGTGTGTGTGTTGTGTGCAGGTATTCAGGCTGAGTGTGTGTGTGCGTGTGTGTTGTTGGGGTGTTCGGGCTGAGTGTGTGTGTGATGCGGGTGTTGTGCAGGTGTTCAGGCAGAGTGTGTGTGTTGTGGGGGTGTTCGGGCTGAGTGTCTGTGTGCGCGTGTGTGTTGTGGGGGTGTTCGGGCTGAGTGTGTGTGTGTTGTGCGGGTGTTCGGGCTGAGTGTCTGTGTTGTGCGGGTGTTGGGCAGGTGTTCAGGCAGAGTGTGTGTGTTGTGGGGGTGTTTGGGCTGAGTGTGCGTGTGTGTTGTGGGGGTGTTTGGGCTGAGTGTGTGTTGTGGGGGTGTTCGGGATGAGTGTGTGTGTGCGTGTGTGTTGTGGGGGTGTTCGGGCTGAGTGTGTGTGTTGTGTGTGTGTTGTGGGGGTGTTCGGGCTGAGTGTGTGTGTTGTGGGGGTGTTCGGGCTGAGTGTGTGTGTTGTGTGTGTGTTGTGGGGGTGTTCGGGCTGAGTGTGTGTGTTGTGTGTGTGTTGTGGGGGTGTTCGGGCTGAGCGTGTGTGTGTTGTGGGGGTGTTCGGGCTGAGCGTGTGTGTGTTGTGCGGGTGTTCGGGCTGAGTGTGTTTGTTGTGCGGGTGTTGTGGGGGTGTTCGGGCTGAGTGTGTGTGTTGTGTGTGTGTTGTGGGGGTGTTCGGGCTGAGGGTGTGTGTGTGTGCGTGTGTTGTGCAGGTGTTCGGGCAGAGTGTGTGTGTTGTGGGGGTGTTCAGGCTGAGTGTGTGTGTGTTGTGCGAGTGTTCGGGTTGAGTGTGTGTGTTGTGCGGGTGTTGTGCAGGCGTTCGGGCTGAGTGTGTGTGTGCGCGTTGTTGTGGGGGTGTTTGGGCTGAGTGTGTGAGTGTGTGCGTGTGTTGTGCAGATGTTCGGGCTGAGTGTGTGTGTTGTGGGGGTGTTCGGGCTGAGTGTGGGTGTTGTGTGTGTGTTGTGGGGGTGTTCGGGCTGAGTGTGTGTGTTGTGTGTGTGTTGTGGGGGTGTTCGGGCTGAGTGTGTGTGTTGTGTGGTGTTGTGGGGGTGTTCAGGCAGAGTGTGTGGGTTGTGGGGGTGTTCGGGCTGAGTGTGTGTGTTGTGGGGGTGTTCGGGATGAGTGTGTGTGTTGTGTGTGTGTTGTGGAGGTGTTCGGGCTGAGTGTGTATGTTGTGTGTGTGTTGTGGGGGTGTTCGGGCTGAGTGTGTGTTGTGGGGGTGTTCGGGATGAGTGTGTGTGTTGTGTGTGTGTTGTGGGGGTGTTCGGGCTGAGTGTGTGTGTTGTGTGTGTGTTGTGGGAGTGTTTGGGCTGAGTGTGTGTGTTGTGTGTGTGTTGTGGGGGTGTTTGGGCTGAGTGTGTGTGTTGTGTGTGTGTTGTGGGGGTGTTCGGGCTGAGTGTGTGTGTTGTGTGTGTGTTGTGGGGGTGTTCGGGCTGAGTGTGTGTGTTGTGGGGGTGTTTGGGCTGAGTGTGTGTGTGTTGTGGGGGTGTTCGGGCTGAGTGTGTGTGTGTGCGTGTGTTGTGGGGGTGTTCGGGCTGAGTGTGTGTGTTGTGTGTGTGTTGTGGGGGTGTTCGGGCTGAGTGTGTGTGTTGTGGGGGTGTTTGGGCTGAGTGTGTGTGTGTTGTGGGGGTGTTCGGGCTGAGTGTGTGTGTGTGCGTGTGTTGTGGGGGTGTTCGGGCTGAGTGTGTGTGTTGTGTGTGTGTTGTGGGGATGTTCGGGCAGAGTGTGTGTGTTGTGGGGGTGTTCGGGCTGAGCGTGTGTGTTGTCGGGGTGTTCGGGCTGAGAGTGTGTGTTGTGTGCAGGTGTTCAGGCAGAGTGTGTGTGTTGTGGGGGTGTTCGGGCTGAGTGTGTGTGTTGAGTGGTGTTGTGGGGGTGTTCGGGCTGAGTGTGTGTGTTGTGGGGGTGTTTGGGCTGAGTGTGTGTGTGTTGTGGGGGTGTTCGGGCTGAGTGTGTGTGTGTGCGTGTGTTGTGCAGGTGTTCGGGCAGAGTGTGTGTGTTGTGGGGGTGTTCAGGCTGAATGTGTGTGTTGTGGGGGTGTTCGGGCTGAAAGTGTGTGTTGTGGGGGTGTTCGGGCTGAGTATGTGTGTTGTGGGGGTGTTCGGGCTGAGTGTGTGTGTTGTGGGGGTGTTCAGGCTGAGTGTGTGTGTTGTCGGGGTGTTCGGGCTGAGTGTGTGTGTTGTGTGCAGGTGTTCAGGCAGTGTGTGTGGGTTGTGGGGGTGTTCGGGCTGAGTGTGTGTGTTGTGGGGGTGTTTGGGCTGAGTGTGTGTGTTGTGGGGGTGTTCGGGATGAGTGTGTGTGTTGTGTGTGTGTTGTGGGGGTGTTCGGGCTGAGTGTGTATGTTGTGTGTGTGTTGTGGGGGTGTTCGGGCTGAGTGTGTATGTTGTGTGTGTGTTTGGGCTGAGTGTGTGTTGTGGGGGTGTTCGGGATGAGTGTGTGTGTTGTGTGTGTGTTGTGGGGGTGTTCGGGCTGAGTGTGTGTGTTGTGTGTGTGTTGTGGGGGTGTTCGGGCTGAGTGTGTGCGTTGTGGGGGTGTTCGGGCTGAGTGTGCGTGTTGTGTGCAGGTGTTCGGGCTGAGTGTGTGTGTTGTGGGGGTGTTCGGGCTGAGTGTGTGTGTTGTGTGCAGGTGTTCAGGCAGAGTGTGTGTGTTGTGGGGGTGTTCGGGCTGAGTGTGTGTGTTGTGTGTGTGTTGTGGGGGTGTTCGGGCTGAGTGTGTGTGTTGTGGGGGTGTTCGGGCTGAGTGTGTGTGTGCGTGTGTGTTGTGGGGGTGTTCGGGCTGAGTGTGTGTGTTGTGGGGGTGTTCAGGCAGAGTGTGTGTGTTGTGGGGGTGTTCGGGCTGAGTGTGTGTGTTGTGGGGGTGTTCGGGCTGAGTGTGTGTGTTATGCGGGTGTTGTGCAGGTGTTCAGGCAGAGTGTGTGTGTTGTGGGGGTGTTCGGGATGAGTGTGTGTGTTGTGGGGGTGTTTGGGCTGAGTGTGTGTTCTGGGGGTGTTCGGGATGAGTGTGTGTGTTGTGTGTGTGTTGTGGGGGTGTTCGGGCTGAGTGTGTGTGTTGTGTGTGTGTTGTGGGGGTGTTCGGGCTGAGTGTGTGTGTTGTGTGTGTGTTGTGGGGGTGTTCTGGCTGAGTGTGTGTGTTGTGTGTGTTGTGGGGGTGTTCGGGCTGAGTGTGTGTGTTGTGTGTGTGTTGTGGAGGTGTTTGGGCTGAGTGTGTGTGTGCGTGTGTGTGTTGTGGGGGTGTTCGGGCTGAGTGTGTGTGTTGTGTGTGTGTTGTGGGGGTGTTTGGGCTGAGTGTGTGTGTTGTGTGGTTTTGTGGGAGTGTTCAGGATGAGTGTGTGGGTTGTGTGTGTGTTGTGGGGGTGTTCGGGCTGAGCGCGCGTGTGTTGTGGGGGTGTTCGGGCTGAGTGTGTGTGTGTGTGCGTGTGTTGTGCAGGTGTTCGGGCAGAGTGTGTGTGTTGTGCGGGTGTTCGGGCAGAGTGTGTGTGTTGTGGGGGTGTTCGGGCTGAGTGTGTGTGTTGTGGGGGTGTTCGGGCTGAGTGTGTGTGTTGTGTGTGTGTTGTGGGGGTGTTCGGGCTGAGTGTGTGTGTTGTGGGGGTGTTTGGGCTGAGTGTGTCTGTGCGTGTGTGTTGTGGGGGTGTTTGGGCTGAGTGTGTGTGTTGTGTGCAGGTATTCAGGCTGAGTGTGTGTGTGCGTGTGTGTTGTTGGGGTGTTCGGGCTGAGTGTGTGTGTGATGCGGGTGTTGTGCAGGTGTTCAGGCAGAGTGTGTGTGTTGTGGGGGTGTTCGGGCTGAGTGTGTGTGTGTTGTGCGGGTGTTCGGGCTGAGTGTCTGTGTTGTGCGGGTGTTGGGCAGGTGTTCAGGCAGAGTGTGTGTGTTGTGGGGGTGTTTGGGCTGAGTGTGCGTGTGTGTTGTGGGGGTGTTTGGGCTGAGTGTGTGTTGTGGGGGTGTTCGGGATGAGTGTGTGTGTGCGTGTGTGTTGTGGGGGTGTTCGGGCTGAGTGTGTGTGTTGTGTGCAGGTGTTCAGGCTGAGTGTGTGTGTTGTGGGGGTGTTTGGGCTGAGTGTGTGTGTGCGTGTGTGTTGTGGGCGTGTTTGGGCTGAGTGTGTGTTGTGGGGGTGTTCGGGATGAGTGTGTGTGTGCATGTGTGTTGTGGGGGTGTTCGGGCTGAGTGTGTGTGTTGTGTGCAGGTGTTCAGGCTGAGTGTGTGTGTGCGTGTGTGTTGTTGGGGTGTTCGGGCTGAGTGTGTGTGTGATGCGGGTGTTGTGCAGGTGTTCAGGCAGAGTGTGTGTGTTGTGGGGGTGTTCGGGCTGAGTGTCTGTGTGCGCGTGTGTGTTGTGGGGGTGTTCGGGCTGAGTGTGTGTTGTGGGGGTGTTCGGGCTGAGTGTGTGTTGTGGGGCTGTTCGGGCTGTGTGTGTGTGTTGTGGGGGTGTTCGGGCTGAGTGTGTATGTTGTGTGTGTGTTGTGGGGGTGTTCGGGCTGAGTGTGTGTGTGTTGTGCGGGTGTTCGGGCTGAGTGTGTGTGTTGTGCGGGTGTTGTGCAGGTGTTCAGGCAGAGTGTGTGTGTTGTGGGGTTGTTTGGGCTGAGTGTGTGTGTGCGCGTGTGTGTTGTGGGGGTTGTTTGGGCTGAGTGTGTGTTGTGGGGGTGTTCGGGATGAGTGTGTGTGTTGTGTGTGTGTTGTGGGCGTGTTCGGGCTGAGTGTGTATGTTGTGGGTGTGTTGTGGGGTTTTTCGGGCTCAGTGAGTGTGTGGGGGTGTTCGGGCTGAGTGTGTGTGTGTTGTGGGGGTGTTTGGGCTGAGTGTGTGTGTTGTAGGGGTGTTTGGGCTGAGTTTGTGTGTTGTGGGGGTGTTCGGGCTGAGTGTGTGTGTTGTGGGGGTGTTTGGGCTGAGTGTGTGTGTGCGTGTGTGTTGCGGGGGTGTTCGGGCTGAGTGTGTGTGTTGTGTGTGTGTTGCGGGGGTGTTCGGGCTGAGTGTGTGTGTTGTGTGTGTGTTGTGGGGGTGTTCGGGCTGAGTGTGTGTGTTGTGTGTGTGTTGTGGGGGTGTTCGGGCTGAGTGTGTGTGTTGTGTGTGTGTTGTGGGGGTGTTCGGGCTGAGTGTGTGTGTTGTGTGTGTGTTGTGGGGGTGTTCGGGCTGAGTGTGTGTGTTGTGTGTGTGTTGTCGGGGTGTTCGGGCTGAGTGTGTGTGTTGTGTGTGTGTTGTGGGGGTGTTCGGGCTCAGTGTGTGTGTGTTGTGGGGGTGTTCGGGCTGAGTGTGTGTGTGTTGTGGGGGTGTTCGGGCTGAGCGTGTGTGTGTTGTGCGGGTGTTCGGGCTGAGTGTGTGTGTTGTGCGGGTGTTGTGGGGGTGTTCGGGCTGAGTGTGTGTGTTGTGTGGTGTTGTGGGGGTGTTCGGGATGAGTGTGTGTGTTGTGTGTGTGTTGTGGGGGTGTTCGGGCTGAGTGTGTGTGTGTGTGCGCATGTGTTGTGCAGGTGTTCGGGCAGAGTGTGTGTGTTGTGGGGGTGTTCAGGCTGAGTGTGTGTGTGTTGTGCGAGTGTTCGGGTTGAGTGTGTGTGTTGTGCGGGTGTTGTGCGGGTGTTCGGGCTGAGTGTGTGTGTGCGCGTTGTTGTGGGGGTGTTTGGGCTGAGTGTGTGAGTGTGTGCGTGTGTTGTGCAGATGTTCGGGCTGAGTGTGTGTGTTGTGGGGGTGTTTGGGCTGAGTGTGTGAGTGTGTGCGTGCGTTGTGCAGATGTTCGAGCGGAGTGTGTGTGTTGTGGGGGTGTTCGGGCTGAGTGTGGGTGTTGTGTGGGTGTTGTGGGGGTGTTCGGGCTGAGTGTGTGTGTTGTGTGTGTGTTGTGGGGGTGTTCGGGCTGAGTGTGTGTGTTGTGGGGGTGTTTGGGCTGAGTGTGTGTGTGTTGTGTGTGTGTTGTGGGGGTGTTCGGGCTGAGTGTGTGTGTTGTGTGGTGTTGTGGGGGTGTTCGGGCTGAGTGTGTGTGTTGTGGGGGTGTTTGGGCTGAGTGTGTGTGTGTTGTGGGGGTGTTCGGGCTGAGTGTGTGTGTGTGCATGTGTTGTGCAGGTGTTCGGGCAGAGTGTGTGTGTTGTGGGGGTGTTCGGGCTGAATGTGTGTGTTGTGGGTGTGTTCGGGATGAGTGTGTGTGTTGTGGGGGTGTTCGGGCTGAGTGTGTGTGTTGTCGGGGTGTTCGGGCTGAGTGTGTGTGTTGTGTGCAGGTGTTCAGGCAGAGTGTGTGTGTTGTGGGGGTGTTCGGGATGAGTGTGTGTGTTGTGGGGGTGTTCGGGCTGAGTGTGTATGTTGTGTGTGTGTTGTGGGGGTGTTCGGGCTGAGTGTGTATGTTGTGTGTGTGTTTGGGCTGAGTGTGTGTTGTGGGGGTGTTCAGGCTGAGTGTGTGTGTTGTGGGGGTGTTGTGGGGGTGTTCGGGCTGAGTGTGTGTGTTGTGGGGGTGTTGTGGGGGTGTTCGGGCTGAGTGTGTGTGTTGTGTGTGTGTTGTGGGGATGTTCGGGCTGAGTGTGCGTGTTGTGGGGGTGTTCGGGCTGAGTGTGTGTGTTGTGGGGGTGTTCGGGCTGAGTGTGTGTGTTGTGGGGGTGTTGTGGGGGTGGTCGGGCTGAGTGTGTGTGTTGTGGGGGTGTTTGGGCTGAGTGTGTGTGTGTTGTGGGGGTGTTCGGGCTGAGTGTGTGTGTGTGCGTGTGTTGTGCAGGTGTTCGGGCAGAGTGTGTGTGTTGTGGGGGTGTTCGGGCTGAATGTGTGTGTTGTGGGGGTGTTCGGGCTGAGTGTGTGTGTTGTGGGGGTGTTCGGGCTGAGTGTGTGTGTTGTGGGGGTGTTCGGGCTGAGTGTGTGTGTTGTGGGGGTGTTCGGGCTGAGTGTGTGTGTTGTCGGGGTGTTCGGGCTGAGTGTGTGTGTTGTGTGCAGGTGTTCAGGCAGAGTGTGTGGGTTGTGGGGGTGTTTGGGCTGAGTGTGTGTGTTGTGGGGGTGTTCGGGATGAGTGTGTGTGTTGTGTGTGTGTTGTGGGGGTGTTCGGGCTGAGTGTGTGTGTTGTGTGTGTGTTGTGGGGGTGTTCGGGCTGAGTGTGTATGTTGTGTGTGTGTTGTGGGGGTGTTCGGGCTGAGTGTGTATGTTGTGTGTGTGTTTGGGCTGAGTGTGTGTTGTGGGGGTGTTCGGGATGAGTGTGTGTGTTGTGTGTGTGTTGTGGGGGTGTTCGGGCTGAGTGTGTGCGTTGTGGGGGTGTTCGGGCTGAGTGTGCGTGTTGTGTGCAGGTGTTCGGGCTGAGTGTGTGTGTTGTGGGGGTGTTTGGGCTGAGTGTGTGTGTGTTGTGGGGGTGTTCGGGCTGAGTGTGTGTGTGTGCGTGTGTTGTGGGGGTGTTCGGGCTGAGTGTGTGTGTTGTGTGTGTGTTGTGGGGGTGTTCGGGCTGAGTGTGTGTGTTGTGGGGGTGTTTGGGCTGAGTGTGTGTGTGTTGTGGGGGTGTTCGGGCTGAGTGTGTGTGTGTGCGTGTGTTGTGGGGGTGTTCGGGCTGAGTGTGTGTGTTGTGTGTGTGTTGTGGGGATGTTCGGGCAGAGTGTGTGTGTTGTGGGGGTGTTCGGGCTGAGTGTGTGTGTTGTCGGGGTGTTCGGGCTGAGAGTGTGTGTTGTGTGCAGGTGTTCAGGCAGAGTGTGTGTGTTGTGGGGGTGTTCGGGCTGAGTGTGTGTGTTGTGGGGGTGTTTGGGCTGAGTGTGTGTGTGTTGTGGGGGTGTTCGGGCTGAGTGTGTGTGTGTGCGTGTGTTGTGCAGGTGTTCGGGCAGAGTGTGTGTGTTGTGGGGGTGTTCAGGCTGAATGTGTGTGTTGTGGGGGTGTTCGGGCTGAAAGTGTGTGTTGTGGGGGTGTTCGGGCTGAGTATGTGTGTTGTGGGGGTGTTCGGGCTGAGTGTGTGTGTTGTGGGGGTGTTCAGGCTGAGTGTGTGTGTTGTCGGGGTGTTCGGGCTGAGTGTGTGTGTTGTGTGCAGGTGTTCAGGCAGTGTGTGTGGGTTGTGGGGGTGTTCGGGCTGAGTGTGTGTGTTGTGGGGGTGTTTGGGCTGAGTGTGTGTGTTGTGGGGGTGTTCGGGATGAGTGTGTGTGTTGTGTGTGTGTTGTGGGGGTGTTCGGGCTGAGTGTGTATGTTGTGTGTGTGTTGTGGGGGTGTTCGGGCTGAGTGTGTATGTTGTGTGTGTGTTTGGGCTGAGTGTGTGTTGTGGGGGTGTTCGGGATGAGTGTGTGTGTTGTGTGTGTGTTGTGGGGGTGTTCGGGCTGAGTGTGTGTGTTGTGTGTGTGTTGTGGGGGTGTTCGGGCTGAGTGTGTGCGTTGTGGGGGTGTTCGGGCTGAGTGTGCGTGTTGTGTGCAGGTGTTCGGGCTGAGTGTGTGTGTTGTGGGGGTGTTCGGGCTGAGTGTGTGTGTTGTGTGCAGGTGTTCAGGCAGAGTGTGTGTGTTGTGGGGTTGTTCGGGCTGAGTGTGTGTGTTGTGTGTGTGTTGTGGGGGTGTTCGGGCTGAGTGTGTGTGTTGTGGGGGTGTTCGGGCTGAGTGTGTGTGTGCGTGTGTGTTGTGGGGGTGTTCGGGCTGAGTGTGTGTGTTGTGGGGGTGTTCAGGCAGAGTGTGTGTGTTGTGGGGGTGTTCGGGCTGAGTGTGTGTGTTGTGGGGGTGTTCGGGCTGAGTGTGTGTGTTATGCGGGTGTTGTGCAGGTGTTCAGGCAGAGTGTGTGTGTTGTGGGGGTGTTCGGGATGAGTGTGTGTGTTGTGGGGGTGTTTGGGCTGAGTGTGTGTTCTGGGGGTGTTCGGGATGAGTGTGTGTGTTGTGTGTGTGTTGTGGGGGTGTTCGGGCTGAGTGTGTGTGTTGTGTGTGTGTTGTGGGGGTGTTCGGGCTGAGTGTGTGTGTTGTGTGTGTGTTGTGGGGGTGTTCTGGCTGAGTGTGTGTGTTGTGTGTGTTGTGGGGGTGTTCGGGCTGAGTGTGTGTGTTGTGTGTGTGTTGTGGAGGTGTTTGGGCTGAGTGTGTGTGTGCGTGTGTGTGTTGTGGGGGTGTTCGGGCTGAGTGTGTGTGTTTTGTGTGTGTTGTGGGGGTGTTTGGGCTGAGTGTGTGTGTTGTGTGGTTTTGTGGGAGTGTTCAGGATGAGTGTGTGGGTTGTGTGTGTGTTGTGGGGGTGTTCGGGCTGAGCGCGCGTGTGTTGTGGGGGTGTTCGGGCTGAGTGTGTGTGTGTGTGCGTGTGTTGTGCAGGTGTTCGGGCAGAGTGTGTGTGTTGTGCGGGTGTTCGGGCAGAGTGTGTGTGTTGTGGGGGTGTTCGGGCTGAGTGTGTGTGTTGTGGGGGTGTTCGGGCTGAGTGTGTGTGTTGTGTGTGTGTTGTGGGGGTGTTCGGGCTGAGTGTGTGTGTTGTGGGGGTGTTTGGGCTGAGTGTGTCTGTGCGTGTGTGTTGTGGGGGTGTTTGGGCTGAGTGTGTGTGTTGTGTGCAGGTATTCAGGCTGAGTGTGTGTGTGCGTGTGTGTTGTTGGGGTGTTCGGGCTGAGTGTGTGTGTGATGCGGGTGTTGTGCAGGTGTTCAGGCAGAGTGTGTGTGTTGTGGGGGTGTTCGGGCTGAGTGTCTGTGTGCGCGTGTGTGTTGTGGGGGTGTTCGGGCTGAGTGTGTGTGTGTTGTGCGGGTGTTCGGGCTGAGTGTCTGTGTTGTGCGGGTGTTGGGCAGGTGTTCAGGCAGAGTGTGTGTGTTGTGGGGGTGTTTGGGCTGAGTGTGCGTGTGTGTTGTGGGGGTGTTTGGGCTGAGTGTGTGTTGTGGGGGTGTTCGGGATGAGTGTGTGTGTGCGTGTGTGTTGTGGGGGTGTTCGGGCTGAGTGTGTGTGTTGTGTGCAGGTGTTCAGGCTGAGTGTGTGTGTTGTGGGGGTGTTTGGGCTGAGTGTGTGTGTGCGTGTGTGTTGTGGGCGTGTTTGGGCTGAGTGTGTGTTGTGGGGGTGTTCGGGATGAGTGTGTGTGTGCATGTGTGTTGTGGGGGTGTTCGGGCTGAGTGTGTGTGTTGTGTGCAGGTGTTCAGGCTGAGTGTGTGTGTGCGTGTGTGTTGTTGGGGTGTTCGGGCTGAGTGTGTGTGTGATGCGGGTGTTGTGCAGGTGTTCAGGCAGAGTGTGTGTGTTGTGGGGGTGTTCGGGCTGAGTGTCTGTGTGCGCGTGTGTGTTGTGGGGGTGTTCGGGCTGAGTGTGTGTTGTGGGGGTGTTCGGGCTGAGTGTGTGTTGTGGGGCTGTTCGGGCTGTGTGTGTGTGTTGTGGGGGTGTTCGGGCTGAGTGTGTATGTTGTGTGTGTGTTGTGGGGGTGTTCGGGCTGAGTGTGTGTGTGTTGTGCGGGTGTTCGGGCTGAGTGTGTGTGTGTTGTGCGGGTGTTCGGGCTGAGTGTGTGTGTTGTGCGGGTGTTGTGCAGGTGTTCAGGCAGAGTGTGTGTGTTGTGGGGTTGTTTGGGCTGAGTGTGTGTGTGCGCGTGTGTGTTGTGGGGGTTGTTTGGGCTGAGTGTGTGTTGTGGGGGTGTTCGGGATGAGTGTGTGTGTTGTGCGTGTGTTGTGGGCGTGTTCGGGCTGAGTGTGTATGTTGTGGGTGTGTTGTGGGGTTTTTCGGGCTCAGTGAGTGTGTGGGGGTGTTCGGGCTGAGTGTGTGTGTGTTGTGGGGGTGTTTGGGCTGAGTGTGTGTGTTGTAGGGGTGTTTGGGCTGAGTTTGTGTGTTGTGGGGGTGTTCGGGCTGAGTGTGTGTGTTGTGGGGGTGTTTGGGCTGAGTGTGTGTGTGCGTGTGTGTTGCGGGGGTGTTCGGGCTGAGTGTGTGTGTTGTGTGTGTGTTGCGGGGGTGTTCGGGCTGAGTGTGTGTGTTGTGTGTGTGTTGTGGGGGTGTTCGGGCTGAGTGTGTGTGTTGTGTGTGTGTTGTGGGGGTGTTCGGGCTGAGTGTGTGTGTTGTGTGTGTGTTGTGGGGGTGTTCGGGCTGAGTGTGTGTGTTGTGTGTGTGTTGTGGGGGTGTTCGGGCTGAGTGTGTGTGTTGTGTGTGTGTTGTCGGGGTGTTCGGGCTGAGTGTGTGTGTTGTGTGTGTGTTGTGGGGGTGTTCGGGCTCAGTGTGTGTGTGTTGTGGGGGTGTTCGGGCTGAGTGTGTGTGTGTTGTGGGGGTGTTCGGGCTGAGCGTGTGTGTGTTGTGCGGGTGTTCGGGCTGAGTGTGTGTGTTGTGCGGGTGTTGTGGGGGTGTTCGGGCTGAGTGTGTGTGTTGTGTGGTGTTGTGGGGGTGTTCGGGATGAGTGTGTGTGTTGTGTGTGTGTTGTGGGGGTGTTCGGGCTGAGTGTGTGTGTGTGTGCGCATGTGTTGTGCAGGTGTTCGGGCAGAGTGTGTGTGTTGTGGGGGTGTTCAGGCTGAGTGTGTGTGTGTTGTGCGAGTGTTCGGGTTGAGTGTGTGTGTTGTGCGGGTGTTGTGCGGGTGTTCGGGCTGAGTGTGTGTGTGCGCGTTGTTGTGGGGGTGTTTGGGCTGAGTGTGTGAGTGTGTGCGTGTGTTGTGCAGATGTTCGGGCTGAGTGTGTGTGTTGTGGGGGTGTTTGGGCTGAGTGTGTGAGTGTGTGCGTGCGTTGTGCAGATGTTCGAGCGGAGTGTGTGTGTTGTGGGGGTGTTCGGGCTGAGTGTGGGTGTTGTGTGGGTGTTGTGGGGGTGTTCGGGCTGAGTGTGTGTGTTGTGTGTGTGTTGTGGGGGTGTTCGGGCTGAGTGTGTGTGTTGTGGGGGTGTTTGGGCTGAGTGTGTGTGTGTTGTGTGTGTGTTGTGGGGGTGTTCGGGCTGAGTGTGTGTGTTGTGTGGTGTTGTGGGGGTGTTCGGGCTGAGTGTGTGTGTTGTGGGGGTGTTTGGGCTGAGTGTGTGTGTGTTGTGGGGGTGTTCGGGCTGAGTGTGTGTGTGTGCATGTGTTGTGCAGGTGTTCGGGCAGAGTGTGTGTGTTGTGGGGGTGTTCGGGCTGAATGTGTGTGTTGTGGGTGTGTTCGGGATGAGTGTGTGTGTTGTGGGGGTGTTCGGGCTGAGTGTGTGTGTTGTCGGGGTGTTCGGGCTGAGTGTGTGTGTTGTGTGCAGGTGTTCAGGCAGAGTGTGTGTGTTGTGGGGGTGTTCGGGATGAGTGTGTGTGTTGTGGGGGTGTTCGGGCTGAGTGTGTATGTTGTGTGTGTGTTGTGGGGGTGTTCGGGCTGAGTGTGTATGTTGTGTGTGTGTTTGGGCTGAGTGTGTGTTGTGGGGGTGTTCAGGCTGAGTGTGTGTGTTGTGGGGGTGTTGTGGGGGTGTTCGGGCTGAGTGTGTGTGTTGTGGGGGTGTTGTGGGGGTGTTCGGGCTGAGTGTGTGTGTGTTGTGGGGGTGTTCGGGCTGAGTGTGCGTGTTGTGGGGGTGTTCGGGCTGAGTGTGTGTGTTGTGGGGGTGTTCGGGCTGAGTGTGTGTGTTGTGGGGGTGTTGTGGGGGTGGTCGGGCTGAGTGTGTGTGTTGTGGGGGTGTTTGGGCTGAGTGTGTGTGTGTTGTGGGGGTGTTCGGGCTGAGTGTGTGTGTGTGCGTGTGTTGTGCAGGTGTTCGGGCAGAGTGTGTGTGTTGTGGGGGTGTTCGGGCTGAATGTGTGTGTTGTGGGGGTGTTCGGGCTGAGTGTGTGTGTTGTGGGGGTGTTCGGGCTGAGTGTGTGTGTTGTGGGGGTGTTCGGGCTGAGTGTGTGTGTTGTGGGGGTGTTCGGGCTGAGTGTGTGTGTTGTGGGGGTGTTCGGGCTGAGTGTGTGTGTTGTCGGGGTGTTCGGGCTGAGTGTGTGTGTTGTCGGGGTGTTCGGGCTGAGTGTGTGTGTTGTGTGCAGGTGTTCAGGCAGAGTGTGTGGGTTGTGGGGGTGTTTGGGCTGAGTGTGTGTGTTGTGGGGGTGTTCGGGATGAGTGTGTGTGTTGTGTGTGTGTTGTGGGGGTGTTCGGGCTGAGTGTGTATGTTGTGTGTGTGTTGTGGGGGTGTTCGGGCTGAGTTTGTATGTTGTGTGTGTGTTTGGGCTGAGTGTGTGTTGTGGGGGTGTTCGGGATGAGTGTGTGTGTTGTGTGTGTGTTGTGGGGGTGTTCGGGCTGAGTGTGTGCGTTGTGGGGGTGTTCGGGCTGAGTGTGCGTGTTGTGTGCAGGTGTTCGGGCTGAGTGTGTGTGTTGTGGGGGTGTTCGGGCTGAATGTGTGTGTTGTGGGGGTGTTCAGGCTGAGTGTGTGTGTTGTGTGTGTGTTGTGGGGGTGTTCGGGCTGAGTGTGTGTGTTGTGTGTGTGTTGTGGGAGTGTTCGGGCTGAGTGTGTGTGTTGTGGGGGTGTTCGGGCTGAGTGTGTGTGTGCGTGTGTGTTCGGGCTGAGTGTGTGTTTTGTGTGCAGGTGTTCAGGCAGAGTGTGTGTGTTGTGGGGCTGTTCGGGCTGAGTGTGTGTGTTGTCTGTGTGTTGTGGGGATGTTCAGGCAGAGTGTGTGTGTTGTGGGGGTGTTCGGGCTGAGTGTGTGTGTTGTGGGGGTGTTCGGGCTGAGTGTGTGTGTTATGCGGGTGTTGTGCAGGTGTTCAGGCAGAGTGTGTGTGTTGTGGGGGTGTTCGGGCTGAGTGTGTGTGTTGTGGGTGTGTTTGGGCTGAGTGTGTGTTCTGGGGGTGTCGGGATGAGTGTGTGTGTTGTGTGTGTGTTGTGGGGGTGTTCGGGCTGAGTGTGTGTGTTGTGGGGGTGTTGTGGGGGTGGTCGGGCTGAGTGTGTGTGTTGTGGGGGTGTTTGGGCTGAGTGTGTGTGTGTTGTGGGGGTGTTCGGGCTGAGTGAGTGTGTGTGCGTGTGTTGTGCAGGTGTTCGGGCAGAGTGTGTGTGTTGTGGGGGTGTTCGGGCTGAATGTGTGTGTTGTGGGGTTGTTCGGGCTGAGTGTGTGTGTTGTGGGGGTGTTCGGGCTGAGTGTGTGTGTTGTGGGGGTGTTCGGGCTGAGTGTGTGTGTTGTCGGGGTGTTCGGGCTGAGTGTGTGTGTTGTGTGCAGGTGTTCAGGCAGAGTGTGTGGGTTGTGGGGGTGTTTGGGCTGAGTGTGTGTGTTGTGGGGGTGTTCAGGCTGAGTGTGTATGTTGTGTGTGTGTTGTGGGGGTGTTCGGGCTGAGTGTGTATGTTGTGTGTGTGTTTGGGCTGAGTGTGTGTTGTGGGGGTGTTCGGGATGAGTGTGTGTGTTGTGTGTGCGTTGTGGGGGTGTTCGGGCTGAGTGTGCGTGTTGTGTGCAGGTGTTCGGGCTGAGTGTGTGTGTTGTGGGGGTGTTCGGGCTGAGTGTGTGTGTTGTGGGGGTGTTCGGGCTGAGTGTGTGTGTTGTGTGTGTGTTGTGGGGGTGTTCGGGCTGAGTGTGTGTGTTGTGGGGGTGTTGTGGGGGTGTTCGGGCTGAGTGTGTGTGTTGTGGGGGTGTTCGGGCTGAGTGTGTGTGTGCGTGTGTGTTGTGGGGGTGTTCGGGCTGAGTGTGTGTTTTGTGTGCAGGTGTTCAGGCAGAGTGTGTGTGTTGTGGGGCTGTTCGGGCTGAGTGTGTGTGTTGTCTGTGTGTTGTGGGGGTGTTCAGGCAGAGTGTGTGTGTTGTGGGGGTGTTCGGGCTGAGTGTGTGTGTTGTGGGGGTGTTCGGGCTGAGTGTGTGTGTTATGCGTGTGTTGTGCAGGTGTTCAGGCAGAGTGTGTGTGTTGTGGGGGTGTTCGGGCTGAGTGTGTGTGTTGTGGGGGTGTTTGGGCTGAGTGTGTGTTCTGGGGGTGTTCGGGATGAGTGTGTGTGTTGTGTGTGTGTTGTGGGGGTGTTCGGGCTGAGTGTGTGTGTTGTGTGTGTGTTGTGGGGGTGTTCGGGCTGAGTGTGTGTGTTGTGTGTGTGTTGTGGGGGTGTTCTGGCTGAGTGTGTGTGTTGTGTGTGTTGTGGGGGTGTTCGGGCTGAGTGTGTGTGTTGTGTGTGTGTTGTGGAGGTGTTCGGGCTGAGTGTGTGTGTGTTGTGCGGGTGTTGTGGGGGTGTTTGGGCTGAGTGTGTGTATGCGTGTGTGTGTTGTGGGGGTGTTCGGGCTGAGTGTGTGTGTTGTGTGTGTGTTGTGGGGGTGTTTGGGCTGAGTGTGTGTTGTGGGGGTGTTCGGGATGAGTGTGTGTGTTGTGTGTGTGTTGTGGGGGTGTTCGGGCTGAGTGTGTGTGTTGTGTGGTTTTGTGGGAGTGTTCAGGCTGAGTGTGTGTGTTGTGTGTGTGTTGTGGGGGTGTTCGGGCTGAGTGCGCGTGTGTTGTGGGGGTGTTCGGGCTGAGTGTGTGTGTGTGTGTGCGTGTGTTGTGCAGGTGTTCGGGCAGAGTGTGTGTGTTGTGGGGGTGTTCGGGCTGAGTGTGTGTGTGTGCGTGTGTTGTGCAGGTGTTCGGGCAGAGTGTTTGTGTTGTGGGGGTTTTCGGGCTGAGTGTGTGTGTTGTGGGGGTGTTCGGGCTGAGTGTGTGTGTTGTGTGTGTGTTGTGGTGGTGTTCGGGCTGAGTGTGTGTGTTGTGGGGGTGTTCGGGCTGAGTGTGTGTGTTGTGGGGGTGTTTGGGCTGAGTGTGTGTGTGCGTGTGTGTTGTGGGGGTGTTTGGGCTGAGTGTGTGTGTTGTGTGCAGGTATTCAGGCTGAGTGTGTGTGTGCGTGTGTGTTGTTGGGGTGTTCGGGCTGAGTGTGTTTGTGATGCGGGTGTTGTGCAGGTGTTCAGGCAGAGTGTGTGTGTTGTGGGGGTGTTCGGGCTGAGTGTCTGTGTGCGCGTGTGTGTTGTGGGGGTGTTTGGGCTGAGTGTGTGTTGTGGGGGTGTTCGGGCTGAGTGTGTGTTGTGGGGGTGTTCGGGCTGAGTGTGTGTTGTGGGGCTGTTCGGGCTGTGTGTGTGTGTTGTGGGGGTGTTCGGGCTGAGTGTGTATGTTGTGTGTGTGTTGTGGGGGTGTTCGGGCTGAGTGTGTGTGTGTTGTGCGGGTGTTCGGGCTGATTGTGTGTGTGTTGTGCGGGTGTTCGGGCTGAGTGTGTGTGTTGTGCGTGTGTTGTGCAGGTGTTCAGGCAGAGTGTGTGTGTTGTGGGGTTGTTTGGGCTGAGTGTGTGTGTGCGCGTGTGTGTTGTGGGGGTGTTTGGGCTGAGTGTGTGTGTTGTGCGGGTGTTGGGCAGGTGTTCAGGCAGAGTGTGTGTGTTGTGGGGGTGTTTGGGCTGAGTGTGTGTTGTGGGGGTGTTCGGGATGAGTGTGTGTGAGCGTGTGTGTTGTGGGGGTGTTCGGGCTGAGTGTGTGTGTTGTGTGCAGGTGTTCAGGCTGAGTGTGTGTGTTGTGGCGGTGTATGGGCTGAGTGTGTGTGTGCGTGTGTGTTGTGGGGGTGTTTGGGCTGAGTGTGTGTTGTGTGCAGGTATTCAGGCTGAGTGTGTGTGTGCATGTGTGTTGTTGGGGTGTTCGGGCTGAGTGTGTGTGTGATGCGGGTGTTGTGGGGGTGTTCAGGCAGAGTGTGTGTGTTGTGGGGGTGTTCGGGCTGAGTGTCTGTGTGCGCGTGTGTGTTGTGGGGGTGTTCGGGCTGAGTGTGTGTGTGTTGTGCGGGTGTTCGGGCTGAGTGTCTGTGTTGTGCGGGTGTTGGACAGGTGTTCAGGCAGAGTGTGTGTGTTGTGGGGGTGTTTGGGCTGAGTGTGCGTGTGTGTTGTGGGGGTGTTTGGGCTGAGTGTGTGTTGTGGGGGTGTTCGGGATGAGTGTGTGTGTGCATGTGTGTTGTGGGGGTGTTCGGGCTGAGTGTGTGTGTTGTGTGCAGGTGTTCAGGCTGAGTGTGTGTGTGCGTGTGTGTTGTTGGGGTGTTCGGGCTGAGTGTGTGTGTTATGCGGGTGTTGTGCAGGTGTTCAGGCAGAGTGTGTGTGTTGTGGGGGTGTTCGGGCTGAGTGTCTGTGTGCGCGTGTGTGTTGTGGGGGTGTTTGGGCTGAGTGTGTGTTGTGGGGGTGTTCGGGCTGAGTGTGTGTTGTGGGGGTGTTCGGGCTGAGTGTGTGTTGTGGGGGTGTTCGGGCTGAGTGTGTGTTGTGGGGCTGTTCGGGCTGTGTGTGTGTGTTGTGGGGGTGTTCGGGCTGAGTGTGTATGTTGTGTGTGTGTTGTGGGGGTGTTCGGGCTGAGTGTGTGTGTGTTGTGCGGGTGTTCGGGCTGATTGTGTGTGTGTTGTGCGGGTGTTCGGGCTGAGTGTGTGTGTTGTGCGTGTGTTGTGCAGGTGTTCAGGCAGAGTGTGTGTGTTGTGGGGTTGTTTGGGCTGAGTGTGTGTGTGCCCGTGTGTGTTGTGGGGGTGTTTGGGCTGAGTGTGTGTTGTGGGGGTGTTCGGGATGAGTGTGTGTGTTGTCTGTGTGTTGTGGGCGTGTTGGGGCTGAGTGTGTATGTTGTGTGTGTGTTGTGGTGTTTTTCGGGCTCAGTGAGTGTGTGGGGGTGTTCGGGCTGAGTGTGTGTGTGTTGTGGGGGTGTTTGGGCTGAGTGTGTGTGTTGTGGGGGTGTTTGGGCTGAGTGTGTGTGTGCGTGTGTGTTGCGGGGGTGTTCGGGCTGAGTGTGTGTTTTGTGTGTGTGTTGTGGGGGTGTTCGGGCTGAGTGTGTGTGTTGTGTGTGTGTTGTGGGGGTGTTCGGGCTGAGTGTGTGTGTTGTGTGTGTGTTGTGGGGGTGTTCGGGCTGAGTGTGTGTGTTGTGTGTGTGTTGTGGGGGTGTTCGGGCTCAGTGTGTGTGTGTTGTGGGGGTGTTCGGGCTGAGTGTGTGTGTGTTGTGGGGGTGTTCGGGCTGAGCGTGTGTGTGTTGTGCGGGTGTTCGGGCTGAGTGTGTGTGTTGTGCGGGTGTTGTGGGGGTGTTCGGGCTGAGTGTGTGTGTTGTGTGGTGTTGTGGGGGTGTTCGGGCTGAGTGTGTGTGTTGTGTGTGTGTTGTGGGGGTGTTCGGGCTGAGTGTGTGTGTGTGTGCGTGTGTTGTGCAGGTGTTCGGGCAGAGTGTGTGTGTTGTGTGGGTGTTCAGGCTGAGTGTGTGTGTGTTGTGCGAGTGTTCGGGTTGAGTGTGTGTGTTGTGCGCGTGTTGTGCAGGTGTTCGGGCTGAGTGTGTGTGTGCGCGTTGTTGTGGGGGTGTTTGGGCTGAGTGTGTGAGTGTGTGCGTGTGTTGTGCAGATGTTCGGGCTGAGTGTGTGTGTTGTGTGTGTTGTGGGGGTGTTCGGGCTGAGTGTGTGTGTTGTGGGGGTGTTTGGGCTGAGTGTGTGTGTGTTGTGTGTGTGTTGTGGGGGTGTTCGGGCTGAGTGTGTGTGGTGTTGTGGGGGTGTTCGGGCTGAGTGTGTGTGTTGTGGGGGTGTTTGGGCTGAGTGTGTGTGTGTTGTGGGGGTGTTCGGGCTGAGTGTGTGTGTGGTCGTGTGTTGTGCAGGTGTTCGGGCAGAGTGTGTGTGTTGTGGGGGTGTTCGGGCTGAATGTGTGTGTTGTGGGGGTGTTCGGGATGAGTGTGTGTGTTGTGGGGGTGTTCGGGCTGAGTGTGTGTGTTGTCGGGGTGTTCGGGCTGAGTGTGTGTGTTGTCGGGGTGTTCGGGCTGAGTGTGTGTGTTGTGTGCAGGTGTTCAGGCAGAGTGTGTGTGTTGTGGGGGTGTTCGGGATGAGTGTGTGTGTTGTGGGGGTGTTCGGGCTGAGTGTGTATGTTGTGTGTGTGTTGTGGGGGTGTTCGGGCTGAGTGTGTATGTTGTGTGTGTGTTTGGGCTGAGTGTGTGTTGTGGGGGTGTTCGGGATGAGAGTGTGTGTTGTGTGTGTGTTGTGGGGGTGTTCGGGCTGAGTGTGTGTGTTGTGTGTGTGCTGTGGGGGTGTTCGGGCTGAGTGTGTGTGTTGTGTGTGTGTTGTGGGGGTGTTCGGGCTGAGTGTGTGTGTTGTGGGGGTGTTCGGGCTGAGTGTGTGTGTTGTGGGGGTGTTCGGGCTGAGTGTGTGTGTTGTGGGGGTGTTGTGGGGGTGGTCGGGCTGAGTGTGTGTGTTGTGGGGGTGTTTGGGCTGAGTGTGTGTGTGTTGTGGGGGTGTTCGGGCTGAGTGTGTGTGTGTGCGTGTGTTGTGCAGGTGTTCGGGCAGAGTGTGTGTGTTGTGGGGGTGTTCGGGCTGAATGTGTGTGTTGTGGGGGTGTTCGGGCTGAGTGTGTGTGTTGTGGGGGTGTTCGGGCTGAGTGTGTGTGTTGTGGGGGTGTTCAGGCTGAGTGTGTGTGTTGTCGGGGTGTTCGGGCTGAGTGTGTGTGTTGTGTGCAGGTGTTCAGGCAGTGTGTGTGGGTTGTGGGGGTGTTCGGGCTGAGTGTGTGGGTTGTGGGGGTGTTTGGGCTGAGTGTGTGTGTTGTGGGGGTGTTCGGGATGAGTGTGTGTGTTGTGTGTGTGTTGTGGGGGTGTTCGGGATGAGTGTGTATGTTGTGTGTGTGTTGTGGGGGTGTTCGGGCTGAGTGTGTGTGTTGTGGGGGTGTTCAGGCTGAGTGTGTGTGTGTTGTGCGAGTGTTCGGGTTGAGTGTGTGTGTTGTGCGGGTGTTGTGCAGGAGTTCGGGCTGAGTGTGTGTGTGCGCGTTGTTGTGGGGGTGTTTGGGCTGAGTGTGTGAGTGTGTGCGTGTGTTGTGCAGATGTTCGGGCTGAGTGTGTGTGTTGTGGGGGTGTTTGGGCTGAGTGTGTGAGTGTGTGCGTGCGTTGTGCAGATGTTCGGGCGGAGTGTGTGTGTTGTGGGGGTGTTCGGGCTGAGTGTGGGTGTTGTGTGGGTGTTGTGGGGGTGTTCGGGCTGAGTGTGTGTGTTGTGTGTGTGTTGTGGGGGTGTTCGGGCTGAGTGTGTGTGTTGTGGGGGTGTTTGGGCTGAGTGTGTGTGTGTTGTGTGTGTGTTGTGGGGGTGTTCGGGCTGAGTGTGTGTGGTGTTGTGGGGGTGTTCGGGCTGAGTGTGTGTGTTGTGGGGGTGTTTGGGCTGAGTGTGTGTGTGTTGTGGGGGTGTTCGGGCTGAGTGTGTGTGTGTGCGTGTGTTGTGCAGGTGTTCGGGCAGAGTGTGTGTGTTGTGGGGGTGTTCGGGCTGAATGTGTGTGTTGTGGGGGTGTTCGGGATGAGTGTGTGTGTTGTGGGGGTGTTCGGGCTGAGTGTGTGTGTTGTCGAGGTGTTCGGGCTGAGTGTGTGTGTTGTGTGCAGGTGTTCAGGCAGAGTGTGTGTGTTGTGGGGGTGTTCGGGATGAGTGTGTGTGTTGTGGGAGTGTTCGGGCTGAGTGTGTATGTTGTGTGTGTGTTGTGGGGGTGTTCGGGCTGAGTGTGTATGTTGTGTGTGTGTTTGGGCTGAGTGTGTGTTGTGGGGGTGTTCGGGATGAGAGTGTGTGTTGTGTGTGTGTTGTGGGGGTGTTCGGGCTGAGT
Source organism: Stegostoma tigrinum (assembly GCF_030684315.1). NCBI lineage: Eukaryota > Metazoa > Chordata > Chondrichthyes > Orectolobiformes > Stegostomatidae > Stegostoma > Stegostoma tigrinum. The sequence goes on along the minus strand of NC_081371.1, from coordinate 31,680,840 downwards.
GTGTGTGTTGTGGGGGTGTTCGGGCTGAGTGTGTGTGTTGTGTGTGTGTTGTGGGTGTGTTCGGGCTGAGTGTGTGTGTTGTGGGGGTGTTCGGGCTGAGTGTGTGTGTTGTGGGGGTGTTCGGGCTGAGTGTGTGTGTTGTGGGGGTGTTGTGGGGGTGGTCGGGCTGAGTGTGTGTGTTGTGGGGGTGTTTGGGCTGAGTGTGTGTGTGTTGTGGGGGTGTTCGGGCTGAGTGTGTGTGTGTGCGTGTGTTGTGCAGGTGTTCGGGCAGAGTGTGTGTGTTGTGGGGGTGTTCGGGCTGAATGTGTGTGTTGTGGGGGTGTTCGGGCTGAGTGTGTGTGTTGTGGGGGTGTTCGGGCTGAGTGTGTGTGTTGTGGGGGTGTTCGGGCTGAGTGTGTGTGTTGTCGGGGTGTTCGGGCTGAGTGTGTGTGTTGTGTGCAGGTGTTCAGGCAGAGTGTGTGGGTTGTGGGGGTGTTTGGGCTGAGTGTGTGTGTTGTGGGGGTGTTCGGGCTGAGTGTGTATGTTGTGTGTGTGTTGTGGGGGTGTTCGGGCTGAGTGTGTGTGTTGTGTGTGTGTTGTGGGGGTGTTCGGGCTGAGTGTGTGCGTTGTGGGGGTGTTCGGGCTGATTGTGCGTGTTGTGTGCAGGTGTTCGGGCTGAGTGTGTGTGTTGTGGGGGTGTTCGGGCTGAATGTGTGTGTTGTGGGGGTGTTCAGGCTGAGTGTGTGTGTTGTGTGTGTGTTGTGGGGGTGTTCGGGCTGAGTGTGTGTGTTGTGTGTGTGTTGTGGGGGTGTTCGGGCTGAGTGTGTGTGTTGTGTGTGTGTTGTGGGGGTGTTCGGGCTGAGTGTGTGTGTTGTGGGGGTGTTCGGGCTGAGTGTGTGTGTGCGTGTGTGTTGTGGGGGTGTTCGGGCTGAGTGTGTGTTTTGTGTGCAGGTGTTCAGGCAGAGTGTGTGTGTTGTGGGGCTGTTGGGGCTGAGTGTGTGTGTTGTCTGTGTGTTGTGGGGGTGTTCAGGCAGAGTGTGTGTGTTGTGGGGGTGTTCGGGCTGAGTGTGTGTGTTGTGGGGGTGTTCGGGCTGAGTGTGTGTGTAATGCGGGTGTTGTGCAGGTGTTCAGGCAGAGTGTGTGTGTTGTGGGGGTGTTCGGGCTGAGTGTGTGTGTTGTGGGGGTGTTCGGGCTGAGTGTGTGTTGTGGGGGTGTTCGGGATGAGTGTGTGTGTTGTGTGTGTGTTGTGGGGGTGTTCGGGATGAGTGTGTGTGTTGTGTGTGTGTTGTGGGGGTGTTCGGGCTGAGTGTGTGTGTTGTGTGTGTGTTGTGGGGGTGTTCGGGCTGAGTGTGTGTGTTGTGTGTGTGTTGTGGGGGTGTTCGGGCTGAGTGTGTGTGTTGTGTGTGTGTTGTGGGGGTGTTCGGGCTGAGTGAGTGTGTTGTGGGGGTGTTCGGGCTGAGTGTGTGTGTTGTGGGGGTGTTCGGGCTGAGTGTGTGTGTTGTGGGGGTGTTCTGGGGGTGTTCGGGCTGAGTGTGTGTGTTGTGGGGGTGTTCGGGCTGAGTGTGTGTGTTGTGGGGGTGTTCGGGCTGAGTGTGTGTGTTGTGGGGGTGTTCGGGCTGAGTGTGTGTGTTGTGGGGGTGTTCGGGCTGAGTGTGTGTGTTGTGTGTGTGTTGTGGGGGTGTTCGTGCTGAGTGTGTGTGTTGTGTGTGTGTTGTGGGGGTGTTCTGGCTGAGTGTGTGTGTTGTGTGTGTTGTGGGGGTGTTCGGGCTGATTGTGTGTGTTGTGTGTGTGTTGTGGGGGTGTTCGGGCTGAGTGATGTGTGTTGTGGAGGTGTTCGGGCTGAGTGTGTGTGTGTTGTGCGGGTGTTGTGGGAGTGTTTGGGCTGAGTGTGTGTGTGCGTGTGTGTGTTGTGGGGGTGTTCGGGCTGAGTGTGTGTGTTGTGTGTGTGTTGTGGGGGTGTTCGAGCTGAGTGTGTGTTGTGGGGGTGTTCGGGATGAGTGTGTGTGTTGTGTGTGTGTTGTGGGGGTGTTCGGGCTGAGTGTGTGTGTTGTGTGGTTTTGTGGGAGTGTTCGGGCTGAGTGTGTGTGTTGTGTGTGTGTTGTGGGGGTGTTCGGGCTGAGTGCGCGTGTGTTGTGGGGGTGTTCGGGCTGAGTGTGTGTGTGTGTGCGTGTGTTGTGCAGGTGTTCGGGCAGAGTGTGTGTGTTGTGGGGGTGTTCGGGCTGAGTGTGTGTGTGTGCGTGTGTTGTGCAGGTGTTCGGGCAGAGTGTGTGTGTTGTGGGGGTGTTCGGGCTGAGTGTGTGTGTTGTGGGGGTGTTCGGGCTGAGTGTGTGTGTTGTGTGTGTGTTGTGGGGGTATTCGGGCTGAGTGTGTGTGTTGTGGGGGTGTTCGGGCTGAGTGTGTGTGTTGTGGGGGTGTTCGGGCTGAGTGTGTGTGTTGTGTGTGTGTTGTGGGGGTGTTCGGGCAGAGTGTGTGTGTTGTGTGTGTGTTGTGGGGGTGTTCGGGCTGAGTGTGTGTGTTGTGTCTGTGTTGTGGGGGTGTTCGGGCTGAGTGTGTGTGTTGTGGGGGTGTTCGGGCTGAGTGTGTGTGTTGTGGGGGTGTTCGGGCTGAGTGTGTGTGTTGTGTGTGTGTTGTGGGGGTGTTCGGGCTGAGTGTGTGTGTTGTGTGTGTGTTGTGGGGCTGTTCGGGCTGAGTGTGTGTGTTGTGTCTGTGTTGTGGGGGTGTTCGGGCTGAGTGTGTGTGTTGTGGGGGTGTTCGGGCTGAGTGTGTGTGTTGTGGGGGTGTTCGGGCTGAGTGTGTGTGTGTGTGTGTGTGTTGTGGGGGTGTTCGGGCTGAGTGTGTGTGTTGTGTGCAGGTGTTCAGGCAGAGTGTGTGTGTTGTGGGGGTGTTCGGGCTGAGTGTGTGTGTGTGCGTGTGTGTTGTGGGGGTGTTCGGGCTGAGTGTGTGTGTTGTGTGCAGGTGTTCAGGCAGAGTGTGTGTGTTGTGGGGGTGTTCGGGCTGAGTGTGTGTGTTGTGGGGGTGTTGTGGGGGTGTTCGGGCTGAGTGTGTGTGTTGTGGGGGTGTTCGGGCTGAGTGTGTGTGTGCGTGTGTGTTGTGGGGGTGTTCGGGCTGAGTGTGTGTTTTGTGTGCAGGTGTTCAGGCAGAGTGTGTGTGTTGTGGGGCTGTTCGGGCTGAGTGTGTGTGTTGTCTGTGTGTTGTGGGGGTGTTCAGGCAGAGTGTGTGTGTTGTGGGGGTGTTCGGGCTGAGTGTGTGTGTTGTGGGGGTGTTCGGGCTGAGTGTGTGTGTTATGCGTGTGTTGTGCAGGTGTTCAGGCAGAGTGTGTGTGTTGTGGGGGTGTTCGGGCTGAGTGTGTGTGTTGTGGGGGTGTTTGGGCTGAGTGTGTGTTCTGGGGGTGTTCGGGATGAGTGTGTGTTTTGTGTGTGTGTTGTGGGGGTGTTCGGGCTGAGTGTGTGTGTTGTGTGTGTGTTGTGGGGGTGTTCGGGCTGAGTGTGTGTGTTGTGTGTGTGTTGTGGGGGTGTTCTGGCTGAGTGTGTGTGTTGTGTGTGTTGTGGGGGTGTTCGGGCTGAGTGTGTGTGTTGTGTGTGTGTTGTGGAGGTGTTTGGGCTGAGTGTGTGTGTGTTGTGCGGGTGTTGTGGGGGTGTTTGGGCTGAGTGTGTGTATGCGTGTGTGTGTTGTGGGGGTGTTCGGGCTGAGTGTGTGTGTTGTGTGTGTGTTGTGGGGGTGTTTGGGCTGAGTGTGTGTTGTGGGGGTGTTCGGGATGAGTGTGTGTGTTGTGTGTGTGTTGTGGGGGTGTTCGGGCTGAGTGTGTGTGTTGTGTGGTTTTGTGGGAGTGTTCAGGCTGAGTGTGTGTGTTGTGTGTGTGTTGTGGGGGTGTTCGGGCTGAGTGCGCGTGTGTTGTGGGGGTGTTCGGGCTGAGTGTGTGTGTGTGTGTGCGTGTGTTGTGCAGGTGTTCGGGCAGAGTGTCTGTGTTGTGGGGGTGTTCGGGCTGAGTGTGTGTGTGTGCGTGTGTTGTGCAGGTGTTCGGGCAGAGTGTGTGTGTTGTGGGGGTTTTCGGGCTGAGTGTGTGTGTTGTGGGGGTGTTCGGGCTGAGTGTGTGTGTTGTGTGTGTGTTGTGGTGGTGTTCGGGCTGAGTGTGTGTGTTGTGGGGGTGTTCGGGCTGAGTGTGTGTGTTGTGGGGGTGTTTGGGCTGAGTGTGTGTGTGCGTGTGTGTTGTGGGGGTGTTTGGGCTGAGTGTGTGTGTTGTGTGCAGGTATTCAGGCTGAGTGTGTGTGTGCGTGTGTGTTGTTGGGGTGTTCGGGCTGAGTGTGTGTGTGATGCGGGTGTTGTGCAGGTGTTCAGGCAGAGTGTGTGTGTTGTGGGGGTGTTCGGGCTGAGTGTCTGTGTGCGCGTGTGTGTTGTGGGGGTGTTTGGGCTGAGTGTGTGTTGTGGGGGTGTTCGGGCTGAGTGTGTGTTGTGGGGGTGTTCGGGCTGAGTGTGTGTTGTGGGGCTGTTCGGGCTGTGTGTGTGTGTTGTGGGGGTGTTCGGGCTGAGTGTGTATGTTGTGTGTGTGTTGTGGGGGTGTTCGGGCTGAGTGTGTGTGTGTTGTGCGGGTGTTCGGGCTGATTGTGTGTGTGTTGTGCGGGTGTTCGGGCTGAGTGTGTGTGTTGTGCGTGTGTTGTGCAGGTGTTCAGGCAGAGTGTGTGTGTTGTGGGGTTGTTTGGGCTGAGTGTGTGTGTGCGCGTGTGTGTTGTGGGGGTGTTTGGGCTGAGTCTGTGTGTTGTGCGGGTGTTGGGCAGGTGTTCAGGCAGAGTGTGTGTGTTGTGGGGGTGTTTGGGCTGAGTGTGTGTTGTGGGGGTGTTCGGGATGAGTGTGTGTGAGCGTGTGTGTTGTGGGGGTGTTCGGGCTGAGTGTGTGTGTTGTGTGCAGGTGTTCAGGCTGAGTGTGTGTGTTGTGGCGGTGTATGGGCTGAGTGTGTGTGTGCGTGTGTGTTGTGGGGGTGTTTGGGCTGAGTGTGTGTTGTGTGCAGGTATTCAGGCTGAGTGTGTGTGTGCATGTGTGTTGTTGGGGTGTTCGGGCTGAGTGTGTGTGTGATGCGGGTGTTGTGGGGGTGTTCAGGCAGAGTGTGTGTGTTGTGGGGGTGTTCGGGCTGAGTGTCTGTGTGCGCGTGTGTGTTGTGGGGGTGTTCGGGCTGAGTGTGTGTGTGTTGTGCGGGTGTTCGGGCTGAGTGTCTGTGTTGTGCGGGTGTTGGACAGGTGTTCAGGCAGAGTGTGTGTGTTGTGGGGGTGTTTGGGCTGAGTGTGCGTGTGTGTTGTGGGGGTGTTTGGGCTGAGTGTGTGTTGTGGGGGTGTTCGGGATGAGTGTGTGTGTGCATGTGTGTTGTGGGGGTGTTCGGGCTGAGTGTGTGTGTTGTGTGCAGGTGTTCAGGCTGAGTGTGTGTGTGCGTGTGTGTTGTTGGGGTGTTCGGGCTGAGTGTGTGTGTTATGCGGGTGTTGTGCAGGTGTTCAGGCAGAGTGTGTGTGTTGTGGGGGTGTTCGGGCTGAGTGTCTGTGTGCGCGTGTGTGTTGTGGGGGTGTTTGGGCTGAGTGTGTGTTGTGGGGGTGTTCGGGCTGAGTGTGTGTTGTGGGGGTGTTCGGGCTGAGTGTGTGTTGTGGGGCTGTTCGGGCTGTGTGTGTGTGTTGTGGGGGTGTTCGGGCTGAGTGTGTATGTTGTGTGTGTGTTGTGGGGGTGTTCGGGCTGAGTGTGTGTGTGTTGTGCGGGTGTTCGGGCTGATTGTGTGTGTGTTGTGCGGGTGTTCAGGCAGAGTGTGTGTGTTGTGGGGTTGTTTGGGCTGAGTGTGTGTGTGCCCGTGTGTGTTGTGGGGGTGTTTGGGCTGAGTGTGTGTGTTGTGGGGGTGTTTGGGCTGAGTGTGTGTGTTGTAGGGGTGTTCGGGCTGAGTGTGTGTGTTGTGGGGGTGTTTGGGCTGAGTGTGTGTGTGCGTGTGTGTTGCGGGGGTGTTCGGGCTGAGTGTGTGTGTTGTGTGTGTGTTGTGGGGGTGTTCGGGCTGAGTGTGTGTGTTGTGTGTGTGTTGTGGGGGTGTTCGGGCTGAGTGTGTGTGTTGAGTGTGTGTTGTGGGGGTGTTCGGGCTGAGTGTGTGTGTTGTGTCTGTGTTGTGGGGGTGTTCGGGCTGAGTGTGTGTGTTGTGTGTGTGTTGTGGGGGTGTTCGGGCTGAGTGTGTGTGTTGTGGGGGTGTTCGGGCTGAGTGTGTGTGTGCGTGTGTGTTGTGGGGGTGTTCGGGCTGAGTGTGTGTGTTGTGTGCAGGTGTTCAGGCAGACTGTGTGTGTTGTGGCGGTGTTGGGGCTGAGTGTGTGTGTGTTGTGGGGGTGTTCGGGCTGAGTGTGTGTGTTGTGGGGGTGTTCGGGCTGAGTGTGTGTGTTGTCGGGGTGTTCGGGCTGAGTGTGTGTGTTGTGGGGGTGTTCGGGCTGAGTGTGTGTGTTGTCGGGGTGTTCGGGCTGAGTGTGTGTGTTGTGGGGGTGTTCGGGCTGAGTGTGTGTGTTGTGGGGGTGTTCGGGCTGAGTGTGTGTGTGTGTGTGTGTTGTGCGGGTGTTGGGGCTGAGTGTGTGTGTGTTGTGCGGGTGTTCGGGCTGAGTGTGTGTGTTGTGCGGGTGTTGTGCAGGTGTTCGGGCTGAGTGTGTGTGTATGCGTGTGTTGTGCGGGTGTTCGGGCTCAATGTATGCGTATGTTGTGCAGGTGTTTGGGCTGAGTGTGTGTGTGTTGTGGGGGTGTTCGGGCTGAGTGTGTGTGTGTTGTGGGGGTGTTCCGGCTGAGTGTGTGTGTGTTGTGGGGGTGTTCGGGCTGAGTATGTGTGTGTTGTGGGGATGTTCAGGCAGAGTGTGTGTGTGTGTGTTGTGCAGGTGTTCGGGCAGAGTGTGTGTGTGTGTGTGTGCTTGTGTTGTGCAGGTGTTCGGGCTGAGTGTGTGTGTTGTGGGGGTGTTCGGGCTGAGTGTGTGTGTTGTGTGGTGTTGTGGGGGTGTTCGGGCTGAGTGTGTGTGTTGTGTGTGTGTTGTGGCGGTGTTCGGGCTGAGTGTGTGTGTGTTGTGGCGGTGTTCGGGCTGAGTGTGTGTGTGTTGTGGGGGTGTTCGGGCTGAGTGTGTGTGTGTGCGCGTGTGTTGTGCAGGTGTTCGGGCAGAGTGTGTGTGTGTTGTGGGGGTGTTCGGGCTGAGTGTGTGTGTTGTGGGGGTGTTCGGGCTGAATGTGTGTGTTGTGGGGGTGTTCGGGCTGAGTGTGTGTGTTGTGGGGGTGTTTGGGCTGAGTGTGTGTGTTGTGGGGGTGTTCGGGATGAGTGTGTGTGTTGTGAGTGTGTTGTGGGGGTGTTCGGGCTGAGTGTGTATGTTGTGTGTGTGTTGTGGGGGTGTTCGGGCTGAGTGTGTGTGTTGTGGGGGTGTTCGGGCTGAGTGTGTGTGTTGTGTGTGTGTTGTGGGGGTGTTCGGGCTGAGTGTGTGCGTTGTGGGGGTGTTCGGGCTGAGTGTGTGCGTTGTGGGGGTGTTCGGGCTGAGTGTGTGTGTGTGCGTGTGTTGTGCAGGTTTTCGGGCAGAGTCTGTGTGTTGTGGGGGTGTTCGGGCTGAATGTGTGTGTTGTGGGGGTGTTCGGGATGAGTGTGTGTGTTGTGGGGGTGTTCGGGCTGAGTGTGTGTGTTGTCGGGGTGTTCGGGCTGAGTGTGTGTGTTGTGTGCAGGTGTTCAGGCAGAGTGTGTGGGTTGTGGGGGTGTTCGGGCTGAGTGTGTGTGTTGTGGGGGTGTTTGGGCTGTGTGTGTGTGTGGTGGGGGTGTTCGGGATGAGTGTGTGTGTTGTGGGGGTGTTCGGGCTGAGTGTGTATGTTGTGTGTGTGTTGTGGGGGTGTTCGGGCTGAGTGTGTATGTTGTGTGTGTGTTTGGGCTGAGTGTGTGTTGTGGGGGTGTTCGGGATGAGTGTGTGTGTTGTGTGTGTGTTGTGGGGGTGTTCGGGCTGAGTGTGTGTGTTGTGTGTGTGTTGTGGGGGTGTTCGGGCTGAGTGTGTGTGTTGTGGGGGTGTTTCGGCTGAGTGTGTGTGTGTTGTGGGGGTGTTCGGGCTGAGTGTGTGTGTGTGCGTGTGTTGTGCAGGTGTTCGGGCAGAGTGTGTGTGTTGTGGGGGTGTTCGGGCTGAATGTGTGTGTTGTGGGGGTGTTCGGGCTGAGTGTGTGTGTTGTGGGGGTGTTCGGGCTGAGTGTGTGTGTTGTCGGGGTGTTCGGGCTGAGTGTGTGTGTTGTGGGGGTGTTCGGGCTGAGTGTGTGTGTTGTCGGGGTGTTCGGGCTGAGTGTGTGTGTTGTGGGGGTGTTCGGGCTGAGTGTGTGTGTTGTGGGGGTGTTCGGGCTGAGTGTGTGTGTTGTGTGGTGTTGTGGGGGTGGTCGGGCTGAGTGTGTGTGTTGTGGGGGTGTTTGGGCTGAGTGTGTGTGTGTTGTGGGGGTGTTCGGGCTGAGTGTGTGCGTGTGCGTGTGTTGTGCAGGTGTTCGGGCAGAGTGTGTGTGTTGTGGGGGTGTTCGGGCTGAGTGTGTGTGTTGTGGGGGTGTTTGGGCTGAGTGTGTGTGTTGTGGGGGTGTTCGGGATGAGTGTGTGTGTTGTGTGTGTGTTGTGGGGGTGTTCGGGCTGAGTGTGTATGTTGTGTGTGTGTTGTGGGGGTGTTCGGGCTGAGTGTGTATGTTGTGTGTGTGTTTGGGCTGAGTGTGTGTTGTGGGGGTGTTCGGGATGAGTGTGTGTGTTGTGTGTGTGTTGTGGGGGTGTTTGGGCTGAGTGTGTGTGTTGTGTGTGTGTTGTGGGGGTGTTCGGGCTGAGTGTGTGCGTTGTGGGGGTGTTCGGGCTGAGTGTGCGTGTTGTGTGCAGGTGTTCGGGCTGAGTGTGTGTGTTGTGGGGGTGTTCGGGCTGAATGTGTGTGTTGTGGGGGTGTTCAGGCTGAGTGTGTGTGTTGTGTGTGTGTTGTGGGGGTGTTCAGGCAGAGTGTGTGTGTTGTGGGGCTGTTCGGGCTGAGTGTGTGTGTTGTCTGTGTGTTGTGGGGGTGTTCAGGCAGAGTGTGTGTGTTGTGGGGGTGTTCGGGCTGAGTGTGTGTGTTGTGGGGGTGTTCGGGCTGAGTGTGTGTGTTATGCGGGTGTTGTGCAGGTGTTCAGGCAGAGTGTGTGTGTTGTGGGGGTGTTCGGGCTGAGTGTGTGTGTTGTGGGGGTGTTTGGGCTGAGTGTGTGTTCTGGGGGTGTTCGGGATGAGTGTGTGTGTTGTGTGTGTGTTGTGGGGGTGTTCGGGCTGAGTGTGTGTGTTGTGTGTGTGTTGTGGGGGTGTTCGGGCTGAGTGTGTGTGTTGTGGGGGTGTTCGGGCTGAGTGTGTGTGTTGTGGGGGTGTTCGGGCTGAGTGAGTGTGTTGTGGGGGTGTTCGGGCTGAGTGTGTGTGTTGTGGGGGTGTTCGGGCTGAGTGTGTGTTGTGGGGGTGTTCTGGGGGTGTTCGGGCTGAGTGTGTGTGTTGTGGGGGTGTTCGGGCTGAGTGTGTGTGTTGTGGGGGTGTTCGGGCTGAGTGTGTGTGTTGTGTGTGTGTTGTGGGGGTGTTCGGGCTGAGTGTGTGTGTGTTGTGGGGGTGTTCTGGCTGAGTGTGTGTGTTGTGTGTGTTGTGGGGGTGTTCGGGCTGAGTGTGTGTGTTGTGTGTGTGTTGTGGAGGTGTTCGGGCTGAGTGTGTGTGTGTTGTGCGGGTGTTGTGGGGGTGTTTGGGCTGAGTGTGTGTGTGCGTGTGTGTGTTGTGGGGGTGTTCGGGCTGAGTGTGTGTGTTGTGTGTGTGTTGTGGGTGTGTTGTGGGGGTGTTCGGGCTGAGTGTGTGTTGTGGGGGTGTTCGGGATGAGTGTGTGTGTTGTGTGTGTGTTGTGGGGGTGTTTGGGCTGAGTGTGTGTGTTGTGTGGTTTTGTGGGAGTGTTCGGGCTGAGTGTGTGTGTTGTGGGGGTGTTCGCGCTGAGTGCGCGTGTGTTGTGGGGGTGTTCGGGCTGAGTGTGTGTGTGTGCGTGTGTTGTGCAGGTGTTCGGGCAGAGTGTGTGTGTTGTGGGGGTGTTCGGGATGAGTGTGTGTGTGTGCGTGTGTTGTGCAGGTGTTCGGGCAGAGTGTGTGTGTTGTGGGGGTGTTCGGGCTGAGTGTGTGTGTTGTCGGGGTGTTCGGGCTGAGTCTGTGTGTTGTGTGTGTGTTGTGGGGGTATTCGGGCTGAGTGTGTGTGTTGTGGGGGTGTTCGGGCTGAGTGTGTATGTTGTGTGCAGGTGTTCAGGCAGAGTGTGTGGGTTGTGGGGGTGTTCGGGCTGAGTGTGTGTGTTGTGTGTGTGTTGTGGGGGTGTTCGGGCTGAGTGTGTGTGTTGTGTGTGTGTTGTGGGGGTGTTCGGGCTGAGTGTGTGTGTTGTGTGTGTGTTGTGGGGGTGTTCGGGCTGAGTGTGTGTGTTGTGTGTGTGTTGTGGGGGTGTTCGGGCTGAGTGTGTGTGTTGTGTGTGTGTTGTGGGGGTGTTCGGGCTGAGTGTGTGTGTTGTGGGGGTGTTCGGGCTGAGTGTGTGTGTTGTGGGGGTGTTCGGGCTGAGTGTGTGTGTTGTGGGGGTGTTCGGGCTGAGTGTGTGTGTGCGTGTGTGTTGTGGGGGTGTTCGGGCTGAGTGTGTGTGTTGTGTGTGTGTTGTGGGGGTGTTCGGGCTGAGTGTGTGTGTTGTGGGGGTGTTCGGGCTGAGTGTGTGTGTGCGTGTGTGTTGTGGGGGTGTTCGGGCTGAGTGTGTGTGTTGTGTGCAGGTGTTCAGGCAGAGTGTGTGTGTTGTGGGGGTGTTTGGGCTGAGTGTGTGTTGTGGGGGTGTTCGGGATGAGTGTGTGTGTTGTGTGTGTGTTGTGGGGGTGTTCGGGCTGAGTGTGTGTGTTGTGTGTGTGTTGTGGGGGTGTACGGGCTGAGTGTGTGTGTTGTGTGTGTGTTGTGGGGGTGTTCGGGCTGAGTGTGTGTGTTGTGGGGGTGTTCGGGCTGAGTGAGTGTGTTGTGGGGGTGTTCGGGCTGAGTGTCTGTGTTGTGGGGGTGTTCGGGCTGAGTGTGTGTGTTGTGTGTGTGTTGTGGGGGTGTTCGGGCTGAGTGTGTGTGTTGTGGGGGTGTTCGGGCTGAGTGTGTGTGTTGTGGGGGTGTTCGGGCTGAGTGTGTGTTGTGGGGGTGTTCGGGATGAGTGTGTGTGTTGTGGGGGTGTTCGGGCTGAGTGTGTGTGTTGTGGGGGTGTTCGGGCTGAGTGTGTGTGTGTTGTGGGGATGTTCGGGCTGAGTGTGCGTGTGTTGTGGGGGTGTTCGGGCTGAGTGTGCGGGTGTTCGGGCTGAGTGTGCGTGTGTTGTGCAGGTGTTCGGGCTGAGTGTGTGTGTGTTGTGCGGGTGTTCGGGCTGAGTGTGTGTGTGTGTGTGTGTGTGTATGGGTGTTTGGGCTGAGTGTGTGTGTGTATGGGTGTTTGGGCTGAGTGTGTGTGTGTGCGTGTGTTGTACAGGTGTTTGGGCTGAGTGTGTGTGTGTTGTGGGGGTGTTTGGGCTGAGTGTGTGTGTGTGTTGTGGGGGTGTTCGGGCTGAGTGTGTGTGTGTGTTGTGGGGATGTTCGGGCTGAGTGTGTGTGTGTGTTGTGGGGATGTTCGGGCTGAGTGTGCGTGTGTTGTTGGGGTGTTCGGGCTGTGTGTGCGTGTGTTGTGGGGGTGTTCGGGCTGTGTGTGCGTGTGTTGTGCGGGTGTTCGGGCTGAGTGTGCGTGTGTTGTGGGGATGTTCGGGCTGAGTGTGCGTGTGTTTTGGGGGTGTTCGGGCTGAGTGTGCGTGTGTTGTGCAGGTTTTCGGGCTGTGTGTGTGTGTGTATAGGTATGGGTTTTTGGGGGCTTCGGGCAGGCTGTGTGCGTGTGTTTTTGGGGTGGTGCAGGGTGAGGGATGTTTGTGTGTTTTTGTGGGGTACAAGGTGAGGCTGTGTGTGTGTGTTTTTTGGGGGGGGTAACAGGGTGAGGCTGTGTGTGTTATGGGGGAGTGCAGGGTGAGTTTGTGTGTGTGTGTGTGTGTGTTTTCAGGGGATGCAGGGTAAGGGCTGTGTGTGTGTGTTTTCAGGGGATGCAGGGTAAGGGCTGTGTGTGTGTGTGTTTTGGGGGTGTTCGGGCTGAGTGTGTGTGTTGTGGGGGTGTTCGGGCTGAGTGTGTGTGTGTTGTGGGGGTGTTCTGGCTGAGTGTGTGTGTTGTGTGTGTTGTGGGGGTGTTCGGGCTGAGTGTGTGTGTTGTGTGTGTGTTGTGGAGGTGTTCGGGCTGAGTGTGTGTGTGTTGTGCGGGTGTTGTGGGGGTGTTTGGGCTGAGTGTGTGTGTGCGTGTGTGTGTTGTGGGGGTGTTCGGGCTGAGTGTGTGTGTTGTGTGTGTGTTGTGGGGGTGTTCGGGCTGAGTGTGTGTTGTGGGGGTGTTCGGGATGAGTGTGTGTGTTGTGTGTGTGTTGTGGGGGTGTTTGGGCTGAGTGTGTGTGTTGTGTGGTTTTGTGGGAGTGTTCGGGCTGAGTGTGTGTGTTGTGTGTGTGTTGTGGGGGTGTTCGGACTGAGTGCGCGTGTGTTGTGGGGGTGTTCGGGCTGAGTGTGTGTGTGTGCGTGTGTTGTGCAGGTGTTCGGGCAGAGTGTGTGTGTTGTGGGGGTGTTCGGGCTGAGTGTGTGTGTGTGCGTGTGTTGTGCAGGTGTTCGGGCAGAGTGTGTGTGTTGTGGGGGTGTTCGGGCTGAGTGTATGTGTTGTCAGGGTGTTCGGGCTGAGTCTGTGTGTTGTGTGTGTGTTGTGGGGGTATTCGGGCTGAGTGTGTGTGTTGTGGGGGTGTTCGGGCTGAGTGTGTGTGTTGTGTGCAGGTGTTCAGGCAGAGTGTGTGGGTTGTGGGGGTGTTCGGGCTGAGTGTGTGTGTTGTGGGGGTGTTCGGGCTGAGTGTGTGTGTTGTGGGGGTGTTCGGGCTGAGTGTGTGTGTTGTGTGTGTGTTGTGGGGGTGTTCGGGCTGAGTGTGTGTGTTGTGTGTGTGTTGTGGGGGTGTTCGGGCTGAGTGTGTGTGTTGTGTGTGTGTTGTGGGGGTGTTCGGGCTGAGTGTGTGTGTTGTGTGTGTGTTGTGGGGGTGTTCGGGCTGAGTGTGTGTGTTGTGGGGGTGTTCGGGCTGAGTGTGTGTGTTGTGGGGGTGTTCGGGCTGAGTGTGTGTGTGCGTGTGTGTTGTGGGGGTGTTCGGGCTGAGTGTGTGTGTTGTGTGCAGGTGTTCAGGCAGAGTGTGTGTGTTGTGGGGGTGTTCGGGCTGAGTGTGTGTGTTGTGTGTGTGTTGTGGGGGTGTTCGGGCTGAGTGTGTGTGTTGTGGGGGTGTTCGGGCTGAGTGTGTGTGTGCGTGTGTGTTGTGGGGGTGTTCGGGCTGAGTGGGTGTGTTGTGTGCAGGTGTTCAGGCAGAGTGTGTGTGTTGTGGGGGTGTTCGGGCTGAGTGTGTGTGTTATGCGGGTGTTGTGCAGGTGTTCAGGCAGAGTGTGTGTGTTGTGTGTGTGTTGTGGGGGTGTTCGGGCTGAGTGTGTGTGTTGTGTGTGTGTTGTGGGGGTGTTCGGGCTGAGTGTGTGTGTTGTGTGTGTGTTGTGGGGGTGTTCGGGCTGAGTGTGTGTGTTGTGGGGGTGTTCGGGCTGAGTGAGTGTGTTGTGGGGGTGTTCGGGCTGAGTGTGTGTGTTGTCGGGGTGTTCGGGCTGAGTCTGTGTGTTGTGTGTGTGTTGTGGGGGTATTCGGGCTGAGTGTGTGTGTTGTGGGGGTGTTCGGGCTGAGTGTGTGTGTTGTGTGCAGGTGTTCAGGCAGAGTGTGTGGGTTGTGGGGGTGTTCGGGCTGAGTGTGTGTGTTGTGGGGGTGTTCGGGCTGAGTGTGTGTGTTGTGTGTGTGTTGTGGGGGTGTTCGGGCTGAGTGTGTGTGTTGTGTGTGTGTTGTGGGGGTGTTCGGGCTGAGTGTGTGTGTTGTGTGTGTGTTGTGGGGGTGTTCGGGCTGAGTGTGTGTGTTGTGGGGGTGTTCGGGCTGAGTGTGTGTGTTGTGTGTGTGTTGTGGGGGTGTTCGGGCTGAGTGTGTGTGTTGTGTGTGTGTTGTGGGGGTGTTCGGGCTGAGTGTGTGTGTTGTGGGGGTGTTCGGGCTGAGTGTGTGTGTTGTGGGGGTGTTCGGGCTGAGTGTGTGTGTGCGTGTGTGTTGTGGGGGTGTTCGGGCTGAGTGTGTGTGTTGTGTGTGTGTTGTGGGGGTGTTCGGGCTGAGTGTGTGTGTTGTGGGGGTGTTCGGGCTGAGTGTGTGTGTGCGTGTGTGTTGTGGGGGTGTTCGGGCTGAGTGTGTGTGTTGTGTGCAGGTGTTCAGGCAGAGTGTGTGTGTTGTGGGGGTGTTTGGGCTGAGTGTGTGTTGTGGGGGTGTTCGGGATGAGTGTGTGTGTTGTGTGTGTGTTGTGGGGGTGTTCGGGCTGAGTGTGTGTGTTGTGTGTGTGTTGTGGGGGTGTTCGGGCTGAGTGTGTGTGTTGTGTGTGTGTTGTGGGGGTGTTCGGGCTGAGTGTGTGTGTTGTGGGGGTGTTCGGGCTGAGTGAGTGTGTTGTGGGGGTGTTCGGGCTGAGTGTCTGTGTTGTGTGTGTGTTGTGGGGGTGTTCGGGCTGAGTGTGTGTGTTGTGGGGGTGTTCGGGCTGAGTGAGTGTGTTGTGGGGGTGTTCGGGCTGAGTGTGTGTGTTGTGTGTGTGTTGTGGGGGTGTTCGGGCTGAGTGTGTGTGTTGTGGGGGTGTTCGGGCTGAGTGAGTGTGTTGTGGGGGTGTTCGGGCTGAGTGTCTGTGTTGTGGGGGTGTTCGGGCTGAGTGTGTGTGTTGTGGGGGTGTTCTGGCTGAGTGTGTGTGTTGTGGGGGTGTTCGGGCTGAGTGTGTGTGTTGTGGGGGTGTTCGGGCTGAGTGTGTGTGTTGTGGGGGTGTTCGGGCTGAGTGTGTGTGTTGTGGGGGTGTTCGGGCTGAGTGTGTGTGTTGAGTGTGTGTTGTGGGGGTGTTTGGGCTGAGTGTGTGTTGTGGGGGTGTTCGGGATGAGTGTGTGTGTTGTGTGTGTGTTGTGGGGGTGTTCGGGCTGAGTGCGTGTGTGTTGTGGGGGTGTTCGGGCTGAGTGTGTGTGTTGTGTGTGTGTTGTGGGGGTGTTCGGGCTGAGTGTGTGTGTTGTGTGTGTGTTGTGGGGGTGTTCGGGCTGAGTGTGTGTGTGTGTGTGCGTGTGTTGTGCAGGTGTTCGGGCAGAGTGTGTGTGTTGTGCGAGTGTTCGGGTTGAGTGTGTGTGTTGTGCGGGTGTTGTGCGGGTGTTCGGGCTGAGTGTGTGTGTGCGCGTTGTTGTGGGGGTGTTTGGGCTGAGTGTGTGAGTGTGCGTGTGTTGTGCAGGTGTTCGGGCAGAGTGTGTGTGTTGTGCGAGTGTTCGGGTTGAGTGTGTGTGTTGTGCGTGTATTGTGCAGGTGTTCGGGCTGAGTGTGTGTGTGCGCGTTGTTGTGGGGGTGTTTGGGCTGAGTGTGTGTGTGTGCGTGTATTGTGCAGATGTTCGGGCTGAGTGTGTGTGTTGTGGGGGTGTTTGGGCTGAGTGTGTGTGTTGTGTGGTGTTGTGGGGGTGTTCGGGCTGAGTGTGTGTGTTGTGGGGGTGTTTGGGCTGAGTGTGTGTGTTGTGGGGGTGTTCGGGCTGAGTGTGTGTGTTGTGGGGGTGTTTGGGCTGAGTGTGTGTGTTGTGTGTGTGTTGTGGGGGTGTTCGGGCTGAGTGTGTGTGTGTGTGTGTGTTGTGCAGGTGTTCGGGCAGAGTGTGTGTGTTGTGGGGGTGTTCGGGCTGAGTGTGTGTGTTGTGGGGGTGTTCGGGCTGTGTGTGTGTGTGCGCGTGTGCGTGTGTTGGGGCTGAGTGTGTGTGTGTGTTGTGCGGGTGTTGGGGCTGAGTGTGTGTGTGTTGTGCGGGTGTTCGGGCTGAGTGTGTGTGTTGTGCGGGTGTTGTGCAGGTGTTCGGGCTGAGTGTGTGTGTTGTGCAGGTGTTCGGGCTGAGTGTGTGTGTTGTGCAGGTGTTCGGGCTGAGTGTGTGTGTATGCATGTGTTGTGCGGGTGTTCGGGCTCAATGTATGCGTATGTTGTGCAGGTGTTTGGGCTGAGTGTGTGTGTGTTGTGGGGGTGTTCGGGCTGAGTGTGTGTGTGTTGTGGGGGTGTTCCGGCTGAGTGTGTGTGTGTTGTGGGGGTGTTCGGGCTGAGTGCGTGTGTGTTCGGGCTGAGTATGTGTGTGTTGTGGGGATGTTCGGGCTGAGTGTGTGTGTGTTGTGCGGCTGTTCAGGCAGAGTGTGTGTGTGTGTGTTGTGCAGGTGTTCGGGCAGAGTGTGTGTGTTGTGGGGGTGTTCGGGCTGAGTGTGTGTGTTGTGTGGTGTTGTGGGGGTGTTCGGGCTGAGTGTGTGTGTTGTGTGTGTGTTGTGGCGGTGTTCGGGCTGAGTGTGTGTGTGTTGTGGGGGTGTTCGGGCTGAGTGTGTGTGTGTGCGTGTGTTGTGCAGGTGTTCGGGCTGAGTGTGTGTGTTGTGGGGGTGTTCGGGCTGAGTGTGTGTGTTGTGTGGTGTTGTGGGGGTGTTCGGGCTGAGTGTGTGTGTTGTGTGTGTGTTGTGGCGGTGTTCGGGCTGAGTGTGTGTGTGTTGTGGGGGTGTTCGGGCTGAGTGTGTGTGTGTGCGTGTGTTGTGCAGGTGTTCGGGCAGAGTGTGTGTGTTGTGGGGGTGTTCGGGCTGAGTGTGTGTGTTTTGGGGGTGTTCGGGCTGAGTGTGTGTGTTGTGGGGGTATTCGGGCTGTGTGTGTGTGCGTGTGTGTGTGTTGGGGCTGAGTGTGTGTGTGTTGTGCGGGTGTTCGAGCTGAGTGTGTGTGTTGTGCCGGTGTTGTGCAGGTGTTCGGGCTGAGTGTGTGTGTTTTGGGGGTGTTCGGGCTGAGTGTGTGTGTTGTGGGGGTATTCGGGCTGTGTGTGTGTGCGTGTGTGTGTGTTGGGGCTGAGTGTGTGTGTTGTGCGGGTGTTCGAGCTGAGTGTGTGTGTATGCGTGTGTTGTGCGGGTGTTCGGGCTCAATGTATGCGTATGTTGTGCAGGTGTTTGGGCTGAGTGTGTGTGTGTTGTGGGGATGTTCGGGCTCAGTGCGTGTGTGTTCGGGCTGAGTGTGCGTGTGTTGTGGGGGTGTTCGGGCTGAGTGTGCCTGTGTTGTGCGGGTGTTCGGGCAGAGTGTGAGTGCGTGTGTTGTGCAGGTGTTTGGGCTGAGTGTGTGTGTTGTGGGGGTGTTTGGGCTCAGTGTGTGTGTGTGTTGTGGGGGTGTTTGGGCTGAGTGTGTGTGTGTGTTGTGGGGGTGTTCGGGCTGAGTGTGTGTGTGTGTTGTGGGGGTGTTCGGGCTGAGTGTGTGTGTGTTGTGGGGATGTTCGGGCTGAGTGTGCGTGTGTTGTGGGGGTGTTCGGGCTGAGTGTGCGGGTGTTCGGGCTGAGTGTGCGTGTGTTGTGCAGGTGTTCGGGCTGAGTGTGTGTGTGTTGTGCGGGTGTTCGGGCTGAGTGTGTGTGTGTGTGTGTATGGGTGTTTGGGCTGAGTGTGTGTGTGTATGGGTGTTTGGGCTGAGTGTGTGTGTGTGCGTGTGTTGTGCAGGTGTTTGGGCTGAGTGTGTGTGTGTTGTGGGGGTGTTTGGGCTGAGTGTGTGTGTGTGTTGTGGGGGTGTTCGGGCTGAGTGTGTGTGTGTGTTGTGGGGATGTTCGGGCTGAGTGTGTGTGTGTGTTGTGGGGATGTTCGGGCTGAGTGTGCGTGTGTTGTTGGGGTGTTCGGGCTGTGTGTGCGTGTGTTGTGGGGGTGTTCGGGCTGTGTGTGCGTGTGTTGTGCGGGTGTTCGGGCTGAGTGTGCGTGTGTTGTGGGGATGTTCGGGCTGAGTGTGCGTGTGTTTTGGGGGTGTTCGGGCTGAGTGTGCGTGTGTTGTGCAGGTTTTCGGGCTGTGTGTGTGTGTGTGTATAGGTATGGGTTTTTGGGGGCTTCGGGCAGGCTGTGTGCGTGTGTTTTTGGGGTGGTGCAGGGTGAGGGATGTTTGTGTGTTTTTGTGGGGTACAAGGTGAGGCTGTGTGTGTGTGTTTTTTGGGGGGGGTAACAGGGTGAGGCTGTGTGTGTTATGGGGGAGTGCAGGGTGAGTTTGTGTGTGTGTGTGTGTGTGTGTGTTTTCAGGGGATGCAGGGTAAGGGCTGTGTGTGTGTGTTTTCAGGGGATGCAGGGTAAGGGCTGTGTGTGTGTGTGTTTTGGGGGTGTTCGGGCTGAGTGTGTGTGTTGTGGGGGTGTTCGGGCTGAGTGTGTGTGTGTTGTGGGGGTGTTCTGGCTGAGTGTGTGTGTTGTGGGGGTGTTCGGGCTGAGTGTGTGTGTTGTGTGTGTGTTGTGGGGGTGTTCGGGCTGAGTGTGTGTGTGTTGTGGGGGTGTTCTGGCTGAGTGTGTGTGTTGTGGGGGTGTTCGGGCTGAGTGTGTGTGTTGTGTGTGTGTTGTGGAGGTGTTCGGGCTGAGTGTGTGTGTGTTGTGCGGGTGTTGTGGGGGTGTTTGGGCTGAGTGTGTGTGTGCGTGTGTGTGTTGTGGGGGTGTTCGGGCTGAGTGTGTGTGTTGTGTGTGTGTTGTGGGGGTGTTCGGGCTGAGTGTGTGTTGTGGGGGTGTTCGGGATGAGTGTGTGTGTTGTGTGGGTGTTTGGGCTGAGTGTGTGTGTTGTGTGGTTTTGTGGGAGTGTTCGGGCTGAGTGTGTGTGTTGTGTGTGTGTTGTGGGGGTGTTCGGGCTGAGTGCGCGTGTGTTGTGGGGGTGTTCGGGCTGAGTGTGTGTGTGTGCGTGTGTTGTGCAGGTGTTCGGGCAGAGTGTGTGTGTTGTGGGGGTGTTCGGGCTGAGTGTGTGTGTGTGCGTGTGTTGTGCAGGTGTTCGGGCAGAGTGTGTGTGTTGTGGGGGTGTTCGGGCTGAGTGTGTGTGTTGTCGGGGTGTTCGGGCTGAGTCTGTGTGTTGTGTGTGTGTTGTGGGGGTATTCGGGCTGAGTGTGTGTGTTGTGGGGGTGTTCGGGCTGAGTGTGTGTGTTGTGTGCAGGTGTTCAGGCAGAGTGTGTGGGTTGTGGGGGTGTTCGGGCTGAGTGTGTGTGTTGTGGGGGTGTTCGGGCTGAGTGTGTGTGTTGTGGGGGTGTTCGGGCTGAGTGTGTGTGTTGTGTGTGTGTTGTGGGGGTGTTCGGGCTGAGTGTGTGTGTTGTGTGTGTGTTGTGGGGGTGTTCGGGCTGAGTGTGTGTGTTGTGTGTGTGTTGTGGGGGTGTTCGGGCTGAGTGTGTGTGTTGTGTGTGTGTTGTGGGGGTGTTCGGGCTGAGTGTGTGTGTTGTGGGGGTGTTCGGGCTGAGTGTGTGTGTTGTGGGGGTGTTCGGGCTGAGTGTGTGTGTGCGTGTGTGTTGTGGGGGTGTTCGGGCTGAGTGTGTGTGTTGTGTGCAGGTGTTCAGGCAGAGTGTGTGTGTTGTGGGGGTGTTCGGGCTGAGTGTGTGTGTTGTGTGTGTGTTGTGGGGGTGTTCGGGCTGAGTGTGTGTGTTGTGGGGGTGTTCGGGCTGAGTGTGTGTGTGCGTGTGTGTTGTGGGGGTGTTCGGGCTGAGTGGGTGTGTTGTGTGCAGGTGTTCAGGCAGAGTGTGTGTGTTGTGGGGGTGTTCGGGCTGAGTGTGTGTGTTATGCGGGTGTTGTGCAGGTGTTCAGGCAGAGTATGTGTGTTGTGGGGGTGTTCGGGCTGAGTGTGTGTGTTGTGTGTGTGTTGTGGGGGTGTTCGGGCTGAGTGTGTGTGTTGTGTGTGTGTTGTGGGGGTGTTCGGGCTGAGTGTGTGTGTTGTGGGGGTGTTCGGGCTGAGTGAGTGTGTTGTGGGGGTGTTCGGGCTGAGTGTGTGTGTGTTGTGGGGGTGTTCGGGCTGAGTGTGTGTGTTGTGGGGGTGTTCTGGGGGTGTTCGGGCTGAGTGTGTGTGTTGTGGGGGTGTTCGGGCTGAGTGCGCGTGTGTTGTGGGGGTGTTCGGGCTGAGTGTGTGTGTGTGCGTGTGTTGTGCAGGTGTTCGGGCAGAGTGTGTGTGTTGTGGGGGTGTTCGGGCTGAGTGTGTGTGTGTGCGTGTGTTGTGCAGGTGTTCGGGCAGAGTGTGTGTGTTGTGGGGGTGTTCGGGCTGAGTGTGTGTGTTGTCGGGGTGTTCGGGCTGAGTCTGTGTGTTGTGTGTGTGTTGTGGGGGTATTCGGGCTGAGTGTGTGTGTTGTGGGGGTGTTCGGGCTGAGTGTGTGTGTTGTGTGCAGGTGTTCAGGCAGAGTGTGTGGGTTGTGGGGGTGTTCGGGCTGAGTGTGTGTGTTGTGGGGGTGTTCGGGCTGAGTGTGTGTGTTGTGGGGGTGTTCGGGCTGAGTGTGTGTGTTGTGTGTGTGTTGTGGGGGTGTTCGGGCTGAGTGTGTGTGTTGTGTGTGTGTTGTGGGGGTGTTCGGGCTGAGTGTGTGTGTTGTGTGTGTGTTGTGGGGGTGTTCGGGCTGAGTGTGTGTGTTGTGTGTGTGTGTTGTGGGGGTGTTCGGGCTGAGTGTGTGTGTTGTGGGGGTGTTCGGGCTGAGTGAGTGTGTTGTGTGTGTGTTGTGGGGGTGTTCGGGCTGAGTGTGTGTGTTGTGTGTGTGTTGTGGGGGTGTTCGGGCTGAGTGTGTGTGTTGTGTGTGTGTTGTGGGGGTGTTCGGGCTGAGTGTGTGTGTTGTGGGGGTGTTCGGGCTGAGTGAGTGTGTTGTGGGGGTGTTCGGGCTGAGTGTGTGTGTGTTGTTGGGGTGTTCGGGCTGAGTGTGTGTGTTGTGGGGGTGTTCGGGCTGAGTGTGTGTGTTGTGTGTGTGTTGTGGGGGTGTTCGGGCTGAGTGTGTGTGTTGTGTGTGTGTTGTGGGGGTGTTCTGGCTGAGTGTGTGTGTTGTGTGTGTTGTGGGGGTGTTCGGGCTGAGTGTGTGTGTTGTGTGTGTGTTGTGGGGGTGTTCGTGCTGAGTGTGTGTGTGTGTTGTGCGGGTGTTGTGGGGGTGTTTGGGCTGAGTGTGTGTGTGCGTGTGTGTGTTGTGGGGGTGTTTGGGCTCAGTGTGTGTTGTGGGGCTGTTCGGGATGAGTGTGTGTGTTGTGTGTGTGTTGTGGGGGTGTTCGGGCTGAGTGTGTGTGTTGTGTGGTTTTGTGGGAGTGTTCGGGCTGAGTGTGTGTGTTGTGTGTGTGTTGTGGGGGTGTTCGGGCTGAGTGCGCGTGTGTTGTGGGGTTGTTCGGGTTGAGTGCGCGTGTGTTGTGGGGGTGTTCGGGCTGAGTGTGTGTGTGTGTGTGCGTGTGTTGTGCAGGTGTTCAGGCAGAGTGTGTGTGTTGTGGGGGTGTTCGGGCTGAGTGTGTATGTGTGCGTGTGTTATGCAGGTGTTCGGGAAGAGTGTGTGTGTTGTGGGGGTGTTCGGGCTGAGTGTGTGTGTGTGCGTGTGTTGTGCAGGTGTTCGGGCAGAGTGTGTGTGTTGTGGGGGTGTTCGGGCTGAGTGTGTGTGTTGTGGGGGTGTTTGGGCTGAGTGTCTGTGTTGTGTGTGTGTTGTGGGGGTGTTCGGGCTGAGTGTGTGTGTTGTGTGCAGGTGTTCAGGCAGAGTGTGTGGGTTGTGGGGGTGTTCGGGCTGAGTGTGTGTGTTGTGGGGGTGTTCGGGCTGAGTGTGTGTGTTGTGGGGGTGTTCGGGCTGAGTGTGTGTGTTGTGTGTGTGTTGTGGGGGTGTTCGGGCTGAGTGTGTATGTTGTGTGTGTGTTGTGGGGGTGTTCGGGCTGAGTGTGTGCGTTGTGGGGGTGTTTGGGCTGAGTGTGCGTGTTGTGTGCAGGTGTTCAGGCAGAGTGTGTGTGTTGTGGGGGTGTTCGGGCTGAGTGTGTGTGTTGTGGGGGTGTTCAGACTGAGTGTGTGTGTTGTGGGGGTGTTCAGGCTGAGTGTGTGTGTTGTGTGTGTGTTGTGGGGGTGTTCGGGCTGAGTGTGTGTGTTGTGTGTGTGTTGTGGGGGTGTTCGGGCTGAGTGTGTGTGTTGTGTGTGTGTTGTGGGGGTGTTCGGGCTGAGTGTGTGTGTTGTGTCTGTGTTGTGGGGGTGTTCGGGCTGAGTGTGTGTGTTGTGTCTGTGTTGTGGGGGTGTTCGGGCTGAGTGTGTGTGTGCGTGTGTGTTGTGGGGGTGTTCGGGCTGAGTGTGTGTGTTGTGTGCAGGTGTTCAGGCAGAGTGTGTGTGTTGTGGGGGTGTTCGGGCTGAGTGTGTGTGTTGTGGGGGTGTTCGGGCTGAGTGTGTGTGTTCTGGGGGTGTTCGGGCTGAGTGTGTGTGTTGTGGGGGTGTTTGGGCTGAGTGTGTGTTGTGGGGGTGTTCGGGATGAGTGTGTGTGTTGTGTGTGTGTTGTGGGGGTGTTCGGGCTGAGTGTGTGTGTTGTGGGGGTGTTCGGGCTGAGTGTGTGTGTTGTGGGGGTGTTCGGGCTGAGTGTGTGTGTTGTGGGGGTGTTCGGGCTGAGTGTGTGTGTTGTGGGGGTGTTCTGGGGGTGTTCGGGCTGAGTGTGTGTGTTGTGGGGGTGTTCGGGCTGAGTGTGTGTGTTGTGGGGGTGTTCGGGCTGAGTGTGTGTGTTGTGTGTGTGTTGTGGGGGTGTTTGGGCTGAGTGTGTGTTGTGGGGGTGTTCGGGATGAGTGTGTGTGTTGTGTGTGTGTTGTGGGGGTGTTCGGGCTGAGTGCGTGTGTGTTGTGGGGGTGTTCGGGCTGAGTGTGTGTGTTGTGTGTGTGTTGTGGGGGTGTTCGGGCTGAGTGTGTGTGTTGTGTGTGTGTTGTGGGGGTGTTCGGGCTGAGTGTGTGTGTGTGTGCGTGTGTTGTGCAGGTGTTCGGGCAGAGTGTGTGTGTTGTGGGGGTGTTCAGGCTGAGTGTGTGTGTGTTGTGCGAGTGTTCGGGTTGAGTGTGTGTGTTGTGCGAGTGTTCGGGTTGAGTGTGTGTGTTGTGCGGGTGTTGTGCAGGTGTTCGGGCTGAGTGTGTGTGTGCGCGTTGTTGTGGGGGTGTTTGGGCTGAGTGTGTGAGTGTGTGCGTGTATTGTGCAGATGTTCGGGCTGAGTGTGTGTGTTGTGGGGTGTTTGGGCTGAGTGTGTGAGTGTATGCGTGTGTTGTGCAGATGTTCGGGCTGAGTGTGTGTGTTGTGGGGGTGTTCGGGCTGAGTGTGTGTGTTGTGTGGTGTTGTGGGGGTGTTTGGGCTGAGTGTGTGTGTTGTGTGTGTGTTGTGGGGGTGTTCGGGCTGAGTGTGTGTGTGTGCGTGTGTTGTGCAGGTGTTCGGGCAGAGTGTGTGTGTTGTGGGGGTGTTCGGGCTGAGTGTGTGTGTTGTGGGGGTGTTCGGGCTGTGTGTGTGTGTGCGCGTGTGCGTGTGTTGGGGCTGAGTGTGTGTGTGTGTTGTGCGGGTGTTGGGGCTGAGTGTGTGTGTGTTGTGCGGGTGTTCGGGCTGAGTGTGTGTGTTGTGCGGGTGTTGTGCAGGTGTTCGGGCTGAGTGTGTGTGTATGCATGTGTTGTGCGGGTGTTCGGGCTCAATGTATGCGTATGTTGTGCAGGTGTTTAGGCTGAGTGTGTGTGTGTTGTGGGGGTGTTCGGGCTGAGTGTGTGTGTGTTGTGGGGGTGTTCCGGCTGAGTGTGTGTGTGTTGTGGGGGTGTTCGGGCTGAGTGCGTGTGTGTTCGGGCTGAGTATGTGTGTGTCGTGGGGATGTTCGGGCTGAGTGTGTGTGTGTTGTGCGGCTGTTCAGGCAGAGTGTGTGTGTGTGTGTTGTGCAGGTGTTCGGGCAGAGTGTGTGTGTGTGTGTGCGTGTGTTGTGCAGGTGTTCGGGCTGAGTGTGTGTGTTGTGGGGGTGTTCGGGCTGAGTGTGTGTGTTGTGTGGTGTTGTGGGGGTGTTCGGGCTGAGTGTGTGTGTTGTGTGTGTGTTGTGGCGGTGTTCGGGCTGAGTGTGTGTGTGTTGTGGGGGTGTTCGGGCTGAGTGTGTGTGTGTGCGTGTGTTGTGCAGGTGTTCGGGCAGAGTGTGTGTGTTGTGGGGGTGTTCGGGCTGAGTGTGTGTGTTGTGGGGGTATTCGGGCTGTGTGTGTGTGCGTGTGTGTGTGTTGGGGCTGAGTGTGTGTGTTGTGCGGGTGTTCGAGCTGAGTGTGTGTGTATGCGTGTGTTGTGCGGGTGTTCGGGCTCAATGTATGCGTATGTTGTGCAGGTGTTTGGGCTGAGTGTGTGTGTGTTGTGGGGATGTTCGGGCTGAGTGCGTGTGTGTTCGGGCTGAGTGTGCGTGTGTTGTGGGGGTGTTCGGGCTGAGTGTGCCTGTGTTGTGCGGGTGTTCGGGCAGAGTGTGAGTGCGTGTGTTGTGCAGGTGTTTGGGCTGAGTGTGTGTGTTGTGGGGGTGTTTGGGCTCAGTGTGTGTGTGTGTTGTGGGGGTGTTTGGGCTGAGTGTGTGTGTGTGTTGTGGGGGTGTTCGGGCTGAGTGTGTGTGTGTGTTGTGGGGGTGTTCGGGCTGAGTGTGTGTGTGTTGTGGGGATGTTCGGGCTGAGTGTGCGTGTGTTGTGGGGGTGTTCGGGCTGAGTGTGCGGGTGTTCGGGCTGAGTGTGCGTGTGTTGTGCAGGTGTTCGGGCTGAGTGTGTGTGTGTTGTGCGGGTGTTCGGGCTGAGTGTGTGTGTGTGTGTGTGTGTGTATGGGTGTTTGGGCTGAGTGTGTGTGTGTATGGGTGTTTGGGCTGAGTGTGTGTGTGTGCGTGTGTTGTGCAGGTGTTTGGGCTGAGTGTGTGTGTGTTGTGGGGGTGTTTGGGCTGAGTGTGTGTGTGTGTTGTGGGGGTGTTCGGGCTGAGTGTGTGTGTGTGTGTTGTGGGGATGTTCGGGCTGAGTGTGTGTGTGTGTGTTGTGGGGATGTTCGGGCTGAGTGTGCGTGTGTTGTTGGGGTGTTCGGGCTGTGTGTGCGTGTGTTGTGGGGGTGTTCGGGCTGTGTGTGCGTGTGTTGTGCGGGTGTTCGGGCTGAGTGTGCATGTGTTGTGGGGATGTTCGGGCTGAGTGTGCGTGTGTTTTGGGGGTGTTCAGGCTGAGTGTGCGTGTGTTGTGCAGGTTTTCGGGCTGTGTGTGTGTGTGTGTATAGGTATGGGTTTTTGGGGGCTTCGGGCAGGCTGTGTGCGTGTGTTTTTGGGGTGGTGCAGGGTGAGGGATGTTTGTGTGTTTTTGTGGGGTACAAGGTGAGGCTGTGTGTGTGTGTTTTTTGGGGGGGGTAACAGGGTGAGGCTGTGTGTGTTATGGGGGAGTGCAGGGTGAGTTTGTGTGTGTGTGTGTGTGTGTGTTTTCAGGGGATGCAGGGTAAGGGCTGTGTGTGTGTGTTTTCAGGGGATGCAGGGTAAGGGCTGTGTGTGTGTGTGTTTTGGGGGTGCAGGGTGAGGCTGTGTGTGTGTGTTTTGGCGGGTGCAGGGTGAGGCTGTGTGTGTGTTTTTTGGGGGGGTACAGGGTGAGGCTGTGTGTATGTTTTTGGGTGGGTGCAGGGTGAGGGCTGTGTGTGTGTGTTTTTGGTGGGGTACAAGGTGAGGCTGTGTGTGTGTGTTTTGGGGGGTACAAGGTGAGGCTGTGTGTGTGTGTTTTGGGGGGTACAAGGTGAGGCTGTGTGTGTGTGTTTTGGAGGGGTAACAGAGTGAGGATGTGTGTGTTTTAGGGGAGTGCAGGGTGAGGCTGTGTGTGTTTTTGGGGGGGGTGCAGGGTGAGGCTGTGTGTGTTTTTGGGGGGGGTGCAGGGTGAGGGCTGTGTGTGTGTGTTTTTGGTGGGGTACAAGGTGAGGCTGTGTGTGTGTGTTTTGGGGGGGTAACAGAGTGAGGTTGTGTGTGTTTTAGGGGAGTGCAGGGTGAGGCTGTGTGTGTGTTTTTGGGGGGGTACAGGGTGAGGCTGTGTGTTTTTTTTGGGGGGGTACAGGGTGAGGCTGTGTGTGTGTTTTTGGGGGGGGTACAGGGTGAGGCTGTGTGTGTTTTTTTTGGGGGGGTACAGGGTGAGGCTGTGTGTGTGTTTTGGTGGGGGTACAGAGTGAGGCTGTGTGTGTGTTTTGGTGGGGATACAGAGAGAGGCTGTGTGTGTGTTTTGGGGGGGGTACAGGGTGAGGCTGTGTGTGTTTTTGGGGGGGTACAGGGTGAGGCTGTGTGTGTGTGTTTTTGGCGGGGTACCGGGTGAGGCTGTGTGTGTGTGTTTTTGGGGGGTACAAGGTGAGGCTGTGTGTGTGTGTTTTGGTGGGGGTACAGAGTGAGGCTGTGTGTGTGTTTTGGTGGGGTAACAGAGTGAGGTTGTGTGTGTTTTAGGGGAGTGCAGGGTGAGGCTGTGTGTGTGTGTTGGTGGGGATACAGGGTGAGGCTGTGTGTGTGTTTTGGGGGGGTACAGGGTGAGGCTGTGTGTGTTTTTGGGGGGGTACAGGGTGAGGCTGTGTGTGTGTGTGTGTTTTTGGCGGGGTACAGGGTGAGGCTGTGTGTGTGTGTTTTTGGGGGGGTACAAGGTGAGGCTGTGTGTGTGTGTTTTGGGGGGTACAAGGTGAGGCTGTGTGTGTGTGTTTTGGAGGGGTAACAGAGTGAGATTGTGTGTGTTTTAGAGGAGTGCAGGGTGAGGCGGTGTGTGTGTTTTTGGGGGGGTACAGGGTGAGGCTGTGTGTGTTTTTTTGGGGGGGTACAGGGTGAGGCTGTGTGTGTGTTTTGGTGGGGGTACAGAGTGAGGCTGTGTGTGTGTTTTGGTGGGGGTACAGACTGAGGCTGTGTGTGTGTTTTGGTGGGGATACAGGGTGAGGCTGTGTGTGTATTGGGGGGGTACAGGGTGAGGCTGTGTGTGTTTTTGGGGGGGTACAGGGTGAGGCTGCGTGTGTGTGTTTTTTTGGTGGGGTACAGGGTGAGGCTGTGTGTGTGTGTGTTTTTGGCGGGGTACAGGGTGAGGCTGTGTGTGTTTTTGGGGGGGTCCAGGGTGAGGCTGTGTGTGTGTGTGTTTTTGGCGGGGTACAGGGTGAGGCTGTGTGTGTGTGTTTTTGGGGGGGTACAGGGTGAGGCTGTGTGTGTGTGTTTTTGGGGGGGTACAAGGTGAGGCTGTGTGTGTGTGTTTTGGGGGTTACAAGGTGAGGCTGTGTGTGTGTGTTTTGGAGGGGTAACAGAGTGAGGTTGTGTGTGTTTTAGAGGAGTGCAGGGTGAGGCTGTGTGTGTTTTTGGGGGGGTACAGGGTGAGGCTGTGTGTGTGTGTGTTTTTGGCGGGGTACAGGGTGAGGCTGTGTGTGTTTTTGGCGGGGTACAGGGTGAGGCTGTGTGTGTGTTTCGGTGGGGGTATAGGGTGAGGCTGTGTGTGTGTTTTTGTGGGGGGGGTACTGGGTGAGGCTGTGTGTGTTTTTGGGGGGGTACAGGGTGAGGCTGTGTGTGTGTTTTTGGGGGGGGTACAGGGTGAGGCTGTGTGTGTGTTTTGGGGGGGTACAGGGTGAGGCTGTGTGTGTTTTTGGGGGGGTACAGGGTGAGGCTGTGTGTGTGTGTGTGTTTTTGGCGGGGTACAGGGTGAGGCTGTGTGTGTGTGTTTTTGGGGGGGTACAAGGTGAGGCTGTGTGTGTGTGTTTTGGGGGGTACAAGGTGAGGCTGTGTGTGTGTGTTTTGGAGGGGTAACAGAGTGAGGTTGTGTGTGTTTTAGAGGAGTGCAGGGTGAGGCGGTGTGTGTGTTTTTGGGGGGGTACAGGGTGAGGCTGTGTGTGTTTTTTTGGGGGGGTACAGGGTGAGGCTGTGTGTGTGTTTTGGTGGGGGTACAGAGTGAGGCTGTGTGTGTGTTTTGGTGGGGGTACAGACTGAGGCTGTGTGTGTGTTTTGGTGGGGATACAGGGTGAGGCTGTGTGTGTATTGGGGGGGTACAGGGTGAGGCTGTGTGTGTTTTTGGGGGGGTACAGGGTGAGGCTGCGTGTGTGTGTTTTTTTGGTGGGGTACAGGGTGAGGCTGTGTGTGTGTGTGTTTTTGGCGGGGTACAGGGTGAGGCTGTGTGTGTTTTTGGGGGGGTCCAGGGTGAGGCTGTGTGTGTGTGTGTGTGTGTTTTTGGCGGGGTACAGGGTGAGGCTGTGTGTGTGTGTTTTTGGGGGGGTACAGGGTGAGGCTGTGTGTGTGTGTTTTTGGGGGGGTACAAGGTGAGGCTGTGTGTGTGTGTTTTGGGGGTTACAAGGTGAGGCTGTGTGTGTGTGTTTTGGAGGGGTAACAGAGTGAGGTTGTGTGTGTTTTAGAGGAGTGCAGGGTGAGGCTGTGTGTGTTTTTGGGGGGGTACAGGGTGAGGCTGTGTGTGTGTGTGTTTTTGGCGGGGTACAGGGTGAGGCTGTGTGTGTTTTTGGCGGGGTACAGGGTGAGGCTGTGTGTGTGTTTCGGTGGGGGTATAGGGTGAGGCTGTGTGTGTGTTTTTGTGGGGGGGGTACTGGGTGAGGCTGTGTGTGTTTTTGGGGGGGTACAGGGTGAGGCTGTGTGTGTGTTTTTGGGGGGGGTACAGGGTGAGGCTGTGTGTGTGTTTTTGGGGGGGTACAGGGTGAGGCTGTGTGTGTGTTTCGGTGGGGGTACTGGGTGAGGCTGTGTGTGTGTTTTTGTGCGGGGGTACCGGGTGAGGCTGTGTCTGTGTTTTTTGGGGGGGGTACAGGGTGAGGCTGTGTGTGTGTGTTTTTGGGGGGGTACAGGGTGAGGCTGTGTGTGTGTTTTTGGGGGGGGTACAGGGTGAGGCTGTGTGTGTGTTTTTGGGGGGGTACAGGGTGAGGCTGTGTGTGTGTTTCGCTGGGGGTACTGGGTGAGGCTGTGTGTGTGTTTTTGGGGGGGGTACAGGGTGAGGCTGTGTGTGTGTGTTTTGGGATGGGGGCGTGGATGAGGCTGTCAACGTGTCCTCGCGTCGCTGCCGCCTGTTGTCCTGAAGCGGGATCCGTCTAGGGGGCGGTCCCTCGCTAGTCCATTCCCCCTGAGTCTCCGGTTGTTCTGGGTAGGGGGTATCCGACAACCATTCTTTGACAGAGAGAGAGAGAGCTGCTCAGCCCCGGCAGGTAACCGCGGCGGGGAGGCGGGATGTAGCGCTGGGCCTGGGCCGGCTCGGTTTCCTCGTCCCGGTGGGTAATATTTACCCGAGCGGCCGGTTGGGCTGGGCCCAGTGTGCCCCTCGGGCTGTCCCTCTTGCCTGCAGGCCTCCCACCTACTCTCTGTATGTTCAGGTACCTTCCTACCCCTCCAGCCGCCATCCCCGGGATTTAATTTTTTAAAGTGGATACAGGAAATGTGATTCCAACCCTGGCTGTCAGACTGGAAAATAAAACTTGTAGTCAGGAAGCGCTTCTCCTCTCCCAAAGTGTTTGACGGTACCAGTCGGAGTCCAGCCACTGTTGTCATGTGGAAAGTACCAAAAGACCACGAGTTCCCCGAAATAGCTCGTAAACTGTTTGTTATGATGTTACAGTAGGGTTAAATATCGACCTGCTTATCAGGGAGAACCCTCCTCTGCTTCATCACTGTCAGGTAGATTTCAGGGGGCGACTGGGAATTTTGTTTAACGTCTTTTTTGAAAAAAAAAATCCATGTCTGCAAAAAAAGTGCTATAACTGTGCAGCCCTATGTTGAGTGTTTAGATTGTACCTTGCCATCTCTGCTCTGAGTCCAGCAGCGTTGTCAGGGAGCAGCTGGTTGTCCTGAAGCAATATTACCTCTTACAGGCTAATTCAAACTTGACTTCCGGTGTTTCAAATAAATGAAAGGTTTTCTATGGTGTTGACAGTTGACAACCACTTTGAATTGTTATCCACAAGAATCATCTGGCTACCTTTTATTCTCCATCCCATTCCAACTCCAGCTCTTTTGGTCATGACTACTGCTCCCAATGTGTTCTAGGGATGCTTGATGTAAATTTGAAGCATAATATGTCAGTTATGCAATTTACTGTCTTCTGAATTCAACATAAAATTCATCAATGTCAAATCAAAATCTTTGCCAATTTTTTTTTAGACGTCAGTTGTTCCCTTCAGCCATCATCCCTTTATTCATTAATTGTCTCTTGCAATTAACCTCATTGCAGATCGTCCCTTTTGTTCTTCCCCATTGTCCCATATTTCCTCCTCTCTCTCTTTGCTTAAAATATGTTATCTCTGATTTTTTGAAGTTCCGACTCTCATCATGCATTAATTTTGTTTCTCTCCTGATGATTCCTGACTGCTACGTATTTGTAACATTTTCTGTTTCTGTTGCCTCATATTAAGGATACTTTCTATTTGTATCAGGCCCTTCTGAACTGTAGAGGTTATGTTGTGTAATGGGTGATTAATTGTACAGATTTCCTGTCAGAGTGGCTACACATCTACCAAGACTTTGAGATTCAGGAATCTATTTACATTTGTGGAAGTTTTCACTTTTGTTTGTGGAAATCTGGCACTGTTTTCATAAGTACGTACTTAGCATTGTGGTTTGGTGATAACCCTTTTCACCAGATCAGAATACTTTTACATTTAAGGCTTACTGTAGTATTTGAACATCATCTAAACTCTTTCGTGCATTACTGAAGGAGTGCTGCATTATTGGATGTTCAGTTGAGGTTCTGTGTACGTATTCACGGATAATAAAGATTCTGCTATACCATTCAGAGGTGTGCAGAGTGCGTTCGCTGAAGCGACATCACTAAAAAAAGTTATCCTTCTTTTCTGTAATAAAACAAAGAACTGCAGATGCTAGAAATCTGAAACAAAAACAGAAACTGGAGAAACTCAACAGGTCTGACAGCATCTGTGGAGAGAAAACAGAGTTAGTATTTCGATTCCATTGACCCTTCCTTCACTGGAACCAAAATAATTATTCTGAGTGTTTGCTTTTTAATAACACATATATGTGAAACAGTTAACTTAATGTTTTGACTCTTTCTGTAATTTGTTGCAGTAATTAATAAATTATTGGTCCTGAATAACATAATTAGATTGTTACTTATAAATTTCCATGTGCAACTTTCAGTGACTGCATTGGATTTATTAAGGCTATCACTTTACTTGTGTGTGGTCCCTCCAAAATGGGGAGAAGCTTCAGTAAACTCATCAAAGTAAACTAAACTATACATGCCTCTCTATCTGTGGGAGTATGCCTATCATGAATGCTCGATTTGAGAGCCAGATTTTATACATTCACAGCTATCAACTGAATTGAAGATGTAAGTTTAAAGGAGATACATTTTTTTCTAAAGCTTTTTGTCTTGCACTTGTCAGGATAATTTGCTAAAATAACAATTCAAGGGAAAAGACAGTATATATACTTATGAATGGCGAATGCTTATTGGTTGGCAAGTAGACTCTGGTGGGCAAGTGGCAACCTATATTTAGTGCATTTTCCTTGAAAGCACCTTGGCCAGTCAGAGTCCACTTGCCAAATAATGCACACTCTCTTCTTGTATAGTACAAATCTTGCTTTTCCCCTTGAATTAGCATTCTTGAAAGTTGGAGTGCATGATAAAAAGCAACAAAAATTTCTTCTCAGTAATATTCAAGTTCTGAACTCTCGAAAGACTAATTAAAGATGTATCATCAGCATTGATTTTGGCTGAATGTGAAATGCTGTTTTTAAGGCAAGTCATCCATGCTGTGAGTAGAAAATAAAGTTTCTTCATTTACAGACTGTTATTATCACTCACTGTTATTAAATTGTAAATTGAACAGAAAAGCCTTACGGCTGCAGGTCGTGGTTAAATGTGGAAATTAAGAATTTGATGTCCGAGTTGCTGCTTTTGTGTGTTAGAGTTAGAAACTTAGGTCCTTTAAACAATCAAACAGGACAGCTCCAGTGTAACTGAAGAGCAGGTGATACTCCGAGCCAAAAATGATTGTGTTTATGAAAGCTGGAACGAGGTTCTTGTGCTGGTGGATACTACACTGGATGCACAGATGTCATTGTAAAGAACATCGATGTTCTAACAAACCTTGCAGACGTGCTCTTATAGCTGGTATGGATTGTTACCCATGTTATCATTTCCAAAGTTAGCAAGAAGGTGGCCAAGAGGTCCAAAATCAAATCCTTTGTGAAAGTGTGCAACCATAACCCCTGATGCTAATGCAATACTTTGCAGGCATTCCCTTGGATAAAGCCATTGTGAATAAAAAATGTTTTCACGGATCCAACATTCAGGCATGAAGCCAGAATAAAGTTTGACAAAAGGTACAGGGCAGAAAGGACTGAATGGTTCTTTCAGAAGCTCCGGTTCTGAATTGTAATTTGATATAGACAAATACCAATTTAAACTGAAAGAGCTGAGTTCTTAAATATTTTGTAAACACCATATTCAGCACATGTGCGACTTGAACTCCATTGTTCTCTCTGAGGTACTTGTGGTGCAGTGGTACTGTCTCTGCCTCTGATCCTGGAGGTCTAGGTTCAAGGCCCACTTGCTAGAGGTGTGTGTATATCTCAACAGGGTGATCAGAAATGTCGACAAGTGCTGTGTTCTGGGTGTGCTTATGGCATTGTGGTAGTATCTCTATCTCTTGGCCAAGAGGCTGAGATTCAAGTCCCATTTGTTCCATGCATGTTTAATAAAAGTTATGAGCAGATTGCTTTAGAAAGTATCAAGGGCTGTGTTTTGGCCGGAAGGCCCAGGTACAAATCCCACCTACTCCTGGGGTATGTCATAAAATGCCTGAATGGTGATTTCAAAGCAAAAAATGTGTAATAGCCATTCCAGCAAAAAGACACCTCTTTTTAAAAAATATGCTGTATTCACCCCAGAGAGGCTTAGTTTCTGGAAAGGGAAAGTTGGAAACAGATAATTGTGCTAAAAAAGAGATTTACCATAAAACCATTTTGTCTTTGTAACCATTCACTTATTTGGACAGCAAATAACTTTATGGATATCAGTATATGAATCAGTTAGCTCCTGTGTAAATTACTTGTTGATGTAACCAAGTCTTTAATTACTTCCTTGTAATTTTTTGGCACTGAAAGGGATCTTTAGCAAGTATAGCATCTGTTCACTTAATATTTAATTGTTATCAGACATTTTAAAAGATATA